>NC_062979.1:18119570-18436253 GCF_023078275.1 Leguminivora glycinivorella | reverse complement strand
TGACACTTTTGTTTAAGCGCCTCCTTGTACATAGGGCCTAATCGATTCAACCAATTCGTAAATAATCGTTAGATTTGGCAAAGGATGCGTCTTAGCCATATCGCAACATAATTCAAAACAAATGGCTCCGGGATAATAGTATATACTACTGACGCCATCCTACTAGTATTAAACCTACTCATTGCACACAAGATGGATTGGGATCTTCAAAAGCCTTTGAATTCCTAGGCAGCTGTGTGCACTGCAGCTTTTCTCACGACGTTAGCTATCCTTCACAGAGAAGCTGTGGCAAATATCGAAATGGTATTTTGCCTACAAAAGCATGGGGGAGGCCCGATCTTATTTATAGCCCCTATCAGTTCCTTTCACGTTGATTTGCAAATGATTGTCATCTTAGCTAGCTCCCCAGACCTCGAGGTCCATCGCCGCAGAATATTAAACTGAAAAAATATCTAAGTCTAATAAGTCTATTTAAATTTTGTATTTATAATCAACTAGCTTTTTCCCGCGGCTTCGCTCTCCTTACATTCGAAAATTGTGGAATTCGTCGTACAAACTTCCACCCCCCATTTTAGGGAATTGGGGGATTAAAAAGAGACAAAAATTAGCCTATGTCACTCTCCATCTCTTCAACTATCTCCAGTTAAAAAATCACGTAAATATGTCGTTCCGTTTTGCCGTGAAAGACGGACAAACAAACAGACACACACACTTTCCCATTTAAAATATTAAGTCTGGATTGTATTGTCTCCGCTGTATTTTTTGCTGAGGTGTGCTAATAAAGAGTAGGTAGTCTACCTCTATCTATTAACATATCATACATAAATTCACACCTATTCCCGAAATGAGTAGGCCGAGCGCGCCAAAAGTACATCAGTGCTAATCAATTGCAGTGCTTAAATAGCATGCAGTTCTTAGCAATTAATCGTTTAACATAAACCGATTTGTAGTGACAGGAAGTTATGCTAAACCATCCCCCAGATCACAATCGAACCCAAATCTGACAGTCGACTTCTAAGACACCCACTGCACCCACGGGAATTGGGGTGGTCGAAATTCCTAGCACGTGACGTCACAAATTAAATTTGTGTTAAGTATTTAAATGTTTACTAGTACATTTATTTTAATTCCTCCATCACATTTGGCACTAAAACTGGGTCACCACACTGTTTTCCCCTCCAACCAACACTTTAAAACTTGAAAATTCAACAGTTTAGCCGTAATGCCTCGTCAAAGCGTTTAATAAACGTCGCGTTAAAACTGAGAGAGATTTCCGCAAGTGGAGTAGCGACATGAAAGCATTATTCTGCGAGGTGAGAATTTCTTTGCGGAGTGTGGACGGCGGGCGTGGTCTGAGGGTAAAGAAAATAGAGGGAAAATGTAGGTGATTGACGTAGGTGAGACGCACAAAGCTAAGACATTAGCATAGGTACCAATTTAAAGACGAATACAAACCAGCGATAAAGAGAGATAAGTACGATACCCAGTAACGTGAACAATAGATCACTTGTCTGGTCGCAAAGGTTTGCCCGCGAAGGAGGGTTAACCCACCATTTTATATAGAATTTGACAGTTGACAGCCCACTAACCCTGAGTTAAGTGGTTGGTGCAAGTGGACCTTAGCATCACTTGCACCACCAAAAATGGAGGGTTAACCCGAGGTTAACCCACCATTCTTATATAGAATTGGACAGATGACAGCACACTAACCTTGAGTTAAGTGGTTGGTGCAAGTGGACCTTAGTATCACTTGCACCACCAAAAATGGAGGGTTAACCCAAAGTTAACTCACCATTCTAATATAGAATTGGACAGAATAAAGATGACAACCCACTAACCTTGAGTTAAGCGGGTGGTGCAAGTGGCTCTTAGAGGGAGATATATCGATCGCATTCATTTGGAAAAAAGCGCATTTCTGAGTAATTTAGAAATAAATAATATAAACCGCTAGTTGCTTCCATCTTGCGTCGCTCGGAGAATCTGCGAAGATTTATTCGTGGCTCGCTTTTGACACTATAAAGGCCTTTCATACTTCTAAAACGTTGTTTACTCGTAATATTTACCGACGCCCGCTGGCAAAGTCAGGTAAATAGTGACTTCTTTTGGCAAGATAGTGTAGAGTTTTGGTGGTGGAAGCGCTGGTGGCCTAGCGGTAAGAGCGTGCGACTTTCGATCCGGAGGTCGCGGGTTCGAACCCGGCTCGTACCAATGAGTTTTTCTGAACTTATATACGAAATGTTATTTGATATTTGCCAGTCGCTTTTCGGTGAAGGAAAACATCGTGAGGAAACCGGACTAATTCCAATAAGGCCTACTTACCCTTCGGGTTGGAAGGTCAGATGGCAGTCGCTTTAGTAAAAACTAGTGCCTACGCCAAATCTTGGGATTAGTTGTCAAAGCGGACCCCAGGCTCCCATGAGCCGTGGCAAATGCCGGGATAACGCAAGGAGGATGATGAGTGTAGAGTTTTGGTTTAGACTTTAATACACCGTGGGCCTGAATAACCGAAAAGATTTAACAGTGTATTCCTGATCACATTTAGAGACTATACATAATGTCGTATAAACTTTTCTGGGTATCGCCTAGTTTCAGAGTTATTACCAATTGAAAATTTTTTTTTTTTTCTTATTGTTACGCAGTACAAAACGCCTTTTTAACGGCGTTGATGCCATTACAGAGAATAGTCTCACTATTCTCATAGATAGATGTCAAAAAGTGAGAAGTAAAACCTTTCAAAAAGAAGGTTAAAAATCCATTTTTAGGGCCAGTATTACATTTTTACTTTTTATGTGAAAATACATACAAAAATAGTAAACAAAATGCAAAAAAAATTTTCAAAAAAAAAGTCATATTCTTTGTTTGTTTTTACAGCAAAAATACGTGGTTAAAATCTTTCAAGTTATGCTGGCTCACGGTGTATTTGTGGGTAAAAGTTTTCGTTACGTAACCTGCATCATTGTGTACCCATGCGATCGTCTAGCATTCGTTTCAATATTCAACGTCTTTTTATAATAAGTATTTTGCTGTTTTGTTTGACATTATTTTTATTAATCATTTTATATATTAAACCCGTATTGACGACTTTTTCAAGGCGACATATTCACCAACTTATTTATTGTATCCCGTGTGGGTTAAGAACTTCACCAACCACTTTCCTATAGTGGGTGCCGAAGAAGTCGACTATGGGATATGGATTCAATTGTAGCATAGGCTGGCAACCTGTTACTGCAATGTCACAATTTCGTATCCTGTCTACCCCTTAATTGCTTATAGTGGCACTAGCAATTTTATGTGCTCTGCCCAACCCTTATGGGAATACAGTGTGAATATATAACGACCGGTCTGGCTCAGTTGGTAGTGAACCTGCCTACGAAGCCGCGGTCCTGGGTTCGAATCCTGGTAAGGGCATTTATTTGTGTGGTGAACACAGATATCGTTGTCTGAGTACCTACAACACAAGCCTTCTTGAGCTTACCGTGGGGCTCAGTCAATCTGTGTATGAATGTCCTATAATATTTATTTATTTATTTATTTTATATGTATGTTGTTAAATACACATGTATTTAACAAATTAACAGACAAAGTTTCATTTAAAGAAACAAACTGGTATTTCAAGCAACAGATAACCAAAACGCAAATCAAAAGCGCTGAAGCCACAAACAATGCGGTACAACCACGCGCACTCGATCGGATTCAACAACTCGCAGTCACGAGTCGGCGGGCGGGCATTTGCATTTGTGAGATGCTTTAGATGAACCGGCGGTGCGAAGACTCGAGTTCATTTGCGATGTTCTATAAGTGGAGGTCAATTAAAACAGTTGACGCTTAGGGTTTTCCCAGATGCGGAATCGGTTCCAGCCAAGCGCGGATTCAGCTTCGTGCCCAGGGGGGTCACGTGGTAAAGGCCCCGGCCCCAGGGGGGGGGGGGGGTGACGTGGTCTATTTGTATGGCTAACTGCGTAATTGTACTCGAAAACACTTAGTAACTACTTAAGTTTTTAGTTTTGTTAAAACAAATGGATGTCTACTTTTACTCTTTAGTGCCAAAGTTTCAGGGCAAAGTTCTAAAAGATAATTTAGTTTAATGTAATTGACTTTGGTTTTTAAATTAAGCTGTATTTGCACTACTTTGTTTCACAACTTTCGTGTGTTTTGCATTGGGTTATGACTGCAACTTGGTCAAAATAACAGTGAACATTGTAAACACTAATGGCGTTATTCATTATTACCGTTTTTAGGGTTCTGTAGTCAACTAGGACAACGGACAGACAGACATGGCGAAACCATAAGGGTATAGGTTTCGCCATGTCTGTCTGTCCGTCCGTCCGTCCGCGGATAATCTCAGTGACCGTTAGGACTGGAAAGCTGAGATTTGGTACCAATATGTATATCAATCACGCCGACAAAGTGCAAAAATAAAAAGTGGAAAAAAATGTTTCATTAGGGTACTCCCCACTTTATTACGTGTAGAGCTATCACGTAAAGTGGGGAGTGATTTTTTTTTTTCATTTCAACCCTGACGTGTGCTATATTGTCGGATAGGTATTTAAAACTGAATAGGGGTTTACTAAAATCATTTTTTGATAATGCTCATATTTTCGGAAATAATCGCTCCTAAAGTACCTAAGAAAAATGTGCCCCCCCCCCCTCTAACTTTTGAACCATAAGTTTAAAAAATAAGAATACAATCACAAAAGTAGAACTTTATGAAGACTTTCTAGGATAATTATTTTGAACTTGATAGGTTGAATATTTTTTGAAAAAAATACGGGATGCTACGGAACCCTACACTGAGCGTGGCCCGACACGCTCTTGGCGGGTTTTTCATTATCTGTCATGTTCAAATTGTTGACTTTTGTATTTGTGTGATAGAGATAAAACACTTTTAACTTTGTCAGTTCACTAACTATATATAACGAATAAGGGATAAGACACTTGATCTAAACAACAATATTTTTTTTAGTGACATAGGCAGCAAACGAGCAGACGAGGCACCTGATGGGAAGCAGTCATCGCCGCCCATGGACATATTTTGACGTTCATCAGCATATTATAATAAGACCACTTTGAAAAAGCAAAAATTACCTACGTATTTTTTCTTTAAAGGCTTATGTAGGAATAAATGTTTATTACAACACAAATAAAAGTAGAGTTTTATGATAAAAAAGCCACTACACCCGAAAATCAGTATAAGTGGAATTCCGGTATCTGCTTATTTGCGATCTTCAAGGAAATGGGCGTGATTGTGTGCATAAATCAGTCCATTTCACGGAAAAGTCACACGTTGCGTTGGATTTTTACGCTACACCTCGTGCCGAGCGATCTCTCGGTCGATATCTCAGAATAGACGCGAAATGGGTCACAGCTCCGCGACAACAGACGACTGAAGCTCCAGCCTAGCCGAAGGGACAATCGTTGACGATACGTCGCTATCGAAGCGCAATCTGGCTCTGTCGAGCCACTACAGAAGAGAGTGAGAGAGCTAGTTATGTTTATGAAACGTAAGTGATTGCGATGTTGGCTAGGTACCCGATAAATCGGACTCGGAAACTATGAACTAATAGATTGTTTTGTCGCGGAAAACGACGGAACGGATCATGCTCTTTTTGGTGTTGAAATCGAGTTAAAAGTTGCAAAAAATGGGTTTCAACTTTTTCGTTTAACGCGAAAAGTCAGAGTAAACGCGACGGTTAGAAAAGTTTTTTATTGGAGACAAAAACTGGCTGTTTTATTGAGGCATGCAATATACGTTGACGTTTTAAAAATGTGTTGTAAAATTTATTTTATTTGACATTTTATAAAGCATGCTTTTAGGGTGCAGTTCTGACTTTCTCGTTCGAAAACAGGTTGTTTGTTAGCAGGGCTTTGTGAGTAGCAGTAACATTAAAATTATTGGAATTTCAACGGTATACTCGTGCCAACAGTTTGTTGTAATGTCATAACATAGTAACTGAAACACAGATCATAATAAACGGTCGATTTGTACCAAGGCCACATACCTACCACAGAAGTTCAGTCGTAAAAGTTAATGACATTCTCAATGAAGAGATGTGGGATAGTAAACAGTTTATAGGTTCACGGGGTTATTTTTAACTTTCTTAAACTCAACACGCGTGTAGTGTTGTTAAGTTTACCATTAATTCATACATTTACATAAACAGTAGTATACCCTACATGTAGTTTCGCTGTATAGTACAAAGAACACAATGCGATATTAGAACTAATATTTTTTTTAAACTAATTTTTGCATATTTTACAATAAAATTATGTATAATAAGTGTTTTTTTTTTTATTTTAGTATTTTCTGACATATTAAGGGCCATTTGCACCACCCGCGTAACTCGAAGTTAGTGGGCTGTCAACTGTCAAATTCCATATAAATTTTCGACGGTGCAAGTGACCCTAAGAGGTTTCTGAAAAACCGTTATTCAAAATCGAGGTGTTCCGTGAATAAAATTGTGTAGGTACGCAATTCAAACTGAATGCCAAATACGTAAATTTCTGGTTAAATTGTGGCGTAGGCGAGAGGCTGGCAACCTGTCACTGCAATGTCATAATTTGGATTTCTTTCAACCCTTTTTTGCCAAGAGTGGCACTGAAACTTAGTAGTTCATGTGCTCTGCCTACCCCTTTACGGGATACAGGCGTGATTATATGTATGTATGTATGTAAATTTCTGACATATTCAGACATTGAAATTGTGAAAGTTCCCGTGTCAATAAAATTTGTGTAAAAATCTTTTGATTGAACTAAACAATCTGAAATCGTAAGAGTCCATTATTCGACGAATTGGCTGTCAATTCTCTGAAAGCATTACCGTGTAGACCAAACAATAGGTATTTTTCCCCACACCAGTCGACCATTTCGATTTTACATTGTTCCCTCGATAATTAAGATAAATGATCGGAGTATGAACAATTTTATCGTACGATCGACAAATTCGACAAATTTTGAGCCTTTTGTTGATTGACGTAGGGTGTAAAGTGCTGATTGAAAGTTTGACGTTATCTGTCTCTATTAGTGGGTAGTATTAAAACATGCTTATGCTATATTAGCAACTTTGCGTGTTTTGGTGTGTTAATGGTTGATGTGTTGTTAGTAGTTAGATTTGTTAATTTTTGCTACATGTCTCGTGGGGCACAATTTCTCAATGGTTGTTATGTAATAATACATCATATTTTATGAAAACTATGGCTAACTTAGAAAAGGGCTTTTGTGTGTGTGTGTGTGTGTGTGTGTGTGTGTGTGTGTGTAAGTGTAATGTTTATTGTCTGCATGTCTAATGTTTTGTGTAATGTATTAATTGTAATTTAGAATAAAACATAATAAGGTCATGTTTTGTAACACCAAAATAATAAACTATTTTTATTCGTTCTACTTAAAATTTTAAAATAATCCAATAACTTTATTGAACTATCCAATTACTACACTTCCTATTGTAAATTTATTTCAAAGTAAGATAAATAGCCGTTAATTAAATAATCTAAACTTAAACATAGAATATAACATACAATTATAATCTAATCTCACATAGTTATAAGTACCTACTAAAAACGTGTAAATTCTCAACCGTTTACTTAACCAAATTAATTAACATTTTAAAGTTCCCCGAAACTTACATTCGCGCAGTTTGGGAACATTTTGAATTATTAAATCCTCATTAGACAGTGTATCTCAAACTTGGCTTCGTAACTTGGCGCTAGTATTTTAATACGCCCAGAATATTTACTGTGCAATTTTGTATATTGCTTCTGGATTATTTAAGTTGGATGGGAAATTTATTAGGTTTATGTTAAGGTTATACTTTTAACATAAAAGTTTGGATCTTCAAAAATGAAGTTTTATTTGACATAATATTTAATCAAAAAGTGCTTACAACTAGGTACGTGTCTCTACTCGTAATCCATTTTATAGGAACCTAGATAAATAACGATCTAACTTGATAGACCCGTAATTATCTACTGCACTATAATATCAAGTTTAATCATGATGTTCCTAATATTCACCCAAATTAATATATATAACCATACCAGATCAAAATAACCACCTCTCTCTGTAATATAAATACAAATATTGCAAGCCATTGAACGTTGAAATTATGGAATTATTAAACAAATATGGCTGGCCGCAGTTTCTCAAACCCTGCGTTGTGTATACCGGGTGAGTCCTGCAACACGAGAAAATACCTGATTAACCTGATTAATACGTGATTATACTTCTCAAATGATTTTGCACTATGAAAAATGATTCAGACTTCAGATTCCTGACTTATCAAACAAATATGATAATGTACTGCCATGCCTCTAAGGGTACCTTATTATAAAATGTTACACAGTTTCCCAGGAACGATTTCTTCACTTTCTGTAGACGAAACTTGGAAACCGCTAGCTTATGTTTGTTCCGTGTATTATAACTATGAATATCTGACAGTTTCTTAAAGGACTCTATATTCTTATGAGTATACATTATCACATCTAGTATGTATTGTGAAGCTACTGTAAGGATGTCTATCTCCTTAAAGCGTTCCTTCAGTGAGTCACGTGACGCCACGTGACTCACTGAAGGAACGCTTTAAGGAGATAGACATCCTTACAGTAGCTTCACAATACATACTAGATGTGATAATGTATACTCATAAGAATATAGAGTCCTTTAAGAAACTGTCAGATATTCATAGTTATAATACACGGAACAAACATAAGCTAGCGGTTTCCAAGTTTCGTCTACAGAAAGTGAAGAAATCGTTCCTGGGAAACTGTGTAACATTTTATAATAAGGTACCCTTAGAGGCATGGGATCTGCCCTTTACTTCATTCAAGAAGTACATAAAAAGTGCACTTCTCAAAAAGGGGTACTACAAAATTGATGATTACCTGGGAGATACTACACCATGGCCGACTATCCAGGCTCAAAATCTGTCATAGTTTTGCTAGCAGTGTCCCGGGAGACATTGTGTCATGCTTAAGGCGCTGTTGCTACTGGCTGTTTAAATTATTGATCCTTATTATTGTATAATTATAATTTGGTATATATATATATATATTGACTTGTTGAGTACATACTAGTTATGTATTCTGTAGAATTAGTTGGAGATTGCTAGCTTAACAGTCTCTTGACGTGAAATTTGTATTTCATACGCATTTTTTTTTCTATTTCTAGTTCTTTTGACACTTGGAGAACCTTTACACCTCCAAATTTTTATTTTTTATTATATCCCATTAATTATAATTGACTGTGGGGACCTTTTACATCTCCCAAGATCTTGTTTTCAATTAAGTCAATTTAAACTATGTAACATACAAGCACGGAATGTTGTGTCTTACATCTAGGTATACCGTATTCACTTATTATTGGAATATTTAATACAGCCCGGACAGCTTGAACATGTCATGCTCGCTAAAAAGTCTTTGCTTACGGTGACGTCGTTGATCGGGTCGCCACCTTCCCGAATGAAGGTTGAGGGAGGCGATGGCTGAGATGCGCGCCATATTCGTGAACGGGTGCTGTTTGTGAAGACCGGTCTGTTTCGGCTAATAGGGGCTATGCTATTCTATGTAACATTAATTTTGAATGAGATTACGTTGAGGCACTCTGTTCGGTCCTTGTTTGTTTATTTTTCTTTCTGACTCTTGGAGACCATATACATCTCCAAGGAAAAAAGTAGATTAAGTATACATATATTTTTTTTTCCTTTGCTTAAGACAACAAGAGTCTTTTACAACTCTAAAGTTATTTTAGTTATTCGGTTTTTTTCTTCATGTATAATTTTTTTAGATGTACTTTGACACTTAGAGACTCTATACATCTCTAACATCTCTTATTAATAATCATAATAGCTTTGTACTTTGTATAATTTCTTGTGTTAATATTTTTTTTTTTATGAATACTTTTGCTTATTAAATTGTATCTTGTTTTTTTTTTTTTAATGCATGTTAAATATAAGATGTAATGTTTTGAAAAGAAGTGGCCCGCCGAGTTTCTTGCCGGTCCCATAGTGGATACCCTCCTCCAACTGAGGGGGGACTGAAATCTTCTCGAGGCTGAGGCGTAGGGTTAGAGCCGGCGTAGTTTTATTTGACGTTCATAAGCGCATTGTAATATGCCTACTTGGAAAATAAATATTTCATTTCATTTCATTTCATTACTTACTTTGAAAAGTGATTAAGACATCAGATTAGACTTATCAAATAAATTGATGAATGAAAACAAAATGAATGAAATATACGAAACTATCGTTGCTTGTCGTGCCGTGCTTTAAACTAAGGTACAAGGGATCAATCGAAATATTTTTCAGTCTTAACTAGCGTGCCATTTGTGTACTGGTACACATGTGTCATAAGTAAAAATTGTCGTCACTAGAACATGGTTAGAATGGAACTACCATGAAACGGAACGTTTCCTTAGAAATATATGTATATGTGAAACAAACACACACACACACACATGTGTATTGTATTAATATTGTCAATAAACTATTTTTTATAAATGTCCAGGCGACACATAGGTATGACACTCGAGTGGCCTTCAAGATTGCTTGTACAGTGAACTGAAGGTGCAAGGCAAATTCATCAATGATTCATTCATAGTTTGTCCTTGCAATTTTGCAGCTTAGTGGTTATGTACCTTACCTACCTCGAAAGATAAATACCTAAATACCAATAACTCAGGAGTAAATATTCGTGACACGCGTACAAATAAGCCCTTACCGTCTTAAACTTCGCAGTATAAATACTGATTCCTGACATAATAGTGTTATCGGTACCCACAGGCGTTTAAACAAAAGGGGAGCGTGGGGCAACTTAGCAACCGCGAGGGGAAACTGGGGCTTATGGTATCATAAACTAGGGGCAAAGTGTAAAACAAATATTGGTGGAGAAAATTTGATGATTTTATTAAGAAAGATAAATTATTCCTTGCGCTCTTTTGGAAAAAGGGTTGATAGGGTAAGGTAATTTTTGAACTTACATTTGGTCTTGCATTATAGTAAAACTTAATTACGAGGTAAATTAATATTTTGAACGTTAAGAAATATGTACGCCTGACATAAAACTTATCCAAAATGTTGGAAACAATCAAATCGTTGCTCAACTGTTTTACTCAAGTAAGGCGTCGGATCAAATCATTATTTCCTTAATTTTTCCCCAATTTCCCTGATTTTAAAGCCCCAGTCACGCTCGCGCTCACACTTCTCTAACGTTTAAACCGAATGGTGCCTTATAATGCGTTCGGGGTGATTACAGCTTATTGCTTCAGTAGGCCTTTGGATTTTATTGAAAAGTCACGCCTGCAAGAAATCGCGGCTGCTAAGGTTTAGTACTTACCTGCGTCTTTGTGTAAGGAAATCAATACATATAAGATCTTAACAATACAGCCAAGAGAATTTTGAAACACGATTGATTTAGTCACGCGCCCGCGGTAAGTTGGTTTGTGTAATCGAAATAAAGTGATACCTTTTTGTAGTGTAATATTATATTTTCAGTTAAGAATATGACCCTAGAGTTCATTGTGTATGATGCGGCTATATAAAAATAAATCAATATTATAGGACATTTTTACACAGATTCACTGAGTCCCACAGTAAGCTCAAGAAGGCTTATTTTTTAACCGACTTCAAAAAAGGAGGAGGTTCTCAATTCGACTGAATTTTTTTTTTTTTTTTTTGTATGTATGTTACTCGATATCTCCGAGAATCGTGGACCGATTTTCAAAATTTTTTTTTTGATCGAACGGGTGTAACCCCGAGATGGTCCCATTGGCACCAAGTCGGGGTCTGATGATGGGATCTTGGAGAAATCGAGGGAACTCTTCAAATGTTATAGGCACATGTAATGTTTTTAGTGTATTTTTCAAAGGTACACCAGTATTTACGCCTGATGGTAATAATTTTATGTGGCTGAGCTGATGATGGAAGGTCAACTCCTCAATGGTTAGGAGTTAAAGGATAATTCTTTCACTACTGTACATATCGATACCTTTGGGTTCAATTGGCGTAAAGGACAAAATGCAGGTTTTCAGGAGAAGCAAAAAACAACTTTTTTTTTAGAAAAATGTTTATATCTTTTTTGTTTTTTGACCTATATTTGTGACGTATATAGAAAAATATGTAGATTTTTAGTATCCTTCACCTAGTGTAGCAACCGTAGTGATAAACTAAACGGTTTAGAAGTTAGATGGTTGTAAAGGACACGTCAAAATGCTATGGACGTCCTTTACACCCACGATTTTTTTGAACAATTAGAGTCGATAGGGTCGTAAATGACGGTCTTAGATGATTTTTATACAAATTCGGGGCGTAAATGTAACCAGAATGGTACAAATGGCAACTGTTTTTAGCTTAGTTTACAATTGAGAAATTTGAAAAATGTATCAAAACGTAATTAATATGGCGTAGAATAGCCACATTAGTGTTACAGTGTATATTTATCTAAATATTTAGCAAAGACAAAGAACAAGACTATTTTATATCCAGTTATGCAATAAAGAAACAACATTTGCTTAAAAACTAAGTATCTCATATTTTGGAAAGTTATTATTTTAGTACTCGCCGCTGTCTCAATAAGTTACGCATTCAGTATTTAATTCTAGCAGGGAAACGCTTTCGTAGTTTAAGTAAATATAAAAACACTAATGGTAATCACGTAAATCTTTAATCAGCAACTGTGAATATATTAATACGACAGTAATTTTAAGTCTAAAGTAGAAAGAAGTTCTAAGAATAACTAAGAGTTAAGTACTTATTTATAAACGCAAGTTAGGACGCGTATACAAACTGTAGTCAAAACTACCTACTATGTTGATTCATATTTTTGATAATTTAAAATAGAAGATTGTTATTTAGTCTTAAACCTGTTAAATAAGAATAATCTTAATTATGAGTTCAATCCTAGAAATATTACAGTCAATGCTTTAAGTACCTGAGTACATAGCCAAGTCACCAAACGCTAACGCTCATTCGCTAGCGAAACGCACCTGTTATTGTCGCACTAAATGTTAGTATAGTCTACTGTTAAAGTTTACTGCCGGCGTAGCTGAATGGCAATCGTCGACGCCAGACGCCGACAAAAATGCAGTCTGGTGCAATACGCAAGAGCGATAAAGACAAGCGCTCACGATAATATCTATTTCGTAGCTAAGTATATATACTTAGCTACGAAATAGATATTATCGTGAGCGTTTGTGCATTTGGGCACGTACCCTGATAACCATAATGTTTTTTTTAATTACCTACATCTCGCCGCAGTATAATAATACTACGAAAGCGTTTCCCTGCTAGAATTAAAGACTGAATGCGTAACCTACTAACTATTCAGACAGCGGCGAATACTAAAAAAATAACTTTGAATTTGTTGCCAAAGTATTAGATAGTTTTTAAGCAAATATTGTTTCTTTGTTACAAAACTGGATATAAAATAGTCTTGTTCTTTTTTGTTGCTAAGATAGCATAGATAAATAATACACTGCATTATACTAATGTAGCTATTCTATGCCGTATTAAGTACGTTTTGATACATTTTTCCAGTTTTTAATTGTAAACTTAGCACAACATTTGTACCATTTCGGTTACAATTACGCCCCGACTTTGTATAAAAATCATCTAAGACCGTCATTTACGACCCTATCAAATCATGGGTGTAAAGGACGTTATAACATTTGGACGTGTCCTTTACAACCATCTATCTTCTAAATCGTTTAGTTTATCACTACGGTTGCTACACTAGGTTAAAGATACTCGTAATCTGCATATTTTTCTTATACACGTCACAAATACAGGTCAAAAAAACAAAAAAAGTGGTTTATCTTTGTCTTGGAAACCTGCATTATATGTCCTTTACGACAATTGAACCCAAAGATATCGATTACAGTTGCGAATAAAATATTTTTAGTGCTGGGCGTAAAGGACGAAGAAAAAAAAACTTGTCCTTTACGCCCAACTTTATCACACTACTATAGAAAGTGATCCTTAGAAAGTAAGGGCTTAAAGGGCAACAATATATATAAAGGTGACTTACGACTATATTTTTATTTGTAGATTTCCTTTACGACACAAATAATAATTTATAATTAATGACTTGATATTTACGCCCCTTCAGAAAAGCTATTTTTGCAAGTCCATAGTAGAAAATCTTGGTCGTAAAGGCAACTTTTTAAGAGATATCGAAATTTTAACTACACAGATCGATAGCGCTTGAAATTCTGAACAAAACTGTATATATAACTCATTTTGGCCAAAATGTCCTTTACGCCAATTGAACCCAGAGGTATCGATATATTCGGACTGATACATATAATATCACTAGGAACCACTAAAAATCAACAAATAAATTAACTTTTTAACAAAAAATAAAACCGCCTTCAAAAAAAGCGTGTTACAAAATACGGAGAAACTAAAAAGCCAAAAATAATAAACCTTCGAATTCAGATTTCTTATCGGATTGCAATAATCTAAACATCCAAATTATAAACAAATCAATTATTTTTGGAGTCGGGGCCAGCCTGCGTATGGTTGGGTGGGGCAAACAGGAAATAGCAAGGCGACAAACAGGTCTGGTACCGACTACAAAAATAATTGATTTGTTTATAATTTGGATGTTTTTTATAGTAATATCAGTAATTGCTCGGCCTTCGAGTAGCTATTTGTATTTCGAAATAGGCCGGTATTAATAATGTTGGATATTTTGTATAATTTCAGTAAAATAAGTACTATTAATAAAACAGATGATTTACAATTACATATTCTGTTTAGCAGTTCCACGTTTGTAACGCCGTGTCTTGCGTGGGTGACGGTCGCGCGACCGTCGCCGTCGCGTCTCATACTTCCATATCGATAAGGTTTGATTTCGTATGCGTCGCATCGCCGTCGCGCGACCATCACGCGACCGTCGCCCACGCAAGCCACGGCGTAAGGGTTAGGTAAGGTTAGTAACTTTTATTCATTCATTTCATTACTCTGATGTTATCACAAACCGCAACATGCAACGGTCCGTTGACCTGCAAAATTGAATGAAACTCAAACAATGTTACCTTTTGAACATCACATTTTTACATTTACTTGTTTCATATTACTTTAACCCTGTGCCGTTTTCCATTAGCGTAAGCCGTTCACGTATAAACACATAGTTCGGAAAGGGTGAATAGGATTAAAAACCCCCATGCCGTGACGTCGGCAGTTTCCGGAAATATTGGAAAAATATTGCTGTGAAACTGAATAAGCTTAAGCGCCTCCGAAAAGTAATACAACCCCTTTTTTATTAGCTTTAAAATGAAACGGCGGCAGAAGGGAAGGGACCTAAAGTGACAGGTTTCGCGAAGGAAATTTAAAGTCATGGGTCATCTCGTTTTCTTCCTAGTTACTTCATGAATCGGCATGTCTTAGGTACTGCATGAAGGTCATACAGCGCGTACATTACCTAAGTACAGTCTAGTTCATAAATATGTGTACATTTTTTTCAACGATTCAAGGTGAAAACATATACATATATTTATGAGGTCGAATGTACTTATCATAATTGCTCATTTTGTGTCTCTGACCCCGACGTTTTTATAGTAGGTAAATATTCTCCTTTGCTATATAGTCGATAATTAGTTAGTAACACACATATTAGCTAGGAGTCTCTTGTTATTATTTATAGTCTTTATTTATCTCTTTTCTTATCTCTCTTCTTTTATTATTATTCTCTTTATTTATTATTATTATTTAGAGCTTGTCGTGTCACATTGCAGGTTAAAGGCCTTCCCCCAATTTTTTTCTGATCTCTATCCAGTGCACACAGCTCTGGCTACAATGCATTTAAAAAAAAACGTGATATTTATTTATTACATAGCTTAGCTTAGCTTAGCTTCAATACTTCTATAAATACAAGTCGTTATTAGATCCTTTCCCAAAGCAAAGTCACTTATGATGATACAATACTGAAATACCGTGATCCAGGGATGACCCTTTAGGGCCGCTCATCTCGTAATATTTATTGCCCTTATGTTAAGTGCCTCGGTTTTTTGGAATGGTTTCAGGTGCCATTTGTTTTATGGTGTTTATGTTTTATGTTAACTGGACCGTAATAATGACCTACTTTTAGGGGTTAAAATGACTTTGGTTTTTATACTTCATAATATCATAATCATCATCATTGGCCTCAGTCTATAACGGACTAAGTATACAAGCAGTGTCAAGTGGGGCGACAGAGTTTTTCATGGCTATGTAAGCCAATACAGGGGGGCGATTTTTGAATCTCGCATATTGGATTTTGTCACTAAAATATCGGTTGAAAGCGGTGACTTGCTTATTATTTTCAGTGTCAATTTTCTGAATTCGAACGCGTGAGACTCAGAAATCGGCCCGCAGGAGCGACAAACACGACCACTGTTCATAATATCGTCACTACTTTAAACTAAATCTTCGTCTGTCAATGAAAAGAAAATTGTAGTAAGTATGTATGGAATGCATATAGACTTACTACGTTTTAACTTTGAGAAGCAGGGTGAGATAAGAGATTTTTTCAAAGTAGTGTCGATATGTAGACACAGGTAAACAAATCCGTTATCAAATGTAACGACGACAGACGAGTAAATAGCATACAATGGTACCTAAATGTTCCTTATGATTTATAGACCGTCAACCAAATCTTGTCACTAGAAAAAGGCGGCAAATTTGAAAAATCGCGGGCTACCAACACTAATAGTTTTGAAAATCGGTGGAAATTCGCGTGTCATTTGTATCTTATCTGTGGAAATCTCCAACCTACCAAAAAGAGAAATGACTAGCACATATCCGTCTCTTTTTAATAGGGTAAACGCAGCTATTAACGCTCCATCGAAAATCGGAAGGTATTACCGATCTAATAAGTAATTCGGCATTTATCCGTTGCCACTAGTAACGTGAGGGTAGGTAGGTTATTTTCTAAAAGCGTTTATTTCTTGAGTATAGGGTAGTGTTACATTAGTTTGAGTGGTAGTTCGAGAAATCATAATAATACGTCAATCAAGTCGTGGATACCGAAGAAGAAGGACATTCCATACTGGCGCTTGCACTTTCAAGTAAGGATTTGACTTATCTGGCTAAGACGTTTATGTTAACAATTGACTATTTTACATTTACTTTTGTTGTTAATTATATTCAGTCATTTATAAATTATAGATTTGTTATCACGATTTGTTAAAAAACATCCATTAACATACATAAAACATGAAATTAAATTTGGGCGGTGATAGCTTCATCAGTTTTAGTAGTAGCAGCTATCAACGACCCATAGGTCGGTAATGACTATAACGTCATGTTAAGTTTTTTCTTTCTTTTACAATATTATTCTTTAGAAACATAAGAATGTTTATAGATTGTTTGAGACCCAAATAATAGTTTTTTTCAAAAAGCTATTAACGACATACACATTTGTACTTAGTTTTCTTCTTTTGACGTTGTAAAGTTTACTAAAATAACAATATTTTTGGAAAACGGATATTGTGTAAGACATTGTTTGTGAAGGAGTTTTACCCATAAAAACTGATTTTATGTCAAAAATTTTGAATATCACGTAATAACAAAGTGTTTAGTAGCCACAACAATAATAAAATAACAATAAAAATGTTGTTTAATATGGGTCGGTCATACATTTTACGTTAGTGCTTACATATTCTTTCAACGACTCATAGAAATCGCTATTACAAACCATGAGAAGGTATGACCGATCGTTCCTAAATAAGTAGGTTATAATATTAAGGATATTATTAAAGCCATACAATTATTACAAACATACAAGTTTTAACAAAAATGTGGCTTTGGTACCAAGAAGAGTTGCCTAATACAGCCGCTTGGGTTGTGCCTCTCTTGCAGCACTGTAGGAAAAAATATCACGATAAAAGTTAAATTTGTTTTACAAGGGGGCAAATTTGTTGTTTAACCGCACGTACAAATATTGATACCTACTATCTAATAATGATACTCGAGCAAGCTAAAGACTTCAATATTGATCCATGAGCGTAGCGAGTGGTTCAGAATGTAGCATCTGAGGGTTGCGAGGGTTTCAAGATACGAAGGTTAAACAAACTTTTAAAATTTTTAAAGTAACACAATATATAATTGTTTTGATTTGTGATTTCATTTTGTTTTATTTCTTAGTGGGCATGATAGACGTGAAAAATGTTATATGAATAGGTACAAAAGTAGGTAGGAATAGGTACAATAGAAATGAATCTTCGATGACAATGCTGAACATGTTTTTAATAAATTACCCGTTACCTGTGGACTATGCGACTATACTAGGTGTTGCTGTACTGTGTACTCGCTGGGCGTTCAGGTAATTACTCATACTTCTAACACAATCGGTAATAGCTGCTTAAAAATCGTTGATAGCTTCATATGCATTTTTATGGGTCGCTAATGGTAGCAATCGACTCAGTAATTTAAAAATAGATTTTTAATATCATAATGTTTAATTTGAGTACAAGTAACACAATATTTACCTTTTTTAATTATCATAGTATCACATGTAATAGGAAAATAAAATGTTTGAACAACGTGTATACTTAATAATTAGACCCGATTGTAAAATTGCCTTAAGGGGGGCGTTAATAGCTGCGTTTACCCTACATTATCTAATTCGTAAGGAAGGAGGGAGCCCCTTGAAAAAAAAATATCTGTGGCTGTTCGACGTACATTGCTGGTTTTTGTTCGTTGCATAGGGATACCATACTTTAGTTTGATGTACATTGCTACTGCCAAAATTTGGTTGACAGGCTATATACAGTTACAGTAAGACGAAATTCTGTTCGAATTTTAAAATGAAAACCACTTTTCTGTCGGAAAACGTTAAACTAAAAGAAGTTACCGGCGGCGCTTCCCGGCTCCATCGAACAGAAAAATAGTATACACCTACCTGGCCCCGTAGCCGAATGGCATTTCTCCGACGCCAAACGAAAGCGATACGCCGCTGGCTCTGTCGCGCCAATACGCAAGCGCGATAGAGATAGATAGCTACTAGCGCTTCGTTTCGTGAGCGTTTCGTGAGCGATTGTGCCATTCGGCTAGCCACCCAGGTACCTACACCCCTTGGCCAGTAAATAGGATAGCCTCAGATCACATGCTTGCTGACCTCGGCTCTTACGTTATAGCAAACATTATGTATATAGGATTTACATACTTCATACTAAGAATCGTACCTCGATTTTTTAGCGCCACCTATTAAATGCTATCATAACTACACTGATGATGCCTACAAATTTATTTTTTTCATTGACGTGATATCATGATTTTAATAGTACATTACTACAGAGGCCGGGACAAAGGGGGTTGGAAATGGCAACCCCATTTCCCGCCGAGGTATGTATAGTGCTTTTCTCAAACATGGTATGAAATAAATAAAGTCTACTGAAAATAGTAACTTTGGATGGCTGTATCTCCTAAACGGTGCGTCGTAGCGCAAAAATAATCGAATTTTCGTTTCCCTTTGATACCCCGTATACGCTTATAGTTAAAAAAAAATTCAAAAAAAAACGAAAAAAATTTTTTTGTATGAAAACGCACCCAAAATCAAATATTGTCTAGGGCCCGTACCAGTTGCAGTCGGCACGTCTATAAAGCCCCTTATAGTTTTTTTTTTGTAATTGGCTAAATACCTGGATGTTATGTCACAATTATCTGTGTTTGGAAATTAAAAAAGAAGACTTTGCTGGCCTTGGCCTGCAAGGTTTGTATGAAATTCCATTATCTATCAATCGTCCTAGTCGCACCTGCAACGTCATACTTCGCTGCTAATTATAAGGCACATAACATCAATATTTCATACCATGTTTGAGAAAAATAATGAAGTATGTCATTTGTTCTTATAAAAAATTAAAACACGCAAAAATATTTGGGGAAAATATGATTTTGGCCACGTTCAGGTTGCGAACAGCGCCATCTAGTTTTAAGCCTAAAAGTCCCATACATTTCCGGGGTACGCTTTTTTGTCCCATACAAAAGTCAGTCCAGTATTAAATCGTTCTTGGTTATAGCATCTTACGTATCTT
This sequence comes from Leguminivora glycinivorella, assembly GCF_023078275.1. Taxonomy (NCBI): domain Eukaryota; kingdom Metazoa; phylum Arthropoda; class Insecta; order Lepidoptera; family Tortricidae; genus Leguminivora; species Leguminivora glycinivorella. The sequence continues at coordinate 18,416,255 of NC_062979.1, read as the reverse complement.
ACGTATGTAACGTATTATGTATTACCAAAGAGGATCGAGTATTATAGAGAGTTACTGTCAAAGTAAAATGTGTAATCACAGTGCACAGACTGCCATCTCTCGACACAGGCTTAAAACTTTTGAACCTCAGTTTTGACAATTTGGCCCACAGGCCCATATTCTTAGCTTGATATTTGTTAAAATGTCAAATATTAATATTAGCGCCATATAGCCGAGCGTAACCCTAAAGTTGTATCGCCATCTACATCACCGTACCTTTTTCTGTATGGTTTTGAGGTACGTTTTTAGGGTTCCGTAGCCAAAATGGCAAAAACGGAACCCTTATAGTTTCGTCATGTCCGTCTGTCCGTCTGTCCGTCTGTCCGTCTGTCCGTCTGTCACAGCCGATTTACTCGGAAACTATAAGTACTACAGTGATGAAATTTGATGGGAATATGTGTTGTATGAACCGCTACAAAATTATGACACTAAATAGTAAAAAAAAAGAATTGGGGTGGGGCCCCCATACATGTAACTGAGGGATGAAAATTTTTTTTTCGATGTACATACCCGTGTGGGGTATCAATGGAAAGGTCTTTTAAAATGATATAAAGTTTTCTAAAAAACATTTTTCTTAAAGTGAACGGTTTTTGAGATATCAGCTCTCAAAGTCGTAAAAAGTATGTCCCCCCCCCTCTATTTTTATAACTACGGGGTATAAAATTCTAAAAAAAATAGAGGTGATGCATGCTAATTAACTCTTTCAACGATTTTTGGTTTGATCAAAGTATCTCTTATAGTTTTTGAGATAGGTTGATTTAACTGTAATTTTGGCAGGTGTATAAATTGACATAATAAGTTTATTATATTTGCTGCTACGGAACCCTTTGTGCGCGAGCCCGACTCGCACTTGGCCGGTTTTTCTCTTAGACTTTATCTGTCTATACGGAGTATACGGATGTATAATACTCATATATCATAAATAATTGTAATCTACATTCATAATCTCAGCAATCGATTTCGCGAAAAATAATAGAGAATATAATTATATACATAAAAACAGCAGGGAAAATCAATCGTTTAATTCACAATAAGCTTAGCCTGTGGGTACCTACAAGTTACAACATGGTTCGTAATATTATACTAGCGTTATCGTGAATGGCACGTGTTTACACTCCCTATAATTACACATATATGTAGTAAAGATGTGTTTACGTCATCTCATCAATCATATTATACTATCAAACCAGCTTGTGGTGTTCTAGAAAGCTCAATCTATCATTAAAATCCATACGACTCGGAACCATGTCTCACCGGGCAATGAACTTATCTATTTTAAGATGATTTATTAGAATCACATACTTTGTATCGTTACTATAAAATATACACTTTTGACGTATAATTAAGTGTTGATAAATTTGTTTTTTCTATGCCAAGAAAAATATAAAAACGTGGAACATGCGTAGCCATAATTATGTCGTTTTGAGAAAGTACCACATTTACTAAATATTGCTGTTGATATTATATTTAAATACGACCTCGGTCTCTTTAAAACAAGAGTAAATAGGCTGTTACTGAATCGGCGAGCTCCATCTTAGACTCTGTCTTCAGTTTCCATCAGACCCTTTAGCACAGCTTGCCTTGTCGCGCGCGAGTCCATACATCAAGCGCGACTTCAAGTATGGACTCGCGCGCGACAAGGCAAGTTGTGTTAGAGGGCCGGTGTGACTAGGGTCAATCGATAATCAGTCTACAATAAAAAAAAATCTTGGTAACATATTGTAATAAGTCTTTACAATTTTGTAGGTACGTTTTAGCTTTAAGCGTTGTTGTCGTACCTAATAATTAGATTAGATTTAAAGGAAACTTCATTTAGTAATTTTCAAAACTATAAGCAGATAGTTAAACTTCGAAACCTCACCACGTATACCAAATATCCATAGTCCATAGTAATATTATAAATGGGAAAGTGTGTGTGTCTGTTTGCTTGTCCGTCTTTCACAGCCAAACGGAGCGACGAATTGACGTGATTGTTTAAGTGGAGATAGTTGAAGGGATGGAGAGTGACATGGGCTACTTTTTGTCTCTTTCTAACGCGTGCGAAGCCGCGGGCGACAGCTAGTACTTCATAAAGCCATAAACCAAAAATAGCTGGATTTAAAAATAATTCCCCTTCCACCCTAAATAACTACAAAGGGAACTAATAATTGCATAACAGGCTACTTAGCCAACGTGACAAACGCTTACGCTATCGTAGCTAGCTCTCCCTATCGCTCTTCTGCTGCGTTTTGATGGTCATGTAGCGTTAACGATTGTCACTTTGGCTAGGACAGCAGATGTAATAGCTCGGTGTAAAGTACTGTCCAATTATACAATTCATCGGCGTTTAGCGGCAAATTGGACTATTACGAGGTAATTGACAAACTATCAAAAAATTGGAAATTCCGTATCTTTTTATATAATTGTAACTATGTATTTTTATGTATTGTATTGTAAAATTGTATTCTAGTTGTCAAGATATCTGTATCAATTTTGCGCCAAATTTGTAACTCGGATGTAAGCTGGTTACCTACAGCACAGGCCTCGCCTAGTGTAGGAACCAGGTCAACTTAATAAGGGAAAGCACAAGCGATGTTCTCTCAAATTCTGTATTGTCTTAGTTTAATTTCTTCATTTTATGATGAATGTTGAATTTGTGAAGATAAATAAATGTGTGAATGTTATACTATATCGATGACAACCTACCGATGCAATCACTATCATCGCATCACATCGGATGCATCGGTGGCTACTCTTCTAGTGATGTGTACCTAACCGTGTGATCTCACCGGTAGGAACACAAGTAACACAACACTATAAGTGGGGTGTAGTAATCTTTCGCTGCGGTTTTCTGCAAAGTGGAGGTACAGTGAGCGAAATTGCATGGAGAAATTATGAATGAATTCATTAAATTCGCCATGAACTTTTGCAGCTCACTGTAAGTACCTCCCCACTAAGACTTTGAGTCTTGGACTTTGCTTTAGATTTGGTTTGCTTTGCTGTACCCTACCACAAAAAGTGAGATGATTTTAGAAGTAATTTTAGGTATAGGTATACCCGGTGTTAGGTCGAAGTGCCCGTCCAAAAATTCCGCCCAACACGAATTGTGTCAACTTTATGATATACAAATGTACGTATTCTGACACGATTTCGCTTAAAATGAAATGAATGAATTACAAACTGTTTCATACAATACACATTTACCGAGTGGGTGTGGCAGCAAATGGCTTCATTATCTTGACAATAGACCTCACATTAGCATAGTTCACTTTCCATACAAAAAGGAACGCTTTTTATTAACGAATTCGCCATGAACAAAATGGCGGCGAACGTATTATAAAATATGAAATGAATGCGTTACCCAAATTGGTAATGTGTAACACTGTATATGTGACTCTTTATATTTTAGACGTGAATAAGAATCTTTTTGAAAAAAAAAAATCCATGTAGGTAGGTGTTTGGAACAAATATCTCAAATAGGGTAGCAATAAGAGCATTACAACAATTTTCTGTAAGCATTTTAGCTTCAAATTATATAATTGTTTGGCGTAGTCGCGTGGACCAACGTTGCTCGCACTAAGTAGTTTCCAGTGTCAGTTCTTTGAGAGATTTTCTTTCTAGGCAACCTGTCATTAGTTCAAATTTTCTTTTTCCAAAAGTATTTTATTATGTACAATCCACTCTCAAGTTTTTTTTGAAATGTTTATATAATTCACTTGACATCTAACGCCTCGAAGATGATTTTTTCGTTTTAGTCTCGAAGAAAAAAAAGTATTTTAATAGAAATAAAGGAGATAAAACCCTGAAATACATTTTGCTTTCGGTTTGACTTACAACTTTGTCTTTATTTCGTTAGCTCATATTCTTGTCTGCATCAACACTGATATGAATATTCAAACTCCACAGAATTCCCACTTTAACAAGCATGTTCCATTGTTCCAGGTACAACCGTCATAATGTTGTGACAATGAGCATGGACTAGTGTTGTGCGCGAGTCGATATCCGTGTCGATAAAATGGCCCGGTTGTTGCTGGTGCTGGTGCTGCCCGCACTCGCGGCGGCACTGCAGCCGACCGACAGTGACACGTGTAACCCGGACAAGATGACCGTGTACCGGATGGTGTTACACACGTATTGGACGAGGGAAAAGTTCCCGAAACATTACCCGGACTGGCGGCCGCCGGCGCAGTGGTCGAGGGTCTATGGTGAGTAGTGTTCATTTATTTAATTTTATGCTGTGCTAATTATGTTCATAAAGATGCAATCTAGCTAATCTCTGAAAATATCAAATGTCTAACTATGTTCATGAAATACAGCCTAGTGAGAGACGGGCAGGCAGGTAGCCAGACAGGGACGGAAGAATGTAAGTGGATGGCGAATTTATCAATGAATTCATTCATAATTTCTCCATGCAATTTTGCAGCTGATAGTACAGCGAAGTCTTAGTAAAAAGAATAAGGTCCTGTTTTCTCATTTTGCTAAAAATTACCAAATCGTAGTTATTTCAACTATTAAAGCTTCGAAAAACTATTATAAAACCATATTCAAAATGAGTAAATAAAATTATTATCAAACTTAAAAAAGAGCACTTTAAGTTATTAAATTAACCGTCATCTTAAAGCTCATTTTCCAAAGGTAACATAAAAGGAGGTAAAACATATTATAATTGCAAAATAAATTATCCATTCATTCGCGGATTTAGAATGCTTCAAAGTTTTGAGTTCATGCATACATTTCCTCAATTGTGTGAATTCGGTCGAAATAACTAACAGGGAATGAAATTTATTGGCCAAATTTACATTCTTAAAAGCTTCATGTTCCTTGTCTTACTTGTTTCAAACAAATTAATTTATTCTTAAGTATTTGCGTATATTGAAATGATTACTCATGTGTTTTATTTTATTGTGGCAATCTTACTTTAAATATTTGACAGTTGAAATTGGTTAAATTATATCATAAAAACCATATTTGTAACGGCTGTTACAGTTGTTTGTTACCGTTGTCATAGCTTGCCCACGCAATTATTTTTTTAAATATACTTATTCAACAAATAAAAAAGCGATGGTAGCCTAGCGGTAATAGCGGGCGACTTTCAATCCGGAGGTCGCGGGTTCGAACCCCGGCTCGTACCAATGAGTTTTTCGGAACTTATGTTACGGGACTAGAATGGGTTAGGACGGTTAGGACGACCGGTCTGGCTCAGTCGGTAGTGACCCTGCCTGCTGTGCCGCGGTCCTGGGTTCGAGTCCCGGTGAAGGCATTTGTTTGTGTGATGAGCACAGATATTTGTTCCTGAGTCATGGATGTTTTCTACATATATACTCGTAAGTATGTATTTATCTATTTAAGTATGTATATCGTCGCTTAGCACCCATAGTACAAGCTTTGCTCAGTTTGGGGCTAAGTTGATCTGTATAAGGTGTTCCCATTATTTATTTATTTTATTTATTTATGTGCGAAATGTCATTTGATATTTGCCAGTCGCTTTTCGGTGAAGGAAAACATCGTGAGGAAACCGGGCCAATTCCAATAAGGCCTAGTTACCCTTCGGGTTAGAAGGTCAGATGGCAGTCGCTTTCGTAAAAGTAGTGCCTACGCCAAATCTTGGGATTAGTTGTCAAATCGGACCCTAAGCTCCCATGCCGGGATAACGCAAGGAGTATGACTTATTCAACAAATACCTAAAATTACTTCAAAACGTAGTGATTCTATATCCTTACGTATATTATAATATACAATCTGAACATCGTTCTGAACTATTACAATATTTGATCACGTACCGTTAATTTTTATTCAATCACATTTAATATAAATATGGCGTCCGATTTGATATTCCTTGCAGATTTATTCCGAGAAGCGTCTGAATAAACAATAGGAGATGATTCAATGCCGATGCCGCTATGATTCATTTTGCAGCGACCGGAGCTCTTGATTAAATGCGTACAAAATGCATTCGGTTTCAATTACGAGAGCGACTAATATATCTTGTGGACACTCCTTTGTAGTTACTGTTCGGGTACTTCAATTATGTTTTTATTTTTATTTTGCTTATTTAGTGTTGAGAAACGATCTTTTTTGACTTTATTTTCATATAGGCTGAAACGCTCACTGAAACGAAAATTCAATAAGATGTATTTGAATTATTTCATATGTTGATAACTTTACTGTCATTTAGCCCTTAAACTAACTATTGTTGGAATTTTGGGTAATTTCATCTCATGTTCGAAACTGTCTGCTAACCTTCTTTTCATAATCCATGTATGTAGGTACCTAATTGCTTTCTTCAGACTATTATGATTATCCGTACTTGCGCATTCTTACAATGTTTTGTTTACATACTATTATTGTTCAGTAAAGCTATTCTATAAAACGAAAGTAGAACAGCTCTAACACTTGCAAACATCTAAAGCTTTATTGTGCTGCAATATCGTAAAACGTTTGTTGCACAACTATAAAAAAACACTAGTAAAATATAGTAGCATCGCACCACTATCTAATCTTTTGATCTACCGTTGTATTTTAAAAATACTTGCCCGCATACTTAAACCAATAGTAGTAAAAATAACCGCGAAACCCATTATACAGTATAAACCAAGACAAATACGCTCCATTCATAAATAACTTCAAAGATACAAAAATCTCAGAATAGACGATTAATTTCCACACACCGCCATAGTCGTTCGGTTTGGCACGGCGCCAACGGCAGGCGTTAAAATAGCTTCACTTATCGATAGAGACAGGAAATACGATGCTGTCACAGCACTATTATATGACGGGAAGCGTTGTGAAGGGAAGCACATGGAGACAAAACTATCGACATTGCCGGAACAGTTTGAGACAGCTCTATTAGGTTACAAAGGGCAATTTCAAGTTCCAGAACAGAAATTAGTACAGATTTGGTCCTGTGGACTTAGTCTCAGAACTCTCAGATGATTACAAACTCCTACAAGATAAATTTGCCTCAGTCGTGATCTTCTTCAACATTTAATATTCTTATTAATTAATGATAAACGAAACACCTATTCAACCGTATAAATAAAAAAATCTTACATACTTACATATAACAAAATTACACGAATTGCTATTTATTTCACACTCATTTGTAGTAGCAATGTTGATAATAAACGGGTATTTTTGTCGGTAACAACATTGACATTGTAGTAGACATGTTGATAATAAACGGGTATTTTTGTCGGTAACAACATTGACATTGTAGTAGACATGTTGATAATAAACGGGTATTTTTGTCGGTAATAACATTGACATTGTAGTAGACATGTTGATAATAAACGGGTATTTTTGTCGGTAATAACATTGACATTGTAGTAGACATGTTGATAATGAACGGGTATTTTTGTCGGTAACAACATTGACATTGTAGTAGACATGTTGATATTAAACGGGTATTTTTGTCGGTAAAAACATTGACATTGCATCTGGCATAGTGACATTCAGCCATCTTTGGTAGTTTTCTATTGAAGAGTGAGATATTTGACGTATCGCAACATAATCTTAAAGTTAGAATTGCGCTTTTAATTTTTCCTTACATCACTTAGTTTATTGCAATATTATATTTAGAAATATTCCAAACTCACTGCAAAAGCCGTAGTTAATAAAATTTAATGTAAAAGCTAAATCACTAAAAGATCTTTTAGTCGAAAATCTCGTAAAATCGAATGAAACCTTTGAAGTTGCTAAATCTATTTAACTCTGAGATTTTCCCGGATCTCTTTGAGGCCAAAATTATTATTTTATCAAATAACTAAGCTTCGGATTTACTCTAGTAACTTCGTAGCTAATTAGTGGATTTATTCCTGCGCAAAAAGTACCAAGTGCCCTATACGGAACTTTAAAATTAGTGACGTTCAAAGTAGGGCTTATTTGGCAGGGATAAGGTTTTCGACCGCTGGCAAAAAATGCGTTAGCCAAGATAACCTAATTACGAAGTTTGCTTCACGCCACTTGACAAGTAGGTGAATAGGTAGTTAAAAATAAGACCGCGTAATTATGAGTGTGGAAAATATTTCAGTGAGGTTAACGAGTATTTTAAACTCGTGTTATTGTTTTTGTGGTTTTATTACGATGACCTGTTTCGGATGCAGTTGTAGGTCAATTGTTTTTCAACTGAAATACTGATTAAAATTACTGTTTTGTTTTGTGATATCATGGCGCTGATTATCACAAATACATGTAATCTTATGGATATTACTAACATTAATGCGGCTTCCGTTAGAACTAATTTGATTCCATATACACTAACCACAAAATTAAAATTTTGAAAAAACCCCCGACCGCGACATAGTGGACCGATTTTTATGAAACATGGCTAAGAACACATCCGACTAACTCAGCTTTCAAAAAAAAAACTAAATCGAAATCGGTTCATCCGTTCGGGAGCTACGATGCACAGACAGACACCCACCGACAGACAGACAGACAGTCACGTCAAACTTAGAACACCCCGTCATTTTTGCGTCGGGGGTTAAAAATTTGACATAGAATAGCCTACAAAAGGCAGCACCAATCATGTACATAGCGAATAGGTAGCGTACACAGAACTTAGTAGCGTAGGTAATGTAGTCGAGTTGCTATCAACATACAATAACAATGAAACAAAAACTCGCGTCAGGATCTCGCTATCACAGGGAACAAGAACATTCTAGATTACTAAATAAATTAACGTCCCGTACATCCAAGTTTTTCCAGAGGAAAAAGAAAATTAGGGGAGTGTAAGGAAAAACACGACCATCAGTTTAAGGTAGGATCTGGCCCGTCCTAATTACTGTTGATATACTGGGGATGTGTCCCGGGGTATGTCCCGGGATATAAGGGTATGCTATCCCGGGCTTATAGAGTGGAATAGACCCCGTGTAGTGCTCAGAGGCTGTCTTAATTAAAATTGTGAGCTTGTACTACAAGGTTCTTGGACGAAATTAGATCATTTTGACGGGGTTGATTAAATATTAGTGCATTATAATGAGCCGTTTGTTTAATTTTAGGCAACAAAAATATTAAGTGTAAGGTGTACCAAAGCTTGATAGTGTCAAAGTGGAGGCCACTTAAGATTTTTAGTCATCCATACTAATATTATAAATGGGAAAGTGTGTGTGTCTGTTTGTCCGTCTTTCACGGCAAAACGGAGATACGAATTGACCTGATTTTTTTAAGTGGAGATATTTGAAGAGATGGAGAGTGTCATAGGCTACTTTTTGTCTCTTTCTAACGCGAGCGAAGCCGCGGGCAATAGCTAGTACTTAATAAAATGTAACAGGAAGGGGATCTATTGGTTATTATTATCTATGTAGTTTCGAGCACTGATGTTTTTTACTTCTTAAGCATACATCTTCTTTTGTTTACTACAACGCAGTTCTCCCCTTGGAAAAACACCCTTAGTGCGTTTTCACATTATCCGATCCGATATCGGATGTCAGAAGGATCTCAAAGGAACAAATCAAAGAATCGGCTCAAATATATGGAATATCGGTGCTACATCGTCGATATCAGATCGGATAGTGTGTAAACGCACTTAGGCCGAAATTAAATCTAGGTTTCCCTTATTTGCCGGCCTATTTAAAATAGCCAGGCAAACACTGATGGCTTAAGTGCCTTAATGGATGATAATGAAATATTGAATAATTTATTGGTGCAATAATTATATTTATTTTAGTTCTAGTATAAATTGGGTTACGGATGCGAGACGTCTCTCTGAGGGACAAAATTCGGAACGAAGTGATCCGCCAGAGAACCAAGGTGACCGACATAGCTCTGAAAGTTAGTAGGTTGAAGTGGCAATGGGCTGGCCACATATGTCGCAGAACCGATAACCGCTGGAGCAAGCGTGTTCTGGAGTGGAGACCGCGTCTTGGTAAACGTAGTGTGGGACACCCTCTGGCTAGATGGCGGGATGATTTGCATAGGGGGGCCGGCGGAAACTGGATGCATAAAGCAGCAGACCGGGCTCTGTGGCGTACCTTGGGGGAGGCCTATGTCCAGCAGTGGACTGCAGCGGGCTGATGATGATGATGATGATGATAAATTGGGTTGAGCTGGTCATTAAGGTAATGACGCATACGAGTAAGTAGGTACGTATGATATAAATAGGTTATTTTATACGATCGTTCAACGACAAAGTATTTAAGTAGGCCTATAAAAAATATATAGTAATAGTATGGGGTCAAAGTAATTTTTACTATGGCCCAATTCCCAAATGTAAAAATAGCAGTTTTCTATAAAACTGTATAGACTATCAGTTCCATAGAGATTTAGATTCTTCATATCATCATTCATTCATTTTATAACGTGGCTAAATAATCACCTTTACAAATAAATAAATAAATAAATAAATATTATAGGACATTCTTACACAGATTGACTGAGTCCCACGGTAAGCTCAAGAAGGCTTGTGTTGCAGGTACTCAGACAACGATATATATAATATATAAATACTTATATACATAGAAAACATCCATGACTCAGGAACAAATATCTGTGCTCATCACACAAATAAATGCCCTTACCGGGATTCGAACCCGGGACCGCGGCGTAGCAGGCAGGGTCACTACCGACTGCGCCAGACCGGTCGTAAATGATATAAGTAGTAAAAAATGAAAAATTCAAAACAACAATGACCAGCATTTACAGTATTATTTATAACTATGTACTCAATGGTTTTAAAATTCAAATTAATGAAAGTCCCCAAATCCCAATTACCAAGAAATAATTTCTTCCTAAAGCCCGCTTCATTGCACCTGTCACTGCGCACAAATAAATTATGCAAACAAGTCGAGTGACTAGTTGTAAAACAGCTCAAGTACCCGACGCCTGAAGAGAATTGGGTCCAACTGTTCTCCATACGAACGAAGACCTCGTTTTCCTCTCTGGATCAATATGCAAAACAGAAAATCAAAACTAAATCAAGATATTAATATAAACATTTTTTTTATAAAGTGAATACTAGTGAATAGTGTTTAGAATGTAAATTATTCAACCATATTGTACAAATCGAAATATTTTCCATTACTAAACCACATATACATATGTAGAGGTATATCAAATGGACTACTACGGTACGCATTTTTGGTGGGGTACGCATTTTTAGTGGGCACATAATTATCGCGTAGAGGAAAATGAGGCCAACAGCTGTATAACCCACGTTTTTGGGTCGGTCGTTTCTTAATTCGCGTATTGTTTATCTCGGGTGCGCGTGCGACTGCCAATTGGCAGGGAACTGAGTTCACTAGCCGTTGATTCATCGTTACGTAAATATAGTATTAATATCAGCAACTAGGATTCCCTTAGGTGTTATGACTAATCTTGTACGGTTGGCCTCGTTTTCAACACTTTAGTACATGAATTATGTATTTCTGTTTGCAGTGCGGAAAGTGTCATCTTTCAGTACATTGTGCTTGACAAAGTTGGCGCTTTACCGTTTTGTTGTTCAGTGCCACTCTTAGCAATTAACGCGTTGAAAGAAACCAATAGGGTGATATTGATATGGCAGTGACAGGTTTCTAGACCATCGCTCAGAACAGAACAATGAAATGGGATTTGCCCACAGTCGACTTCTACGACACCCACGGGAGGAAAGTGGGTGGTGACTGGTGACATTCTTAGCTCGTCATCACACGGAGAATTTTAAGATAAATCCATTTTTTATTTGTAAATAAAAATATGTCTTAAAAGTATGTACTAAATATGTTAAAATAAACATTTGATATTGTACTTTATAAAACATTGAGTAAAAATTGAATTATCCGTAGTAGCGTATAACACAAAAAATACTAATATAACCAGAGTAAAATTGTAATTAAAGTGTAACAGAGCCCCTGATAATACAGGTAAGCGAGATTTTTATAGCGTCGGGAAAAATTTAATTAAATTTCAGCAATAAAAACAAGCAACGCAATTTAGGATTTATTTTTTACTAGCTTTTGCCCGCAGCTTCGCTCGCGTTAGAAAGAGACAAAAAGTAGCCTATGTCACTCTCCATCCCTTCAACTATCTTCACTTAAAAAATCACGTTGGTTCGTCGCTCCGTTTTGCCGTGAAAGACGGAAAAACAAACAGACACACACACTTTCCCATTTATTATGTTAGTATGGATTATTCATAGGTACGTACGAGTACATTTAAGCAAGTTAATATTTTAATAAAGTACGAACAGATATTTTGTAAAACGTGGTAATTGCAACAGCAAAGAGGATCGAGTATAGAGAGTTACTGTCAAAGTAAAATGTGTAATCACAGTGCATAGACTGCCATATCTCTCGACACAAGCTTAAAACTTTTGAACCTCAGTTTTGACAATTTGGCCCATATTGTTAGCATGATATGTATGTATGTGATAAAATGTCAAATATTAATATTAGCGCCATCTAGCCGAGCGTTCCCCAAAGGTGTAACGCCACCCAGGCCACAGTATCTTTTTCTCTAGGGCTTTGAGGTACGTTTTTTTCTTAGACTTTATACGTCTATACGGAGTTACATATGTCTTTGTGCAACAGTCATGAGAATTTAGCATTTCGCCTCCTAGGAAGGAAACAGAGTTGCCTAACCAGAATGCCAATCGTTTACAATCTGTAGGAAATGTATCTGTCTTACTAATACGGAAGAGTGTCACAGATTAAGTCCGCTACAAGTTGACATCTTGTTTATGCACCCTAATGTGGTTATACGGTTTTGGGCGTAATTAATAACTTGTGTTGAGTAAATTCGGAAATTGTTTCCATGTATAAATATATCTAAAATTGTACGAGAGGATTTTTTTATTAGTAGGTTATCGTATTAACTTACTTGTATACTCTTATCAGTAGATACCTACATTTCTTACGATTTTTTAAGTCAAATTACCAGTGCATGAACATTGTTCCAGTATGTCAATGTTGCCACTTCCCGTATGTCATTGTCAATAAATTGTGATGTGTGGAGTAAATGACAACTGCTTAGAGTATACGTTTATTGCGTCCTAAATAAATAACAAGTACATGCCATTTTATACTAAATAAACTTTGCACTTGTGTGGGTAAGGTGTGGTATCTACACACACTACAAAATGGCGTAACCCATACAACCATTTCAGTCGCAAAATCTTCAAATCAGTAACTAACTGTCAAATGTGACATAATGCGTGGTAACGTCGTGCAAACAATGCGACCGTATTGATACAATAACAAAATGTAGTGATCGTCGTGTGCACTCGTTACGGTAACAAAATGTGTACGAATTTGTGGCTGTCAATGTCACTGTCAGAATGACTTTTAACGACACTTTATTAGTCGACGTTTGCACACATAACGGTAACAACATGTGGACGAATTTGTGGCTGTCATTGTCACTGTCAGAACGGTTTCTGACAGTGACATTGACAGAATTTGTACACACATGTGTAGGTCTGATTACCGAACTGCTCCTAAACCACTGTATCCGCAAATGACAATCTGAAATACGAAGGTTTATCAAACTGTCTTGTGAAGTTGTGGACTGGTTGCTTTGAATCATTTAAATATGAGCGAATTAAATAATAATAAACGACGACGACCATTTAAGCACTCTTCGACATTTTATAGAAATGTGGGAAAGTTAAGAAAAGTGCAGAATGATAATACAAATAGATAAGCACTTTATAGTTACTTAATGTATTACATATATATTTTTAATTCTTATTGATAAAAATGAAGTGTAGTGTTGCTTTACACAATAAAAGTAGGAATCAAATGAAATAGAGTATTTACTGTGATATTAATAGAATTTCTGTTGCGCAATGATAGTTTTTTTCAGTACAGATGCTGCTTTTTCTAACGCAGTAGTGCGAGCAAATCGAGCAATGATTCATTTCTTGTCTGGTCGAAACTCTTAGCTTAGATTTAGGTACTGAAAATCGTCGTACGATACACGTGCGAAAAGGACATTCACAACTCGTGTCGAAGTAAAACACTCCCTTCGTTCGTGTATTAATTTATCGCTACTCGTATCGATTTTCCTCTTTTCCGCACTCGTATCTACAAGTATTTTGTTTGGGTTACAAAAAAAAACACATTATTTACTCTACTACGTTTTATTTATGTCTCTTTAACATTACAAATTTGTAGACACTTATCTATACAAAAATCTTGACTTAAGAAGTACAGATCGCTGAAATTAATGTTGATAGTAATATTAATGACGACTACTTCAACAAGTGTCAATTGTGAAATGCCGCAAAATACTAGTTGCTCTATAGAAGACCATAATAATATGATCCCCGATCCTTTACAACCCAGAGACTCGATACGCACGTTACAATTTTTTTTAATCTTCTTTAGTGAGGGCAACTGAGTACGACGGCATATTTAATTGTTTATAAAGTTTGAGGATACCTGGAAAAAATTAATACATGAAGCCATTTTGAAAATATAATAAATATTCACTGCTTTCGGTCACGCGTGTACGCTGCGACCATTTTGCGACCGTTTGTCGACCGTTTGGTGACCGTTTGGCGACTGTTTTTTACATGGAATATTACCGTCTTAATCCATATTTTAACAACTTTATTGGTTTTCTAGGCATTATTTTTATTATTTCAGTATAGTATATGCACGGGAGCACTAAAACTTCACCAATCAATATACATAACACGCAAACACCGAGTAGTCAATAATATTATTACTGGTTAAACTGAGGTAAATTGATGGCGCGTTGATAAATTTAGACTTATTTTATGAAATCACTTGAGCAATTTAATTGGCCATGGTAATTAGCCCACATTATATTACAAATGCAAACAATATTTTATCTTTAACAAATTCTTACGCCATTACATTTTAATGTCAAATGATTTTATTTCTTTTTTACTTTGACGTCTCTGACAGTCGCCATTTGAAAAGAATGAAATGAACGAATGATTTTGGGAAAGTAGTCGCCAAACGGTAACAATGTGTGCACGCGTAGTGCACACTTCTGTCACTTCTGTGACCATTTGTGCCTGTTACCAATCGTCCCCATTTGGGTCGCCGCGACTAAACGTCGACCGTACTGCGACTAAGCATTGAGACCCGAAGACCTGTGTGTACACAAAATAGGAGGATTTGCGTAAGAACGGCGACCGATTATGGTTATATGGGAACAGAAACGTGCCATCTTTATGGCGTATATAATGGCGTAACAGAAACAGCACTGGGTAGTTTACCTTACCTACATAGTTGAGAGCTGTCAAAAAGGATGTAACACCATAACTACAAACCAGCGTTCTACAACAGAACCCTAAAGCCTCCGCCACACACAAAGCGTTTTGATAGCGTAGCGTTAGCGGAGCGCAATGATAGCGGTGCGCCGGACGAACGCTGGCGTTCCGCTCGCAATCCGCGTGCATTCCGCTCGCAATCCGCGCTCGTTAGTTCCCGCCGGCATCCGCTGGGCGTAACGCCAGCGTTCGTCCGGCGCACCGCTATCAATGGCTATCATTGCGCTCCGCTGACGCTCCGCTAACGCTCCGCCTACGCTCTCAAAACGCGCTGCGCGCATGTGTGGCCGAGCTTTAAAACTGATAGCACTTACCCACAGCTCAGCGAATAGTTGTGGACGAATTGCTAGCAGCGTAAAGTTTTTATTACTTCTTCATTCCGTCTTTGCATTTCAAAAGATCCAATAGGGAAAGTACTTTTAGAAATCGTATTTTGTTTACTGTGCGGGGGATGGTGATTTCTATGTACGTAGATATTTCAGTGCGTCTTCCTTTTACATACAATCATACATACAATCACGCCTGTATTCCATAAAGGGGTAGGCAGAGCACATGAAACTACTAAAGCTTCTGTGCCACTCTTGGCAAGTAAGGGGTTGAAAGAAAATGAAACTGTGACATTGCAGTGACAGGTTGCCAGCCTCCCGCCTACGCCACAATTTAACCCATATCCCACAGTCGCCTTTTGAAACCTAAAAATGATTCATGATTGGTTGCAGCAAGTTGCTTTGATGGTTTAGAAAATGAAGAAGATTGGAAGTAAAAATGGAAATTTTCACATGCCCTGTGGCAGAGCATATTAAGGATCTCCAATGTAAACACTTTATAACATCTACTGTAACGCACCATATGTTCTTGTGAATAAACTTTCATTCAAAACTACCGGTTTATAATATTTTTACAAACGATGTTGTCTGTATTTATTACATTCGTTTGTAGTTTTATTTAATGATCCGTTTTAAAACAGAGACCGGGATATTGTTCGAATAATCAACACGTAGCTTTTATTTTCCCTCCTTTATTTTCTAATTTTAATGGTGTTTGCCGTGATCATTACATACCTCGGAACATGTTTAGCAATATATACATACCCATATTATGTTATTGCCTGAAACAGAATACATCATGCACTAAAGAAAAGTAGGTAACAAAGTCCACTGGCGGCCGAGACGGCAGTCGAATCTGGGGTCTTACCACCAGACTACCTCTTGGCCATAGAAAATCATAAAAATGTCAGACCCGTAGCCGAATGGCATTTCTGCGAAATGAAACGCCATCGGAACGCCGCAGAAATGTAGTCTGGCTCTGTCGCGCCAATATGCAAGAGCGACAGAGATAGATAGGTACGAAAGAGATATTATCGTGAGCGTTTCGTGAGCGTTTGTGCATTCGGCTACGCACACTGTAATCTTGTTGAACAAAATGTTACTATCAAGTTTGATGAGAAAAAAAGAATTTAATTTGTTCTCTAGTCGAAACAATTTTGCCAACTTCTTTCGAAAAGTTGTCTTTTTAGCATACGTCACGTATAACATCATGTTCCTTTGTTCCAGGTGTGTCCCACGACCGTTCATACGTGCTGTTCCGCCTAGGCCGGCGGGTCTCGTCTCCGGTCCGGCAGTTCGCTGAGTCAGGGCGTGCGGACGCGCTGGGTTCAGCGCCCGGCACTATGGATGTGTTCGGAGCACCCGCTGTGATGCAGGGCGCAGGCCGGACGGAGGCAGAATTCTTTGTTGACGGGAACCATTCAAGGGTAAGTCATTAATTTAGGATTAGGAACGTGTACTTAGTTACATAAGTAATGGAATAGACCAATGATAAGTCTCAAATGAGCAGTTCGCAAGTTCACTGAGTCAGGGCGTGCGGACGCGCTGGGTTCAGCGCCGGGCATTATAGATGTGTTTGGCGCACCCGCTGTGATGCAGGGCGCAGGCCGGACGGAGGCAGAGTTCTTTGTTGACGGGAACCAGTCAAGGGTAAGCCATTAAAATAGGAATACTTGTACTTGATCAACTTCATCTTTTTGACCAGTCATAAATGAGTGGTCGGCTATTTGCTGCGTCAGGGCGTGATGATGGGGCAATATAATTATCTGGTACCATTTAACATCGGGTGTCGCAAAATACATTTTCAAAGAAAGATACCTACAGGACTTGCTCATTTAGAAACTACTCGATTTCCTAAAACCAAGGGGGCTTGGCTTAATTTTGGCAATTTTTTTATTGAGTGTATTTACAAAACATAAGCCTCTTTTTATGGCGTCCGTAAAAGTAGCTTATAAAATCCAGACAGACCAACTACATAAATTCCACAGTAAAATCTGAACGAGCCAACAAAACATCCCCAAAATACGGAACAATAAAACGAAACTTTCGCACGCCAATAACTCTCCAATTTAACCAACATTGGTACTTATACACATACAGTCAACAACACAGCTGTGAATACAAAGTGCTAAAAATATGTATACAAAATTGTATTGCCTGTACATTAAGGTGTGTATACATCATTTTGGCACTTTGTATTCAGTTGTGTTGTTGACTGTACATAAAGCTTTTTACAATGCCTGGAAATATCGTATTTCACCACTAATTAAAGCCCTGGGGAGCAAACAACAATTACGGTACGTCAAACTGTTATCGAGCAAAAATGTATCGATTCAAATTTGTAATAAAGGGGGAGTTTTCTTATAATCAGAGTAGTATTGGAAGTATTTTAACTCTAAATAAAACGAGTACACTTTTAAACTGAAAAATTTTTCGTAGTGAGAATTTATTGGCGAATATAATACTAGAAAATATTATATTCATTTAGCACACCTCAATAAAAAATATACAAAATAATAAAGTTGTGAAAGTAGAGGCAGATAACAGTCAGAATAACCTAACCACAAAATTAAAATTTTCAAAGAAGACCTACCGCAATGGATTGATTATCATGAAACATTGCGAGGTACACTCCCGACTAATTCAGATTTCAAACAAAAAAATCTAAATCTCAATCGGTTTATCCGTTCGGGAGCTACGATGCCACAGACAGACACACACACAAACAGACAGACACGTCAAACTTATAAACACCCCGTCGTTTTGGCGTCGAAGGTTAAAAATAAACAACAGGGAAATAAGACTCGTGACCAAGTAAGGATACTGTTTCTTAAACACTTGTGGTGTTATCGCATTGTCATTTCGTTTGTTGTATCTATCCAATTTGGCCCGATTACAATTAACGACAATAGCTATGGTGACAAATGTCATGTTTTTAACCCTTTAAACGACAAAAACCACTAAAAAGTTCGTCTGACGTGCCTGCGACGTCAATGGCCACTAAAAGTGTTACTGCGGACGTTGTCAAACCGACTGTTCTACTGTCAGTTAAGTTTATTCAGTTAATTATTATAAATGGGAAAGTGTGTGTGTCGGTTTGTTTGTCCGTCTTTGGCTCCCCACAGACAGTCTTAAAAATTCATAATCTTAAAAAAAACTTGTATGCAATCTGACAGTTCAGATCTGTCAGTGTCTTGTCAGTGTCAGTTTGAACTGTCAGATTGCATACAAGTTTTTTTTAAGATTATGAATTTTTAAGACTGTCTGTGGGGAGCCTTTCACGGCAAAAAAGAGCGAGAAGTGATTTTTTAAGTGGAGATAGTTAAGGAGATGGAGAGTGACATAGGCTACTTTTTGTCCCTTTCTAACGCGTGCGAAGCAGCGGGCAAAAGCTAGTATTAGCTATTTTCAGTCGATATTTTAGGTTTATACCATTTTGACAAGGGAGAAGTTTTATGCTTATTTTCTTAAAATTACTTAGTCGGTCCTAAAATTCTGTCACTGGCACCTTATTTTTAAATTTAGAACATAATTTTAAGAAAATGATTTTGGATTCCATTTTTGAATGTTTGACAATTATTTTAAAACAAAAAACAGTCATTTCCTGCGATTGCTCACGATGGAGTGGTCATTAAAAGAAAACCGAATAGCTGTTTTAGCGTTGCACCGCTGTGGGCACTCGCCAAGTACCATTTTCAAGTTACTCAAAAAATTAAATATAACGCTTAGGTTTGTGTACCTTAATATTGATAGGTACAATGAAGTCTCTAGTGTTTAGGACAAAAAAAGAACTGGCCGGCTCCGGCTACGCTCCGTAAGAACACCAGCAGTGATCATCAAAGCGATCAAGGCCCGTATACTCGTAGCAAGAAATCCTGTCCGAAAACAGAAGTTGATGGCTTTGCAGATGGGTGTCAGTAGGAAAACCGTAAAAAAGATTTTAAACGAAGATCTTAGTCTACGAGCATACAAAAAAAGAGTGGGCACTTGCTTAATGAGCGTCTTCACAGAACTTAATTTAGATAGAAGAAACAAATTCATATATTTGTATAGGGGCCGAGCGTGTCAAATTTTGTACTGAAGTTGATTCTTGCCTGTAATTTTAAATATGTCTCAGGCTCTTGATTGTTCATAATTTTTGTGTTGTTGCAATTGCATTAAAATTTAGCAGGTCTTAGAGGAGAAGGTCTGTGCTAAGCCACATACAAATTTGGAGAGCCTGAAGTCATCTATAAGAAAAGCAGTCGCTGAAATAGACATGAATATGGTGAGTGCTGCGATAGACGACTGGCCGCGGTGTTTATTGGCCTGTATTAAAAATAATGGAGGTCATTTTGAATAATTTTAAGTTATGTGCATTTTCTATTAAATGTACTTTAAATTGATATATTATTTATTAAAAATTGATTGGTACTTTTGTTTTTATCATTATTTTTATTTGTGACAGAACTTTAGGACCGACTAAAAATTATTAAAAAGATATATTTTTAAATACTTATAAAAAGCTCTTTCATTTGATATGTAACACAATATAGTTTTTTTTATACTACGTCGGTGGCAAACAAGCATACGGTCCGCCTGATGGAAAGCGGTCACCGTAACCTATGAAAGCCTGCAACTCAAGGAGTGTCACATGCGCGTTGCCAACCCATTAGAAGCTTGTATAGTAGGTATAGTACAAAAAACTTTGATTTTAAATTTTCATCTTAACCCCCAAAAGTGGCCCCTATAACTAAATTTTCATAATATAAATTTCATGTCTGTCTTTGGGTCACAGGTTAACATATGTGGCCCCAATTTCAGGTTAATCGGTTGAGTAGTTTTGGAGAAAATTGGCTGTGACAGACGGACAGACAGACACACGAATGATCCGTTTTTCCTTTTTGAGGTACGGAACCCTAAAACCAAATACAAAATTATTAACACTCAAGGGCCAGAGACATTTATTATTTCCTCACAGGTTATTGTCAGTACAAAACGTGACACGCTCGGCCCCTATACAAATAAGTTGATTTCTTCTATCTAAATATAGTTCTGTGGTACCGCCCTTTCAGGAGTTTCAGCTCCGCCGCATATGTCTTTCACAGCGAGATGAACACGTGCTTACCAATAACTATCGGTAACTACAGCCTGCCGAGATTGATTTATCCGTATCAGAAAATACGTTTATGTATCCGAGATGTATTGATATTGTTTACCGTGGGGCAAACTTAATAATACAGAAGACTCAACCATAGACTACCCCTTATAGATTACGTATCGAGAAGGCTTCTTAGGCTCACATACTCTCTCTTCTTCCTCCTACCCTTATCCCACGTTATGTGGGGTCGGTACAACATGTCTTCCTCTTCCATTCTCCCCTATCTCTCGTCATCTCAACACTCACATCTTTCTTTCTCATGTCCTCTTTCACACAATCCATCCATCGTTGTTTGGGTTTACCCCTCCCTCTCCATCCATCAACATTCATCTCCAACATTCTTTTGCCTATATGACACTCATCCCTCCTCATTACATGACCGTACCACTAATAAGAAAAAGAAGAAAGATTAATACTGTGGCTCTAGTGAAAAAGGGTATAATATAACTCAAATTGACTCGGTGAAAAAAGGCACACATGTCCGAGGTGGGACTTGTGCCTTTTTTCACCGAGTCAATTTGAGTTATATCCTTTTTCACTAGACCCACAGAATATTTTGTAGGCCTACTTTGTG
The DNA here is from genome assembly GCF_023078275.1 of Leguminivora glycinivorella. NCBI lineage: Eukaryota > Metazoa > Arthropoda > Insecta > Lepidoptera > Tortricidae > Leguminivora > Leguminivora glycinivorella. The sequence continues at coordinate 18,394,980 of NC_062979.1, read as the reverse complement.
CATTATATTAATAGGTTTTAAAGAATCATCTCTAGTCACAAAAAATATTCCAGGATGTCAGACACTGTGTGTGTAGTGCATCATTGAGACCATCAAGTTCTCAGTTGTTTTCATATAAATAAGCACGATTTACATTATAATTTACACTATAGGTTCATTCTAGTGCTTTTGAAGATACACTTTTAAATGAGTGCATTGTTAGAAATATAAATAAGGTCAGTGCGGGTAAGACCGGCATACTATATTTGAAATAAAGTTTGAGTGGATAAAACTAGACTATTAAAGTAGTCTGGAGTAATCCGCATGGTCCTATGGGCTAGCAAATTTTATATTCTACACAGCTTTTATAATACTTTGGTGAATTAAAGTAAACTTATGTGATAAAAATCACTTTTTTTAGGCTCGGCGGGTTGACCGGCCCCACGCGCTGAGTACGGAAAGACCGTCTAGTGCTCGTTGTCGCGTAATTTCATATGGAAATAAGTATCAAAATCATGTTTATTGTTATATTCTGTAATAACAGGGAGTAATGTGATAGATATTAAAACAAATAACGTTGATATTTTCAACATATCAGCATTTTTCTATTTATAAGGCAAGACCGTCATATGTCCCGTAAATGAGGTTGATAACCTTCTTTTTTCAGGTCCAGACAAAAGCAAAGCCGAAACTTATAATTAAAATTAACCTACAACACCCGTTTAAACTCGACTTATTTCCCATAAAGCCTAAAAAAGGCGCATTTCCCTTGTATAGTGCCGGTCTTTCCGACTAGGCACTATTTCGAAGTTACATATTTCAGGATACAAAACAATAAATTGAACGCGTCTTAAGAGCATTAATTGTACTAGACAGGAAGAACGATTATTAAATTAACACGTTGCATACATAATGCACAAATATTCAAACCGCTTCTATTTTATTTTAATTTTTTGCGTAACCTTGTTGAACTCGTTGGTCGAGTTCGAAACACGAATCAAGTTTTTTGTTAACTAGTGTTCGTCCTAGGGATATCTATTGAAGACCAATGGATTAAGGATGAAAAACTGGTATACCTTCGGAGGTGTAAGAAGTGATAGATATATAAAAGTTATATTCAGTCTTTATGGGTAGACGTTCTTTCAGACACTGACCTTAATAAATTAACATCTTTCAGTTATGCTTTAAAATTAATAGATGCGTATCATTCTATCATAAGTATTTATCCATCTACACTTAGTAATCAAAATGATCACTGGCTTTCGGACTGTTTGACAGACATTTCCTATCCATGAGTAGGGCCGGGTCTAATAGATCGGGCTCTCGGATAAACATAATGCCTGAAAGGCAGTGTTTGTACGCGCATTGTACCTATTAGTCCGCCTCACTTAGCTTCTTCCCGGGATGAGCAGACACTGGCTATCTGGCTAAAAGGATTGAGAGAACAATAAATGTTAAAGGTATGGAGTATAGAGAAAAACTAATGTCTACGTAGCCTCGTAAAGCTTGGTCACGTCATCTTTTTCAGACAAATTATAACACTGTTTAGTATATTTTTGCTATCATAATTTTTAAAGAGATACTTATATATATATTTAGTAGGCATAATGAGACATTAAATAGTGATTGTAGTATATTTTATGACATGTGTCCCAGGAGCATAAAAGGAGATGGTTATTTATTACGGTATAATTTAAATAAATATATATAACAAGTTTTTATTACTTATTATGTTCCTTTACAGTTACATCCTCGTTTACAAGTTTATTCGGTCAAATCAATTCCTGAACTGTAATCACATCTCAAGTGAACTAGAACTTGGCACCCACTTACCTAGATCTCAACTGTTTTGTTGGAGTCATATTGAACTCGGCTCTCATTTTACATGTAAGGTACAGCGGGGCAAATCTCGACTGGGGGGCAAATGTAACTGGTCCATTTTTTCCATGTTATACAATGTTTGCATTATTAAATAGAGTGTCCGCCGATTATATATGGTAGGCGTGTTCAGTGGATACATATATAACTCAAAATCATAGTGTAATAATGGAAAACAATGGATTAGTTACAATTGACCCCAGTCGAGATTTACCCCGCTGTACCTTACGTATGCTTTCGATTGTACGATTTTTACGGGAAGTACGGGATTACGAGTTTTTACGATGGCTACTTTAAAATTTTGTCGTTTGATATAACTATACCATATTTTACACTAATCAAAATGCATTGTTTTTCAAAGAATTTGCCACGTTGTTTTATACATTTTTCCATAGGTAAGTGCGAACCAATTTTGGAAACATTTATTCTGAAGTTGGGATTGCTGAAACAGCCGACTTGCCTATTCGAGTGTGCTACGACGTTGACCACGATGACTGCTTATTTTTGGGGAAAGTGAAAAATCATTGGCTTAAGTAAGGGTTGTACTTCCGTACGGTGGTCCAGAATTTCGAAGTTTTTTTCCATTTAAGAACGGTTTTGTGATAGAATTCACACAAATATATAACTAGCAGCAAACAAACTGTTGAATACCAGTCAGCATTCCGATCTTTAAGACAACAGACGATTTAATTCGTATTTAGCCCAGGATTATTACACCTAAGACGGTACACTAATTAAAACATTCCTAAATAACATATAATAATCCTGGAGTTCACACTTCCCACTTAACCTCGTTCGAGACACCGACAGCAAACAAGAACTCGAATAATTCCGCAAACTTCCATAATACGCCAACAACAATATCGGAAGTTGGGGCGACAGTTGGGACCTACTTACACTAAGGTCCAGACAGGTTCACCAAGCTACCTTGCTAACTCAATTAAACCAATATAAGAGTTCTATAGGTAGTAGTTCATTTAGCGAGAAGAGCACCGATTGTAATAGTATATATAACTTCTTCCACTTTAGTCATGTTAAGAGGGCTTTCATGTGAAAAATAGTGAAATCGTAACCGAGCGCTTAATCATACCGTGTGTGGTATCAAATTAAAGGGCTTTACGAGTAGTTTACAAATATATAACATATTATGGGACTTTTTCTACTTGGTAGAACAAAATATGAGAAAAAGTCTAGAAGTGGTAATAATTGTGACGGTGAAGGCTCGTTTTCAAAAAATTGCCAAAAATATATAAAAGAAAGCACAAGAGCATTTTTAGTAAACGTTGTAGATTATTTTTGTACAAAAATAACTTCGATGTGATTGTAGATTTTCAAAGATTGTGATACTTAATTTCAGGTAACTTCAGAAAAAAAATGAATTCGTCTTAGCCTCGTTTACTCTTTTTCAAAACCTTATAATAAAAATGTAGTCTGAGAAGATTGTAGTAGAGGATATACGTATTATAAATTAACTAGTTTCAGTGTTCAACGTTGTCCAAATTTTACAAAATCAAGATAATATGATGCTTTAATTGAAATTTTAATAAAATATATCCATTAGATAACGGAATGTGTAGTATTTCACCGACTAAAACTATCAATTTTACATTATTTTGACGTTTTTCTTGAAAGTAAGCACCCTTAAGGTTCTCCTAAACAGTGAATGCGCAGAAAGCAACGGTACTGACAGCATTGGCCGTGGCAAGTTAGTCGCGGAGCAGGAGGTCGTTGTCACGTAGTTTAATAGTGTTAATTAAATACATTATTTTATATTAAAACTGTTGCTGTTAATAATGATAAGCTACAAAAAACGATTAGGAAATTAAAGGACTGAGACTGAAAGTTATTGGCGCCAGATAGCCCGTTAAAAATTGGAACAGATTTATAAATATACTAAACATTTGCTTAAAATCATAATTTTAATATCGTTGTTATTGGTGGTAAGCGTTCGGAATATCATCCTTGGTTAGGTTTGTGGGAGTTGAGGGATGTCCGGATTGTCCGGTGGGGTTGCGATTTGTTTTTACCTGACAATCGGACTAACTTCTCAAAGAAGAATAAAGGATTTTCCGAGTTGTCCTTCGAGAAATGAGACGAACTGCTAAGTTTGTTTATAATCAATAACCTTAATAATATTTGGAAACCAAGTTTTTATTTTAAATACATATATTTAAGTAAATTCAGATGGTTTTGCTCTTTAACCGTAAGTCTGTTTTCACATTATCCGATCCGATATCGGATGTCCGAAGGATTTTAATGGAAAAAAATCCAAGATGGCGCCTGTAATGTATGAGATATCGGTCGAAATCCGATATCGGATCGGATAATGTGAAAACGCACTAAGGAGTACAATAAACACAAAATAGGATCCTGTTTCGTTGTGTAATGTGACATAAGTGCAATATAAATTACTCGCATGTCTTTGAATTATTATTCTTTCTTTGGTATGTAATTGGCATATTACCTTCATGCCAAAACATATAAAAGTGGAAAGAAATTAGACGCCTAATTTGATAAAGCTTAAGGAAATCCCCGTAGAAATAATTTATGTCAATTCCTTTTTAATTATACGAAATGAATGTAATGTGGAGGGTAATTTGACGGAGGCACCGTAAGTAGCTCCTCGGGGAGGCTGATCAGGCGTGTGCCGGGACCAAAGTGGATTAAAAAAGGAGATTTGAAATGTAAGAAGAATTAAATGTATTTTCAATTCTTTTCAAGAATTCGTTCAGTATCCTTTTATATTGCAGATGCGTTAAGAAATTATTGTAGTAGGAAATAAGCCATATTTTTATAAGGTAAGTTTACTCACCCAAAATTCAATACATGTTCAGTTCAGTTCAGTTTCTTTATTGATAAAAATGAAACATTTTACAGGTTATATCAGGTTATTACAGAAATAGAAAGTTAAAAGGTACACAATAAAATAATAAATTACTTACATTATACATTACATTCTACAAAACTTACATTATACAAAAAATACTTAGGTCTAAATTTACTTTTGTTGAAATAATAATAATGATTGTGCCAGCTATTAATTACCTCTATATTATTACATTATTTAGAAATAGTTATATTCATAAAGTCCTCGTCATTCGAGTTAATTCATCATTTCATAAAGTCCTCGACAATATAACATATATGTATGTATGTTTAATAAACAAGCATTACATAACATTTTTTATTTTTTATTTTCCTCAAAGAAAGATAATATTCAGCTTCTAATAACCTTTGGGCAAATATATATCATGCCAATCCAAGTATTTGTAATTTTTTGTTTCACTTCTTCAAATGGTGAAGTTTTCTGGGACAGATTATTGTGCAAATACTTCAATGAATATAGCAACATTGACAACGGGTTGATTATGACAGATCGAAACCTAGCAGGCAAGCATGCAGGGCCGTCCCTATCGCACTTACAAATAGGGATGACGACTACATAAAAAAAAAATAGTATTCTGTTTAGTCCGTCAGTTAGATCATCCAAAAATACTGAACACATATTTTTCGCTTTATGTAATTAATGAAAAAATACAAAGATACAGATAATCAAAGTTCCGGAGTGGGGGTTTGTGACGTCACCTTTATCTAAAATTTGTACCGTCGTCATTTTTCGTTTACGAGAAATAATAAAAAATATGTGTTCAAAATTTTTTGATAATCTAACTGACGGACTAAATAGTTTTTTTAATAGAGTTGCTCAAAAAGTGCCCGTTTTTTGGCTGTTTAGCGTGCGAGAAGTTTTATTTTAAGCACTAGTGCGTATGCGGTTCCATATTACGACTACATACCGACCTGTTTTAATATTAGTCTATTTTACTAAGACGGAATAAAACTATAAACATACTATTAAGTGATTAATGTTTAAAACATTGATATTTCATATGTGATTGTTTATTTTTAGTCATACTAAACATAATTTATAAAGTGGTTTATACTTTGAAAAAGTGGCTGTTAATGAGTCGTGTAAACAGAACGTGAAATGGAACAAAACGCGTCGTCTGTCATTTAAAGTAATGGCGTCTTACCAATGTTACCTACTTAATGCAAGCACGTTCAAAAACCTTAATATGTTACGCGATTTGTCATAATTATTTTATGTTATTTGCAATACTTCGAGGCATAAATGGTCGATTGAATTAAAATATAGGTATATATTAAACAATCGTCTCAAATCGTTAATGTTTATGTTTTTATGGCACACAATAAAATAAATAAATTGTGTTGGATGGATAGCAAAATCGAAAATATGAACGCAAGTTTAAAAGCTTCAAAGATAGGTACGTCAATGTCAATGCGAAAATATGGAGTTCGGATTGTTTATCGTTTTATTTCGTTGTAGTAGTGATTTTTCGCAACTGTATTAAAAACGTCGTTCGTCACACGTGCGAGAATGTCATTCTTCACTCGTCTCGAGTTTTGCCACTCGCGTGCCGCTCGTGGCAAAATGTCTCGGGACTCGTGAAGTAATGACATACTTCTCGCACTTATAACGAAATGTACTATTTTAGTCGCCTCGCCAATTATAGTGCAATAGGGACGGCCTGATGTTTTATCATTTATCGCGCGACCATGCTATTGTTGTAGATATGTATTCTGTGCTATCGGTGCAGATTGACCCGTTAAGCTCGTCAATAAATTTCCTACGTTTAATTAATTTGTTACCTAGGTAGATCTGAAATAACTGAATTGATCAACATTTAGCGCCAATAGCAATCTAAATTAAATTATATTACAATCAGTTCCAAAGGTTCAGTACCTCTCGGGTAGGCACGCCTGCCTCGGACGTATTAATTACCGACTGTCTAAACCACGGCTCACCTGGGCGCTTGACGTGTGATCTATTCAAATTGTGCGCACCGGTGGAAAATAATTGAGTTTGACCTTTTTTGTGTTTAATAAAAGGTTGGAGGAAAAATAATATGAAAAAAATACTCATACACGTCTACGAGAAACATGATATAGGATTACATCGAGCGTATGCTCGTTTTAAAGTAACAAGAAATGTGAGTGTGTTAAGTAAAACGTCCCTTGTCGGTTACCATTAAGGCGAGATTTACTTGTATCGTTATGTGAATAAACTGGCAACGCGGCTTTAAAGCAATCGACAAAGTGGGACGTTTTCCCGTGCACACTCACAAATAATGTTTTTGACTCCCAAAACAGATTATTAAAGTCTATGTCCAAATAGCAGATTTAACGAATAATGTAAAATAAACTTACATATTCCATACATTTCATGTGAAAATTAACATGCCATCCCACATCTCTCCGCTCAGCAACATATAAGTAACCCCTGCAGGGTTAGCACATGATTGCCGCGAGAGTATGTCGCCGCGAGATAGACTACCTGTCCTTATGTCATTAATACAGTTAGAAGACGTGTGATCTATCTCGCGGCGACATACTCTCACAGCAATCCTATGCTAGGCCTAGGCCTACTGAAGTCTCTCACCAATATAAGGCGTCCAGCTTTTTTTTTTTATTATTATAAATGGGCTTACTCTTGACCACAGACTATCCAAAGGCAAAGACGTGGCTTACGATGGAGTGAGCTCGCCCAGAAGATGCCTGTTCACTCTTGATTTGAAGGTTGCCGGGTTATATGAGCTCGGAAATATAGCCGCCGGCAAGGAATTCCACTCCTTGGCAGTGCGCATAAGAAAAGAAGAAGCAAAGCGCTTCGTGCGGATTCGTGGAATATCCACCAAGTAAGGATGGAGACCTGCCGTGCGTCTAAGAGTCCGATGGTAGAATGGGGACGGTGGCTTGTCCCGCCATCTTCGACGATAGACCTCGTCGGTATCGGTACTATAGAATGTGACGCCTCCCAAGATAGACCGACTTATCCTTTCCAGTTCCATTTAAACTTTGCAGCAGTTTCTGCTAGAAAAACAATAAGAAATTGTATAGTAACCTCAATTATTTGTTTCAGGTATCCGTAATGGCCAGAATGATCCCCTCCCCCGACTGGTTCGTGGGGGTGGATAGCTTCGACCTCTGCGTGGACGGAAACTGGCTGGACAGTATCACGATAGAGGTACTAGTTCTTTAGCTACGTATAGGTTCACTGATAAAACACAACTGCAACTCTTTATTTCTTCATAATCGTCACGACAAAAGCGATTCTGAAAAAAATATGGAAAGCTTCGTCACAAGTACCTAAGTGCTTAACGAAGCTTTCCTTATATTTTTACCTACCACCTACGCTTTTACTTTTCGATCCTTTCCACGAACACCTATCTCTAGAGTTACAAAGTAAATCGTTCGTTTTACGTGCGTGAAACAGTTATTTACCTCTATATTAATAAATTACCTATCAAAGTATTATATGAACAAGGAAAACTTAGGTAAGGTACAGAGGGAAAACTCGCCTGGTGTGTAATTAATTTAAATGTCATGTTTACAGTGTATAAATATGTCACTGCCGTCCTATCACTAGAACCCCTCTAAGCTGCATATTACCAGTTTTCATTTGGATAAATATTCTTAAATAGGAAAGAATTCCCCATCGACTGGTCTTGGAATCATATTTTTATCATTTTTAGTTACCGAGATACAGAGTCGACATACCTCGCTAAGTGCACTATTTTATAACCCTTTTCAATAGTATAAAACCGCAAACCCACATTTGTCTTCTATAACTTATATTAAAGCGCTTAGCAGTTGTTTATCTTCATAGTTTTATCACACGATACATAACTATAACAACGTTACTTGACATAAGCTTCATAAATTCCCATTAAAGCCGTTTAATTGCGTTATTACATTTTATAACATTCACTTTTTTAAATAAAATACTACGCTTAAACACGGCTAAAGTCCTTTAACCGTGTATTTAAAGACTTTCATTGTAATTTCGGTTACAAATACATCACTAAAACCTAGTTACTGCGCTTTACGGTGAATTTATTACTAAAAAATATTCATAATGCCACACTGAAACAGGACAAACCAGCAAAGCTACGCTAAAACCCCGCTAGTTGTAAAAGTATACCTTCCAAAGTTATTGCGCCAGTCCGACAGTCGGCCGAGCGGCTCGCGCGCAGAAGGTTGTGCGAAGGCTGTAGTGACCGGTGAATGAACATTTTCTCCTTAAAATGTTAAGAAACCGAAGACCAGGTAAGTGTTAAATATCTTTTTTTCAAGCACAACTTGCGTTTTGCTAACGTATTATCACACGTTTGCCGCGACAAGTAAATACCTAACTCATAAGTTATTCGATCAAGAGCCCAGTTAAAACTATTGTGTATAAATAAAGCGTAAACAAAAAAGTCAAGAAATTACATTGTACCATCCTATTGCTATGTAGGCATTGCCATAGCCACATACATTTTGTAAGCATTTATTTACCTTACAATGTTTTAGTACCTATGTAGGTATGGATTACTTGCGCAACATTATATTACCGTCAAGCTGATTTAATTATTTATTTAATAATGCAGTCAAAAATCAAATTAATTAATGTTATTTCTTTTAGGCTTGTTACGAACTTAAGGATACAAACGATAACAGAGATCTGCGAATAAAATGAATACCGAAAAACCGACCACAAGTCATCACACCAGCAGTAAGTTTAATAAATCTAGAACAGAAGGGGATTGCTCAACTCGATCTTTACCAAGGAACATTCTATCGTTGTGTATTGTTTCAAGAATTTTTGAGATTGATACCTCAGAATTCTTTGCCTAACTTAGCCACGTCGAACGTTTCTGCTTTAATTTTCAATGCTGACGAAAATACATCAATTTTAAAACTCCCTTTTACTGGTCCAAGCTAAAACCGTTGCTGACGATCATCGAATTTGGGTTTATCCTTCGTTGTAACAAAATCGAACAACGTTTACTTCTTTAATCATTCGTAAAATGCTTCTCATCTTGATATAAGGAAAGAAGGTTTTTGACTATTCCGTCGCAGACGCATTGAAACTACAAGTGATGACTCGAAAGAAGAAGAACTCTATACCTAGCATGTAAAAATTGTAAAATGACAACATATGTATCATCCAAAATGAAGCTTTATCTTGATTTATCCGCTCCAATTCATACAAACAACAGAGAAACAGACTTAAATTTAACCTAGTTAATACAATTTTAAGCAATGATGCACCTGATTTTACCAGAAATTGTTAACAAAGATCTCTATATTGATTCTAGTTTAAAGAAAAAAAAAGATGTATGATATATAAGTATTCTGCTGTACCAATTCATTCAGACCCTTCAAATCCAGAAGTTTTACATACAGAAAAGGAGGACTGACCTACACATAAGTACATATAACCATTTATCGATGTAGAACCACCGTCGATATAGAGCACTACACTCGTAATATTAATATTAATAATACAACTGTCGAAAACCAAACGCACAACAAAAGAAAAATAAATTTTAAGAAGAACGGAATCAAGCGGAAAGAGAGAAAATTATTATGTCAAACAATCCTAAATGTATTTTAAATTTTTGAAGTATAAAATAAATAAAGATTGCTATTTTCACTTGCTTGGCGAATAATAAATGAAATCCGTGTTTCTTTTTGTAAGAACTGCCAATGTCAACCGTTTCTAACCTTATATAACTCGGTAATAAAAACATTATTTTAATAGTGTATTATAGTAATAATACGAATAACTTTGGATATCCAAGAGTGACACCTTTCGCCGTGTCGGTATAGCAAATTGATTTGTTGCAATGTAAAAAGCGAATTTTATTGTTTCATATTAATGTTATGTTAGTTTTCACTAATGTTAGAATATTATATTAAGTTTAAATATGTTAATTTGTAACATAACTTATAACGAGGTTTTTTATGCATGCAAATAAATGGTTAGAATATCATACAGTTGTCTTTTATTCATTTAACAAATTGAATTGCTCTTGAAACTTAGTGCAGGTACTGAAGGTAAACGGGACATTGCTAAAATGATAAACTCCTTTTAAAAAGAATGACAATGCTAAAACCTAGTAATCGTCGCTGGTTTGTCATATAGCGGGCTTTTAGATTAGGAATGCATACAAATTATTTCGATGTTAGTAGTCATTGCATAGCTTAAAAACGGTTACAGCATTTTTTTAAGAGCATATACGATAGTATAAAATTGTTTAGTGTCTTTGCGGTTATTAAGCTATGTTTTTAGATTATTATGCAATGCTCAGTTACGATTACTATAAACACGTAAATTTACTTTGCCGTTATTAAGCCATGTTTTATGTATTATTCAATCCTAAAAAACGGCTAAAGTATACTTAACCGTGTTTTAACAGTAAAATCATACATATTTTAGGAATTATTTGCATAACTTAAACACAAAATGGCGAATTTCTAATAAATTAAACAATATTTAATTAAATTGATTTTAAATAATGTTAGCGTGAATTTAGTTTTAATTTAAGAATAAAAGAAATCTGGACTAAATCGACACATTTCCTAGAGATATGGGTTTTTATGTTTTTTGTCCATATCTCAAAACTATCATTTGTGGGTTAGATGGGTTTTAGTGATAGGACGGCAGGTCACTTTTGTGTGTTTTCAGTGGATACATATGTCACTCTTGTTAATACTTATAACGTACCTAAAACATTATGAATTATTTCGACTAGTTGAATTTGCCCGCCTGTTAAGATTTTCCTCCTGTATCTTAAATAATGTTAGTAAAAAAATCGTCGTTAACAGTTCTACTTGGATCTACTTACATGACAACAACAACAAAATCGTCTATTATAGCGAGCAATTCCAAAACTTTTGAACTCTTATGGCAAATACATGACTTATGACTTTATGACTTATGACTCTTTTTCTCGGTTTCAGGTGAATGTCGTTTGGTCACTTCTTTCACAATACTAAATTGCCAAATCTTCTCACTCAGGTGGACCCGCTAGACGCCGGGACAGACAACGGGTTCACATTCACAGCGCCCAACTGGCCGACGGCACCACAAGGGGTCGCGTACCGCATCACCTCCAAATACCCTTCACACCCTGCTGGCTCCTTCTTCTATCCGCACCTGAGAAGACTGCCGCCTATAGCCACCTTCCAGTTCATTAAGGTATGGTTCCACTTACGTGTATAACCAACGCGTTTACAGCTAGAGTCTGTTTGGAAAGAAAAGAGTCATGAAATGTATAAAGCCTTGAACATAATATAATGTGACTATGTCGTTACTTACGATGACGAGCGATTTTTAAAACCGTAGCATTTAAATAAAAACACGTCCTATCTTCGTGAATGACAATGGTGTCATATAAAGTATATGTAAATGTATAGATGGCTATACAAAGAATTTGCGTCCCACGCCTCTCGTACCTGGGAGCTTATTTTTGTCCTGAGGGAATGGTTGGCAGGTTCTCTCCGTATTTTTTTATTATTAATCCTTACTTAACTATTCTTAGATCTACTTATTTTGTTTTATTTTGTGGAACAACTATTAGTCTGAAGAACCTAAAACTAAAACATAATATTTTATATTATGTTTTAGGTTCTTCATTTTATAAACAATTAAAATGGACTTAGAGGATTAGTACGTACCTAAACAAAGACTTGCTAAGAATCAGAAAGCAACTTTATAAGTTAATCAGATTTATATTTTTAAAGTAAACACTGAATGCATTAGTAAATACAAACGACAGCCAAAAACTAGTTCACATTGCAGTAAGTTTCACATTGCGTCTTAAATTAATCTAGTACAAACATAAAAATGATTAATTTGTACATTCGGTACTTACAGATAAACTTATATTTATATCAACTTTACCACATATTCAAGATTGCGTTCATTCATCACATGTTTAATTCTCATTGTCAAGTATAATCCTCCCACACATTGTCAAAATTCTGACATAAGCATGTAAGCAATACAAGGGTTTATATCAAAGCTGTTATATCTTCGTCTCTCAAATGCGTCGTAAGAAGACAAACGGTAATAGTAACGTCATTACGTAATAAGTAAAGAACATTCCCATGTATCGCTTTCAAACGGTTAGCGTCTCAGCCTTATCCTTGCAGGTTTCTTCTACTTGGCTCTATATATTTTTATTCAGTAAAAAATATATATTTTTATTCAGTAAAAAAAAAAACAGTTTGTGGGCAGGGTAACTATACAAAATGGCAATACATTATCATCATTTGCTGAAACTTGGCTATTGCCTTGTGCAGACGGTAATATCACCAATTAGTAAGGACCTATAGTGGGTCAATTTCGATTGGCGGGTAATTTCAATGTATTAATATTTTGCCATGTTTTAAACGTGCCATAGGGTACGCGTGTCAGGGGACACATTTGGCACTCAAATTAATTGTGTAAGACATAGAATATATTTAGATTAATTGAAATTACCTTACCTGCCAGTGTAAATTTAAGATATTAAATTTGATCTGTAAAATGAAGGGTAAAATAACAAAACCTTTAAATCATTAATACACAAAACATCGAGTACAATGCTTTCTTGCAAAGAATCCTGCAGCAAATATTAATACCTAAAATATGTATTACTGTATATAAATAGAATTCATATTCGACGTGTGTAAGTGTATACTCGTGGTTGAAATATTATTTATTTAAACTTTATTGCACAGTAAAAAAAAAGAAGTACAAATGGCGGACTTAATGCCTTAAGGCATTCTTTACCAGTCTACCATAGGGCAAATCAGAAATACGCGAATGTGGGTGCAGTAAGAAAAATAATTTAGAGAGCATAATCAATCAATCAATCAATTATTTATTGATAACAGGAGTTACACGTCATTTTAACATTTTCTGCTTACTTAATTTAACATGCCTAATAAACAAAACAAACATATACCATAATAAGACAATCAATAAAGGAGTATAGTAACTACAATAATCTCAATTATTCACTTAATAATAACATTACATTAGATAGGTACATTAAAGCGCTGGTGGCCTAGCGGTAAGAGCGTACGACTTTTAATCCGGAGGTCGCGGGTTCGAACCCCGGCTCGTACCAATGAGTTTTTCGGAACTTATGTGCGAAATATCATTTGATATTTGCCAGTCGCTTTTCGGTGACGGAAAACATCGTGAGGAAACCGGACTAATTCCAATAAGGCCTAGTTACCCTTTGGGTTGGAAGGTCAGATGGCAGTCGCTTTCGTAAAACTAGTGCCTGCGCCAAAACTTGGGATTAGTTGTCACAGCGGACCCCAGGCTCCCATGAGCCGCGGCAAATGCCGGGATAACGCAAGGAGGATGATGAGATAGGTACATTATAGGGAAATACTGTCAAATTGGATTCTTGAACATCATATAATTGTGCATGACAACTAGGCATAGGCAATTTACGACAACTATTAACACTATACAAATAAACACATAACACTATTATTAAATATTACATGTTAAGCGTTAGTTATTATGTCAGTTTAATATCCGAAATAATCGGCTTGAAAGTTCCAAATATAATTCACAGTTACATTATTGTTTCAAATTCTAAAACTAATTCTTTAATTTGAATTAAAACTAAGTATTTAATTTCACATCGGATTATAATCTACCTAGCAAAGCAACGTAGCAAATTTTATGGTGAACGCTGTGTCATAAAATGTGGTTTAAACTCAAATAATTTGTTGCCTGCATTTAATAAATTGGTAAAATTATAAAGTTGGTACAACTTTTACTGAGTATCCACAGTCATTTTACTGTCAAATATGTTGCCTTCATAATTTATAATCAGACTAGTTATCTAGGTTTAATTTTTTTGTCAATTCCTTTCATATGGCCGCCCAGCCGGCGTATCATGCTTCTAATTTTATCACTTATCCACGTGGATAAGATATCTGTCACGCTTTAGCAAGTATGTCAGTGTGAGAGTGACAGATGTCTTATCCACGTGGATAAGTGATAAAATTGGAAGCATGGTACGCCGGCAGCTTACATCAATAAAATTAACCACGTAAGCTGAAAACCTGGGTTCGATCCGGCTCGGTCGCCTTAGCCGCTTTTTCTTTTGTTATGATATCTAATTTCAGTTTATAATTCATGTATAGAAATGTAATTATGTCATTAAAAAATCAAATACTGAAAGAAAAAAAAAATTGTACGTGTTTCCTAGTTAAATTTTTATTAACTTTATAATAGAAATATATATATATTTTTTAGTTTTCACCGGGTTCCATTAAGAGTGGAGTTCCGCAGTACAGCTGACAACACATTAGCCCTGCGCCAGACAGATACAAATTGCGTAATTTGTAACGTTAAGTCTTGCTTCTCGTACCGATGGCTGCTGACGTACTCTTTCAAATTATACTACTGAGCCTTCCAATAGGTACTATGAGTTTTTGAAGTTTTGGAAAACGTTACTTGATATCGTAAACAATTTCTTTTAAATCTGTAACACCTGAATTCAGTCCCCGCGAATGGTATGGGCGGCTGAATTCAATTTGATGTTTTTTCTGTATGTATTCTAAACCTGCATGTAGACATTTATGTGATGTGATGAAATTTGTGAAAGAAATGAATAATTGAATGATAATGAGTTATGTACCGTTAATTTTTTTCTGTTTGTTGACAATTCAAGTGGTGAATTTACTGAATGATTCCAAAGATGTTTTTTTGTAATGAGTTCCAGGAAATTATAAGTGTCAACTTTGAGGTTCTGAAATATGATTTCCTGGTCAAGACGACAGTGTTGAAACGATGAAGATGTATGGAATAGGAAGACGTGCTGCGCCGAGCCCAAGTGATTGAGATAAGGACAATCGGACCATGACCTTAAACGTCACGGAAAATGATATTGTTCAGTTTGAACAGCGCCCCCAAACGGTTACTTACTAGAAATACAAATTACATACACTTTCCGTGACGCTGTCAAGTAACGCTTCATAGCGTAGCAGATTCTGAAACATCACATTATAAAAATCTCATAGTAGAGTTTGTAAACATTTGTTTTGTTTTTATTTTTCATTTTCTTTGGAGTCGCAGCACCTTTTGTCTCCTGGACACACTGAATTGTTGAGTGAGATTACAGTCGGGTATTGCGCTCAGGTAATTTTGCCTCACTTCGCTAGAAATCTGTGAGCATTACTCTGGAGCAAAAAACAAAGTTAAAGTAGTTGAATACTTATTTGAAATATTGTGATACTGAAGTGTTTGCTTGTCGTCTCACGTTTAAATGGGCAAATTACGTACTACGCTAATATATTTCAGGTTTACTGTTTTATGGCAACAATAATTTATAAAATATAATAGAATATAATTCATTCGAAAGAACACAGACTATAAGCCTCCGCCACACATGAGTTTTGAGAGCGTGGCGTGAGCGGGGCGTGAGCGGGGCGCGATGAGAGCGTAGTACCGCCAGTGCCGCGCCCCGCTCATTTATGTGCGTTCCCATTGAGGGTCCACGTTAGAATTTCGAGCTTTTGAATGTGTTAGTCTTTAGTAAAAGTTCTCAAACGATTGTAAATTCAACCAATATTTCATTTTGTAAAGGTAGGCACTCAAAAGTTACATTCGGTTAAAGGTGGACCCTCAGTCGTGCAAGTCAGGTATCCATATTTCATAATCCACTTCAAATTTACAACTTATGTAAATTACTACTCTTAGTAAAATACTCCTTTCTGCTAACTCAATACGAAAAAATTGCATGCAGTATGTGGTCCCTCAATCGATCGCGATAAGTTCACATTAAGAGATAACAATAGTATTATTTAAAATATAGGTGTGACTGAGAGTTAGTAAAAGTACTCGAATCATCATTGTAAATTCAAGCTTTAGTTTGTAAAAGATGCCATTCAAAAGTTTCAATTGATTAAAGGTGGTCCCTCAATTGAAACGTTTGTCATAAAAATAAATCGATTTACGTAACATTTGGTTGTTAAATAGACAATTGTTATAGTCTACTCATTAGTAAAAAATATTTACTAACTGTTGCTCATCGATCAGTAAAAACATATGTACCGTTTTACTTAAAATAATAATCAAATGCCTGCGAAGAAATACTACAGGTCAGATGACCACATATTAGCAAAAAGGAGTCACAATTAATGAAATTAGTTTTACAATTTTTTTACTAAGAGTAGTCATTTACAGAAGTTGTAAATTTGAAGTGGATTATGAAATATGGATATCTGACTTGCACGACTGAGGGTCCACCTTTAACCGAATGTAACTTTTGAGTGCCTATTACTTTTACAAATTATTGGTTGAATTTACAATCGTTTGAGAACTTTTACTAAAGACTGACACATTCAGAAGCTTGAAATTCCAACGTGGACCCTCAATGGGAACGCACATCGCTCACTTCGGCGGAGGCTTAAGCCATTATATACAGACATAAAAAAATTAAGTGCCACGAAATGACTTCAGCAAATTTCTGGCGACTTCCAGCCCTTTTGAAAAGACAGTACTCAATTGACAGTAAGACTGATGGATTATTATACCTAAGACACTTATCAAACCATTTCTCCCACAGCTTCGCGAATACGAGCTGTCAGAGGTGTTCCACCGTGACAGCGACGACCGACGGTATGACGTCATTCAGCTGGACAAGCTCAGTCACAACAGCATCGACGTCTTAGACGGGAACAGAGCGCTATCCATAGCTGAAGAGGTGGAGAGAGAAGAGCAGGCGCCTAGGATTTACTCTGAAGGCGCGATGACGACACCAGATGGAGCGTACTCCTATTACTTTCTGTAAGGATTTATCATTTGACTTGTAACCTTTAAATATTTATTTTACCACATGACCAAGCTGGAGAAGCTCAGCCATAACAACATCGACGTCCTAGACGGGAACAGAGCGCTGTCCATAGCTGAAGAGGTGGAGAGAGAAGAGCAGGCGCCTAGGATTTACTCCGAAGGCGCTATGACAACACAGTTTTGTTTGATTCTGAATGATTAACACTTTTAATTATGACAAGCTCGAAGTTTTTACTTCAATTCGTCAAACCAAAAATAACAGTCTTTAAATCTTCATAAATCGTGCCAAACATAATTATAACTGTTTTCTTGTTCTCAGGGTAAACACCACAACAAGTACAACGGAAGAGCCGCGCTCAGCCAACGAGTTGCCGACATCAGGGCCGACCGCCAGCGAGAGATCGGCGCTCCGTAGTCTAGCGCGCCGGTATCGAGCGCGAAGGCGGCGTAAGCTGCGCGCCGACAACGCCGACCCGGCTGAGCGGAGGAAGCGAAAAAGAGCTAGTAAGTCATACAACAAAAGAGCTTATCTTGGTCAAAGTATTGTCAACGTGAGGTCTGAGCGACAATGAGAGATCGGCGCACCTCTATGTTGCGCGCCGGTATCGAGCACGAAGGCGGCGTAAGCTGCAGTACAAGGCCGCACTGGCAGGGTCGCCATGTAAGTTGAGGGAAACAGCTTGTCAGTCGAGTTGAGTTGAGTTTTATAACTGTCATATGAGCCTTAACCTACGAAATATAATATAGTAAGATTATGAGAAGGTGTGTGTACTGTGTAAGGTACATCACACACTACAGTGAACACTAATAGAACCTTGAATATTTACATTAATGTTTGCCTGTTGCTTATTATTATAAAATTCAATTCAATTCAATTCAAAACCTTTAATGTCATAAACAACACATGTCAAAAATGTACTCAAAATTAAGTTTTCAAAATAAAAAACGAAAATCTGTTAACTCATTTCATTTCCTTTCATTATTTGCTTTAATAAGATACAAGTATCATGCAAAATTTTATACAGTAAAATCAACTCAACTCAACTTATATTCCTCCAACATAAATTATTATTCCGTTATCTTTTAAATTAAATAATACGAAGTAGGTAAAAGGTAAATGTAAGTTTTCAGGCATTTATCAAGCCAGTATTTATATTTATTTAAAGTCACTTACAGTTATGTCAAACGCAATTCATTGACATTATTTTAACTTTTTTATCCGATTATTTGGCCAGGTTGCGCGTTTGAATTGTAAGTAGCTTTAAATAATATGTGTATACAACGCCATAATTCAAAGTGTTATATTGCGTTATTTTTATTAAATATTAAAAAAAAGGCTGTTTACCAGAGATTTCCTTTAAAACAGAAACAGACGCACTTTTAAACACACCTTAAAACAATCCCTGCCAAATGGCGGTCGACCACTCGACGACCGCAACCCCCAGGCTGACTTGTAATGTGAGGAAAAATGCGTAAATACCCGTACGAGTTCGAACGGGACCTTTTAGGAAAATATCAAATTAAATTACTGGGTACCTATTTATTGAGGTGGCACGGCTTAGAGTTGATGGTTAAAAAAATTGTGGATGTAGTTATCTAAGGAAAAAAATTTTTATAGAATTCGGCTTCGCGGTCTATCGTGAGTTAGCCTTAAAAGTGAAAACCGTATTAAACCCGTATACTGTATTATAAATGGATGATTATTTACTGTTTTTAAAAGTTTGTTCTGAATTTAATCAGTAAATGTATCCATCCATACTCGCCACAAATTGAAATAGTTTTTACTTCATAAATCATCAAATAGTAAATATTGTGTAACTGATAAAACAACTGCATAAATATCTCCATACAAACACCAAACAGACTTTAACATTGTGTAATACTCCAGCCTTGTTAACACGGCTGTCAGCAAACGTAACAAATTGTTACGTATTCAACACCGTGCACTAAATGTTCACATGCCATCTATTCTATTTGTAAAACACACTGCATTTCAAATACAGTTGTAGTGCGAAAAGGGTTTCCTTCGTATTTTTCCGGAAACGTTCGTAGTTGTCATGCTAGCTCAGTTAAGAAGATACGGTAGCGAAAATGCTAAAATGGAAAGGAGCCTCCCTTTCAACTTGGGAATTTTAGTTAAATATACAAGTGTCATTAACTAGATTTATCGAAAAAAATTGTCCATTAAGAACAACTCAGTCAAAAGATATTTCAAAAAAATCTTTAAAATCGAGGTTCCGCTCTCGACTCTTTCCTCATTCAAAACTTAATCAATCGGAACGAAATCTGAGAATCTGAATAACAATGAAATAATCTATGTCGGACCGTTTAGCTTTTTTGGTTAATTGTTACCAATCTTGAGTATCACACCTTTTTTTGCGCTTCAATGAAAAAGGCCGTTTTCGGAATTTTTTGATTGGCTCTAGAATCTTTAAAAAGCAGAATATCAAAAAAATCAAAACGGTCCGACACAGATAAAAATAATAACAAAAACCAGGGAGGAAATAGTCGAGAGCGTTTGTATGGAGAATTGACGGTTGTCTATTGTTTGCCCGACAGTCATTTAACATAATATTCATTTGCCCGAATCTAACTTGCCTGAATTTCATTTGCCCGAATGATTTGTTTACCATAAAAATCATATGACATACTCGTTGTTTATCCGAATATTACCTTCCATAATCATACAATGCCATACTATTTGTTAGCCATATTATTAAGTGCAATAATATGGTTTCATAGAATATTCAAACGCCATAAGCAATTATTGCCATATTAATTTTTGCCCATATTATTACCTAACCTAACCTACTTTCTGATAGCAGTTTCATTTTCCAGGGGTCACAGTTCTAACCTAACCTAACCTACTTTTCCAGCAGTTTCATTCTCCAGGGGGTCACAGTTCTAACCTAACCTAACCTACTTTCTGATAGCAGTTTCATTTTCCAGGGGGTCGCAGTTCTAACCTAACCTAACCTACTGTCTGATAGTATTTTCATTTTCCGAGGGGTCACAGTTCTAACCTAACCTAACCTACTTTTCAAGCAGTTTCCTTTTCCAGAGGTTCACAGTTCTAACCTAACCTAACCTACTTTCTGATAGCAGTTTCATTTTCCAGGGGTCACAGTTCTAACCTAACCTAACCTACTTTCTGATAGCAGTTTCATTCTCTAGTCCTTCTAGTACCTATTATAGTAGTTTTCGATTCTGCCAAAGCACATTATGGAAATTGACTTTTCTGGACGCTAATTTGTATGACAAATGATGGTATGGAATGTGGTAATTACGGATTTCGATGATTCTGACAAATGACATTATGGAAACTGACTTTATGGGAAACAAAGTTTCTGGCACTAGATTAATATAGTAAACAATGATTATGGCATAAGATGTTATGAGAAACAATATTATGATTGTTGAATAGGATGGCAAATAAAATTATGGCAAATGAAATTCTGGCAAATGGGGGTATCCCAGAATTGACCCCTACCGTATCGTCTTAATGTCAGTACACCTTGTAACTACTGAGACTGACTGAAATAGCATGACACGTTCGTACATTTCCGTAACAATACGAAGGCAAATCTTTTCGCACTACATCTGTACTATCTGGAGCTTCATTCGACTTGCCAAAATTGTGGTTTCGCCTTGATTCTCCGTTGGTATGGATGTAGCCAGACCAGGCTAAGTTAAGCTAATATTATAAATAAATAAAGTAGATTTTGGGTACACTATTTTTAACAATTAATTTGTTTTCGTTGTACATTTGAGAGAATCAAGATTTGATACAATCAACGTGGGATTATACCTACTGTTGATTACAGAATGATAAAAAAATAAAGCCCTGGTATATAATACCAATTCCACTTCAATCGCCAGGCCGATGGATTACACGACTTGATTAATAGGGTGACCACCAGATTGATTAATATTCCAATATTTCTGGTATAAAGGAAATCATGAAAACGTTATTGGATACTGACAGTTTGTAGTCTAGATTATATTAACCGTTAATTTCGGGTACAACAGGTTCACGGTCGGGTATCCAATTTACAACATGTTGAACATTCAGACATTGATTACCTATGCGGTTGTTGGTAAATCGAAATTACTACAAGTGACCTTCATATCCAGATATTGTTCATGATTTTGTTACTACAGGTACAGCTAGCGCTGGTGGCCTAGCGGTAAGAGCGTGCGACTTTCGATCCGGAGGTCGCGGGTTCGAACCCCGGCTCGTACCAATGAGTTTTTCGGAACTTATGTGCGAAATGTCATTTGATATTTGCCAGTCGCTTTTCGGTGAAGGAAAACATCGTGAGGAAACCGGACTAATCCCAATAAGGCCTAGTTACCCTCCGGGTTGGAAGGTCAGATGGCAGTCGCTTTCGTAAAACTAGTGCCTACCTGATAAAGAATAAAAACTTTTTGTATTCAGAATTTGCCTAAAATACTTGTTTCCATCCAGAGCTGCTCGACTGCCGCGTGTCTGACTGGGGCGAGTGGAGCGCGTGTCGCACGGACGGCGGCTGCGTGGGTTCCGCGCATCGCTCGCGGCGCGTGCTTCGGCGCCAGCGGCCCGGCGGCGCGCCCTGCCCCCCCACCGCCCAGTCCCGGTGGTGCTTCACCAACTGCACCAACACTGATGACTGGAGGAACAATCTCACGTAATTTTGGTCGTATGTTCAGTTGAAGACCGACGTCTGAATGTAACCCGTGATAGATTTTTTTAGACATCATCAAAACATGTAACACCCTATTATTTTTTAGTTATGAGCAGCGGGCGTAGCACACTAGTGCAGAGGTGCACTGAGAGAAATTTGCATTGTGAATTTAACAAGTTCGACTTGTTGCGGTTTATCCGTTTGAATCAGCCAAACGTATGTTTAAAACAATATGTGTCAGGTTGTTTTTATAAAATCGACTTGTTGATTCAAATATATTGCCGATTAAAATGACAAGTAGCTTGTTGTTTGAACCAAAGAGCACGTAGGCGCTATTTTAACCAAAAAACTTGTGGAACGAACATGAAAACTGGTTGTATTTTCTCTCAGTGTGGGCAAACCAGCCCACAGGCCAATTTCCGCCTACGAAAGGCTTTCATCCGCCCCCTACCGGTCCTTCAAAACAGCGTGTGACATGGCCACTTGGCCAGCAATGTAGTAAAAATCCATGTTTGATGTAAATCTGGCCCACCTCTTAAATGTTTGTCCACCACTGTACTAGTGTGATAAAACCTATCGCGTCGGTGCGTCAGTATCGCATTTGAAAATAGTGCGAAAAGGACGGCCTGACGTGGTACGCTTTGTCACGTGACGTGTTTGCCCGCCAGTGGTCGGCGAGGGTGAGCTATTTTCCTTGTCATATTTTACATCTCTAACGTCATATTATAAAGCGGGTATCTCACCTTTCCTAGATCCGGTTATGATTAACAGCATACTAGTGTATTTGGTTATGTTGCACATTGCCGTAACCACAACGATAGGTACATACTGTACTTAGCTCCTACCGTTAGACATAATTGGTGCTACTAAAGCAACCAACGTCCGCATGAGACCTATTTAAGAGGTGGGGTAAAACAAACATTATGAGGATTCTCTACAAATGTTAGTCTTAGCTAGTTTGTCTTACCGCGTCTAACCTAAAAAAATATGATGTCCCTAACTATCTTACGGTGTTGTAGACGTTGCTCTTTAAAAAAAAAGATTGCTAAATGTTTATTAAATCACAGTGTTAGACGAAAGTTTATACCAGTTCTTTGAGACCTTATAATATTCATTCGTAAATGTATACAAATGTACTAATTTAAGTTCTGAAGATTTTCCCGTTTACATTCATTTGTCTTTTACGTCTGTGTCTGTCCGTCCAAAGAGATGTTTCTTCTAATCATTTTCACTTCCTTTTTCATTCGATGTTTTCACTACAGTGTACAAGGTGTAAAAATAAATTAAAAATGACGTGTATAAAATACTTAGTAAGAGACTGTCGATGTTCGAAATTAGATAGACGTTTCATTGTTTTCGCTGTATCTACATAAGCTTATTCAAAATCATTTTCATTTATTTGTCAATTATTGTTAGGATAAGTAAGTTAAGGTTAAGCAGAGTCAGAAATAAGATTCTCTTAAGTTTCAGAAAATATATCGTAACAATGTTTAATATAGCATTTCTTTAATCTATTTTCTATCTGGATCTGTTCATTTTCTTCGGCAAACATTACGTACCTACATTTTCAGCTCTAGTACAAAATAATATCGTGTCTTATGCTAGACTATATAAATAAACTTTAAACATGTTTAAGTTAATTTTGTCTTTAGCTGTAACGATTTCGTATTTTTACTAAGGTTTCCTGACAATATACACTGGGGGCTTAAACAATAAAATAAACATATCGTTTACTTAAGTATTTCACTCGTGACAGTAATTCAATAAATATGATAGTGGTCTACTGGGTTCAGTAGAAGGAAAATTACTCCAAAGATGCAGCTTTTATTTAGTAAATATAAATTAAAGATATTGACGTTACTTGCACTAAATCATAAAAAAACACAAATTGATTTTGAAATTTTACCCAAAGTTTAAAATTTAATTTAGAGAGAAAATCTTTTAATAAATATGATTTGGTGCAAGCGTCAATGAAATATAAATTAAGCCTGTATTTAGATTAATATTATGTATAGATCAGCAATGCCTTCTGCGTGGTTCTCTACCTATTTTGGTACCTTTAAAATCTATGTCTGTGTTTTGTAAATTGCACCTTTTGCAAAGCATGCTTTAAAATATTGAGAATTATTTTAATGTTAGTACATATCCAAAACAGCGTAGTCGCTTTCAAATGCCAAAGAAATATCTAGGCTTAAATTGGGAAAATCTTTCTGTTGAAGTCAACTCACATATATTCTGATTTCCTCCGTGCAAATGTTTCCGAGGTATCCGGGCCATGTCTGGTAAAGTTTTCGAGAATCTAATCTATCTCGACCATGAATGATAAATATGTCTTGTTTGTTCGAACGTCCTGAGTAATCGCTGGGTGCCGTTTCTTGAATAAAACAGAAAAATAAACGAGGTTAAATATAATGCTACGTTTATATTGAAATAGATACTGTAGTACTTGGAAAACAAGGACAATTGAAGTAAAACTGAAATTAATCATGCTAATCAATTGTCGCAACTCAAGTGTGTACAGAAACAAAAATGGGTTTCAGTCAGGGATTGTAACGTAAGTTCACAAGCTTATATCAAATCATTGAATTAGAATGGACTTCCATCTCCTGACAAACGATAAACAGCCTCTTAGCACTACTACTTTAACAATTTTGTACTTATCGCTTTTTTGTTTAATACATGACCTTGAAGATTGCTCACGTGAACTTGCAGAATTGAGTTTCAAATGCACGCCCCTCACTAAGACGATCGTCATGGTCTTATCAAAACCAGTTCATAGCCGTTACCAGATCATAAATCAAAACCTGGTACCTGTTTTATGATGCCCCGGCATCGTTTTATTACCTGAATATTTCTACTTTGAAGTTAGTAATATGTGAGTTGATAAAATTCTAGTTTAGAAATTACTCAAAAATACCTTGTAATGTCAAAGAATTCTAGATTATTCAGAAATGAGATTTAAGCTATAGAGAAGATTGTAAAATAGAGCCAAAAATTAAAGCTAAAATGTTAACCTTAGTGTAATAACTATTGGAGTCCGTGTATTTTTTACAATGTAAATTATTCTCATTTCAATAATAAAATCTTAAATAATAAAATTCGAGTTTTATTTGACCCCTTCTGAATAGTTTTGAAAAAGAGGCCTTTACAATAATCGTATTTTCTCGCCAGGTTATTAAACAGCTGGCAGTACTCATTCAAAAGTCTCACGAAAAAAATCTTAGTTAAAATGACAAAATAATCTCCACAGAATAAGGTCAGTGATACACCTACTCCGTAGCCGAGAGAAATTAGGTTGGATAATTACGTTCCTAAACTCGCTCGCGGGCGCGGCCTGTCGTGTTTACTACTGCCTTGGAGGGAAGTAATAAAAAGGTAATGATCTAGGAAAACGTATTGTTCCGGAGTAAATAATGAGGGATAGATAGCCAGTTTGATAGCTAAGACCACGATGTAGATACTTGTTATACGTTTTCAAGATACATTTATGTATGTATAAGGCGAAATATATATTTCTGTAACGTAATGAAATTAATGAAAAAATATATAAACATATTTTTGACAAATCATTTGATTTATATCACGATTTCATAGGTGTACTCTTATACAGTTAAAAAAACATTAATAAAGAAACGGACATAAAAAAAGTTTATTAAATAATTTGGTCTAATTAAAAACTTAACCCATTACCTCTTAATCTTAGGGCCTAAAACATCAAAGCGGATGCCACTCGGCATTTGCCGACGGCTAAATTATTTCTTTATTTATAAATTACTTAGAATTAACACTAACAGACAGGCTATACATGTTAATAGGAGGGTGGTTACTCATACAATAAGGTACAAACTTATACTTAGTCTTATGATTGATTAATAATCAGTAGCTAATGGAACTTGGAGTCGTATTAGCTTCCAGGTATCAGCTGCTAATCGAAAGGAATTGCGATTCCGTGCTGTAAAACATGTCCAGATTGCTGTCACTGGCCAGTATTTCATTTAGAAGAGCTAATGCATGGTGTAGCGGAGAGTGTGATAGAGCATGAGTTCGTGCTGTCGGGATAGCACGGCGTTGGTTTTTTGGGCAATCAATTGAGAAATGCTCTAAACAAAATAAAAAAATAACAACTGTCAAGAGAGTAAAGAGGTAACAGGTAAGTTTGAGTTATAATTTTACAGAATAACAATTATTTTACAGACGCCTGAAAAAATAATAAAGTGCTCCTTTTAAAAACTTAAAAGCTGACACAAGATAAGATCCTATTCTCAATTGGGCGCACGTACCCTGACCGCTCACTTCACCCGAGTCTTTACGACTTCGCTCAATCGTACGTAGTCAAAAGTTATACTTCCAAGCCTTTCTTTAATCCCTGTACGAATATAAACTCTAAAATGTGAGCTTTACCTTCAAAATGGCATGCACGTATCAAATCTCCAAGTTGTGTCTTGTTTAATGCTCTGCCAAGTCGAGTTCGTTACGTAGATAGAATCTTTAATTTCCTCCAGTTGTGTCACTGTCATTCGTTCTACAAAAGGTCGTTTATATTAGAATCGCTCAGAAGTGAGAATTATGCGGAGTGCTATTATGGAAAAGAAAAGTTGAGACATTAAACAACCCTTTCTGACAACGGTCATTTGAATTTATTTCATTCGCGTTGAGCTGTAATAACTTTCAACTGAATTCGAAAACATGGAGGTACATTTTGCAGTGATATCAAAATAGGCGAAACTCGATTCCAGTCCAGGCATACGTATAGTTATCAAATTATGCCTGGACTGGAATCGTGTAAGTAGGTACCAATATAAATATAATATATTTTTTTGCCAAAGTATGATAAAATATTGTAGTTACAGTGCATAGGCTACCACGTCTTGACAACGAGGATAACATTTTGATCGTTCCGAGGTAGGTACGTTTTTCTCTTACATTTTTTGTTGTCTTATTAAAGCCAACAACATATTATTATAAAATTTAATTTATTAAAGTAAAAACTGCACCGAAATGCGGACATCGTAAATCCTCCACATATTATTATCAGCCTTATCCGACTACATTACTTAATATTAAATGGCTATTAATATTATATTAATTTGTGGAAGCAATTATATGGTTAACCATTTCCGATATTTTGGTACACTTTATTACCTTCCTGTAATATAGAGTAAATTAACACAATACTAGTATTTATATATTGGTTAGGTACATATTTTGTATTTTATTTATGTACTCTAGTTTGTAATTTATTTTATAGTGTCATTTTGTATTTATGTAGTTTATTTAATTGTTAGCAATATTTTCGATTACTTTTGACCTTTATTGTACTCCTGTAAGTGTGTCTATCTTAACTACTGGAACGATCTTCTAATCTGCTTCAAGGTGAGCTGGAAGAGATCCCTTATAGGGATAAGCTCGCCTTTGTATCTCTATTCCTACAAATTGTATATAAACTGTTGTACACAATAAAGTGATTACTACTACTACTACTAGTTAATTTGATTGCAAAAAGTTCAAATTTTAAATCCGTACTGATTTTGATACAAAAATATCGATATTGTTCCTCTGATATTCCTAGCTAGAAAATAGCCACTGTCATTCAGCAACTGAATTTATTCAGCGACAGAAAAAAAAATTAAAAATAGATCTAACTTTGGTAATGAAATCTTAATCTCTTTTTTTTGGTAAATGACGTCTTCAGCTTTACCCGGCAATGGTGGCAGTAGCCGTCTGATTTTTTTTATATTAATTTTTAAAGTATGCATTAACATAGACAAGTTGCTAAATTGGGCAACGCCGTATAATTACTATCAAAATTGTACAGTATTAAATTACGCAGCCAAATTCACCCCGTAGCGTTTCGTTGACATTTCCATTTCAAGTTCCTCAATTAGACCTCGGCAATCTACAAAACAACAATGGCCGAAGATTCTACCTTAGATATCTTAGGGAGACTCATTGGAAATTAATCAAGGACCGGCAGAGGCAAAACATTCGGGCCCATTCTGTTTCATGAATTTATATGGAACTAGGAAACAAATGTAGCCATTTTGTGAAATATTTTTCCCTATTTGGTACCCTACAACCCGTACTTTTATTATTAATTTATTTATTTATTAACAAAAGTATGCAGCTTATACAAGTACAGTGTCCCACAAAACAGTTTCCACGGTTGGACTGTGGGATCGTGCCGTCATCATCGCTAACGGACGATCATGATTATGATGAATGACTTTTTATCAAATAAGTACGTAATAAAATAACGAACCTTATTGATTGAATACTTATTTACATCGCTTTTTGACAGAAATTTTGTTTAACGCTATTTTGCACCAAATTTAACGGCATATAAATCATTTCACGAAGTGCAATTTTACTCGCACTCAAACTCCAAGACATGAGAATTTAAAGTTAATATTGTAATTTATCCATACAACGAGCGTATGTTGCTCTGTGGTAATAGACCTGCGTGCCTAGCCGAATGCACAAACGCTCACGATAATATCTGTTTCGTAGCTATTTATCTCTATCGGTCTTGCGTATTGGCGCGACAGAGCTAGACAGCATTTGTGTCGGCGTCTAGCGTCGACGATTGTCATTCAGTCATTCGTGTGAAAAAGTTAAGTAGTATCAAAATAGATCGGAAACTTTATCAAATTTTAATATCCGAATCAGCCGCCTTGTAACCTCAGATTGAATGAAACCTTTTTACTGTCATAAACATTGATAGCGATCCTTTAATTAATAAATAATACGTGGAGAGATACGTGGATCTCTGAAATCCGAGTTTTGGATGTTTATTTATCGTGAATAATTAATTTGGTAACATGCAGAAGCCTGACGTCTTGTAATGGAAATGTGGTTGTGAGCGAGTTAATTGACTTTGATTTCTGTTTTTTTTAATGCAATTTACACAGTGGTGGTGGCAAAATAGCATGGCTAGCCAATCTAGCCAACTGGTAAGAAGCCAATATAGCTTTTGGCAACGAACAACAACCCTTTATGTGAAGGATTCTGCCCCTATAATGGTGGTGCTCTATGCCGCCACTTTAAAAATAAGTTTTCAGGTATTATTGTTGCGTAATTCCGTAAATATAATCGAACGCGACTGTAGGTAGATATACCGTGTGCTAATCAAATATTTCGCGCAATTGACTAAATTATCATCCAAACAAAGAACGATGAGCGAACCCATTTGACTGCATCAAATGGGTTATGTTTAATTTATTACGCTTCCCCTAAGCTTCCCTTTCCTTTATTACGTTATAACCGGCGCCCTAATCGACAGGAAACGTCATATCTTGTACCGACTTTGCATTCCTTCCTATAAGTATTATTCCGTTTGGTGAAATAAGGAAAGTCGAACTCACACAACCAGCGTAATAATAACCTACTGGGGCCTACTATGACCCCGTTCGCGTTCCCGCTTTCAAAGATCATTCTTTTATAATAATTATAATGTGAATGATCTTAAATTTGATTTAATTAAAGTACAATTTATAATGAACTTGAATCATGAATACGTTTGTAATGTCATTCATTTTAATAGAGAACATAATATAATTAAATAGGTAATTAATATAATCTAAATACAAAAATTCTTCTATATATAAAGAATAAAAAACTAAAACTAAACTAAATCTAAAAAACCGGCCAAGAGCGTGTCGGGCCACGCTCAGTGTAGGGTTCCGTAGTTTTCCGTATTTTCTCAAAAACTACTAAACCTATCAAGTTCAAAACAATTTTCCTAAGTAGTCTTTATAAAGTTCTACTTTTGTGATTTTTTTCATATTTTTTAAACATATGGTTCAAAAGTTAGATGGGGGGGCGCACTTTTTTTTCCTTTAGGAGCGATTATTTCCGAAAATATTAATATTATTGAAAAACGATCTTAGTAAACCCTCATTTATTTTTAAATACCTATCCAACAATATATCACACGTTGGGGTTGGAATGAAAAAAAAATATCAGCCCCCACTTTACATATAGGAGGGGTACCTTAATAAAACATTTTTTTCCATTTTTTTATTTTTGCACTTTGTTGTCGTGATTGATATACATATTGGTACCAAATTTCAGCTTTCTAGTGCTAACGGTTACAGAGATTATCCGCGGACGGACGGACGGACGGACAGACAGACAGACATGGCGAAACTATAAGGGTTCCTAGTTGACTACGGAACCCTAAAAAGGTCCCCGCGGTAAGGTGCCGTAGATGCTGGCTGCGTTACCTCGCTGGACTGCCAAACTGATTCGCTGAGTGAGGTAACTATTTATAATTATAATTGAAACTGCAAGTGTATCGATGGGCAATATTAGTCGTGACACCTTGTGATTATTTTCAGAAATTTGCGTGTGCTACGATTGAAGTTCAGGTATTACTCGTATATTAAAGGGTGGTATTGACAAAAGTTGGTTAGACATGACATGAGTTAATTTTTACTACTTTCCTCCTTAGAACTACTTATTTGTATACTTATTGAATGTAATGATTAAAGTATTAATAATACATACTTAACATAAAAAAAATCATATAGAAATACACAATAAGAAATCTAGGTTTGATTTATAAAACTGAATAATGCTAAAGACTACTTTAAACACGTTTAACAGTTATTTAAATCACTCATGTACCTACTATAAACTCCAAAAACAAAATGCTGAATTAGAAACATTATGAAAACATATTCATCCCATGCAAGGCAAACTTCGTATCTGAGTGAGCGGAAGTTTCCATTCATTCATTCATTCATTCATGGCGGGAGCATGAATAATGCCGATCAGGGAACGGAAGCTTCCGTGAAACCGGTCACCGCTCGTGACTTCGGCACCTTATCGCGTTCGACATTCAAATGTGCCTCAAGAGTTACAACGGTTTGTAACCAGTATTTAAGTTACAACTTAAGACGTTTCGGTTTTTCAGTCGAATTTTTGACATATTTCCACCTTGTTATCAATCTTTTGTTCTTGAAAATTATAATTATCTCAGAACCTAAGGAGAAATACAGATAGGTGCTATGAAATTGTTTTAAAATAATTTTAATTATTGAAAATCCTAATTTTATAAAATGTAATGGGTATGCAGTGCAATTTAATATTCATTTAGACGACACCAAATATTTTGGTCGGTCTGGTAATGAAGACATTACAATAATTGTTGACGGAGCAAGTTACAATTTCATGAAAAGAATTTTTAACAATCAGGTACAGACTTTTTTAATTTCTTAAATACATAAGTTCGTTTAATAATAAATCGCCAAAATTCCCTCATAAGGCAATTTGCGCGCGGACTCCCAAATATTTTTTTAATGCAATATGTATACCTTAAGTTGTCTCTCTGACAGTTCCATTTTCAATTGCATTTGTTTTTGAGATACCGCTAATTGCTTTACCGGGGCAGAAATATTCCAAACAATTATTTATCTTAAAGGTACTTTCCCTTTAGATATACTGAACAATCTAAGTGAACAGTGTAAACCACTGCATCTTTTACGAATCACATCCATCCGCAACCTGCATTTCCATGGGCTAAAAATAGGGCAAAACGTGAGCCTAGATACTTTATGTGCAACATTATTCTTTTGTGTTCTTCAGGAAACCATAAAATATGGCGTCTTGTTCATGGCCACAAATCAAAAAGGCTTACCTTCCATCAAGTACTGTTTCGCACAACTCAAAAATAAATGATACAACTTTAACCATTTGTACTCAAGGTACAATATGACTTGGTTCTGTTTTCGAGAGCTGCACGTTTAAAGTTTGTGCACCTGTCTAAAGGAGTTGTTTATATGTTTGGTTTTGGCTGTCGTGTTGGTGTCCATAAGTCTTTGTATCATGTTAACACGGCAATCATGAATTATTGTTATGGTATCTGTAGAAGGCCGTTAAAAAAGTGCTAAAGTTCTCCCACGACGGTGTTCGGAACAGAGAGATGGATTGTATTGCAGTTGCAACTTGTTTTGTAACTGCAGTCTAACTGTACTTTTTTCTGGAGCAGTTTTTATACTAGTTGAAAAGTAAAACACAAATCTCGGCCCGTAAAAGTTGCCGAGTTTAAGTTTTTGAGTTTAAAGACAAACTGAATCGGAAATCATATGCATTTTGAATTTGAAATCTAAAACGTCAAAGAATTAGTCTAGCGGTACTCTTAGGAATAACTTACATATAATTGTTGTTTGAAAGTGAATAAATAAGCCCCGTACAATTCGTCTGCAGAGCTAGACTATCAAACCCGCTGCAGAGTTAGCGTGGTACGTCACATATTTGTTTTAATTAAATCAAAACAAAAAACACAAAGACTTAGGTACAACTGTCAGAATATATCATATTCTAAAACGTTACTCCACAGTCGCACGTTCAATGAAAAAAAAAACATCTTAAAAATCGTTATAAAACACGAAAAAATTCAAATTTAGTTGATATTATTAAGCACTTTGTCCCTTCTCCAAATGAAGCTACAAAAATCCATCATACGTTCAAGTTCACGCGCTCATCTGCATGCGTCGCGCAACCCTTCATTAGGATATATTTTGTTTCCCGAAAACATTAATATAAACAGGAAAAGTGCGTGTACGTAAAAGGTGGGAAAACGCGGCGGTTTTCGAGTCATACCACACTGAGTTGGCAGCAATTTTAAAGGCCCCGTAGGTGCAAATATTATTTTAAACGTCAAACTTCTATGGATTTATGACGTTTACTCTATCAGAATCGCTGCCTGAACTCTTTGCGACTTTCAGTAATTACGTGTAGATAATGTGTTCGTTTCGTTCCCGTCCCCTCTTTTTGGGAGTTAGTCACCTCACAACCTGGGTTTCGGAGTTAACTCTGATTTGTTTGACCCAATATTTGCGTTAATTATCGCACTAGTGCGGTAAGGGTTTCCCCAAACCTAGCGACGCGGTATCGGCTCTGGCCGACTAAAAATCGCTTGTTAGCTTACGCGTCGTCGGCGCTGAAGGTATCGCATACGCTTGTTCAATGTTTATATTAACGAGCGATTTTCGGCCGATGAAAGCCGATTCGCGTCGATATAGGGAGTCTAATACGCCATACTGTAAACGCAAGTAAAACCCAGCGTTTTAAACTCCAATGCGGCCATCCGCGTGTTCATTATCATTTGTATTCAGTGCAAGCACACCTGGAGGGCTGTCAGCCCCAAGATTTATGTCCCGCGAACAAAACTCGCTGCTTTTGTATGGAAATGTCCGTCCCGTTGTTTCGTGACGGGCCCTTGAGGATCTTTTTGCCCGTTTTGAAATTTGAAGTGGATTTGCCATTATAAATTATCTTTTAGTTGTCGCCGTTGTTGTCGGTTGTCATTTGTTTCATTTTACCTGGATGTAAGATAATGGCGGGATATTCATGAGGCAATGAGTGACAACGTACTGATCCTAAAGTTCAATATGTTAGATAATTATCAAACCTTCAAGAAAAGAGCGTACAGCTATCTTAAGAGTCGGTATCGCACCTCCAACCCTTCTGGTGTTTCGGGTGTCCATGGGCGGCAGTGATCGCTTAGTATCTGGCGACCTGGCTTACAACTAAATCAGCAATTATGCTTTGAAAGCGAATTAGTTGAAATAAGTAAAAACTACCGTCGGGTACCACCAACGCAAACCACCAACGCCGTTTCCACCCACATACCTTAAGTACGGGTTGTCGGTGTACATAATACCCGCCTCAGATTCCGAGCTTACTTTTAATAAACTTCTGAATACTTGAGTTCTTAGAAATATTTGTCCTATTCACTTAGTGTGTTTTTGTTATCTTTGGGTTCGCGTTTGATCGTTGAGTCCTGAAATGAGATTACAAGGTCTAGTAGATCTAAGATTATGTGTATTTCTTTTTTTTTTTCATTTATTCACCAAATTAACTTATCTTTGTCGTAAGGTAAAAACAATATTGTGAGTTTTTATCATGTAAAGTCGCCGTCAATAGAATTTGTGAACAATGTACCTAAACAAACCTTGTAGTTAAAATGTCTTTAATTTCCATTCTAACTCATCAGATACTGGCTAAATCCATGTGTTATTTAATCAATTCATCTCACATTATGATCCTCAACCTTTAAAATAATAAAATTGTGCTAAAATCTTGATATTTCATATAATAGTTTGTTTACATTATTGACAATTTCTACTAACGGCGATTTTAAATAAAATATATACTATTTTGCAGCGACTGGCAAGAGCGGGCATCAAGCCGTGAGGACTGGAGAAAGGAAGGGGAGGCCTTTGCCCAGCAGCGGGACACCATATAGGCTAAAAAAATGTATTTATTAAAACAAAATGATAAGAAACGAAATAAGCAGGACCTGAGCACTTGAACGACAAATATGTTCCATGTTTTACATTGACAAGAGTGTTTTATGTTCCCATTGAACATGCGCGCCAGTCGATCCAGTCATAGTTCCAACCGTCGACGCTACGTGGCGTGGCGATCGAAACCCAATCTAGCTCTCTCTCTCGCCACTGGGCATTTTCTGAATTTGGGACCCCCCCAATTTTAGACGACCGGTCTGGCTCAGTTGGTAGTGACCCTGCCTGCTAAGCCGCGGTCCTGGGTTCAAATCCCGGTGAGGGCATTTATTTGTGTGATGAGCACTGAGCATGAGAGTTCCTGAGTCATGGATGTTTTCTATGTATATAAGTATGTATTTATCTATTTAAGTATGTATATCGTCGCTTAGCACCCATAGTACAAGCTTTGCTTAGTTTGAGGCTAAGTTGATCTGTGTAAGGTATCCCCAATATTTTATTTATTTATTTTTATTTAATTAGTGTAAGTTCTTAACAAAGATTAACTCACTATCAGTTTTGTGACGATAATCAAGCATGATACTTCTATAAAAATATTGTTTTTGTATTAATTACATAAACTTTAATCGATAATCTACGTTCAGGATGTGAAAAAAGTATATTTTTAGACAGATTTAATGCTTAATTGTCGTTACAAAACTGACAGCAAGTTAGTTTTGTTAACAACTTACGCTAATTGGGGGGACCCAAATTTAGAAAATGCCCCACTACAGATGAGTAATTCTAAGGAGAAGTGCGGTAACGATATGGGCGTAAGCGAGTTTGTTGTTGGTTAAATACCATGTTACATTATACTACAGATTACATCACATTACACCCATCTTGACCCGGCTTTACAGGACGGGCAGCCTAACACCAAATAAATAAATAAATAAATACTATACGACATTTCTTACACAGATTGACTGAGCCCCACGGTAAGCTCAAGAAGGCTTGTATTGTGGGTACTCAGACAGCGATATATATTATATATTACAAGCTTTTGCCCGCGGCTTCGCTCGCGTTAGAAAGAGAGAAAATGTAGCCTATGTCACTCTCCATCCCTTCAACTATCTCCACTTAAAAAATCACGTCAATTCGTCGCTCCGTTTTGCCGTGAAAGACGGACAAACAAACAGACACACACATGCACTTTCCCATTTATAATATTAGTATAGATACAAATACAAATAGACATAGAAAAATCCATGACTCAGGAACAAATATCTGCGGGATTCAAACCCGGGACCGCGGCTTAGCAGGCAGGGTCACTATACGCTAGGCCGACCGGTCGTCAGAATCAAAACAGAACCTCATTAGGACCACTAATCAACACCAACAAGTGCGTACTAATTGAACCCTGTTTAATCCCCTCATTCACCAGAGACGTCCCATACAGTGAAAGAAACCGGTTCATTATCATTTCCATTCACTCCGGACTACACCTGAGACCTACTAGAACATTCTATATTCAACTTTAGAACGTCGAGGAACAGTTTGTACTCGTTTGAGAATATTTAAGCTGGTATTCCTTTGACGCGTAATGCTGGGAGATATATGGAGGTAAATCGTGGACAGTCGTTGCCTTAAATTATGTATATTGAGCATATAAACAACCTTTCAATTGAAAGTATGTAAAAGAGTGAATATTTTATGTATTTTAAAAAGGGTTAGGGTACTTAGTTTTTGTAGTACGTACTGTATGAAAGCTCTTAAAGCTCTTAATCATGGCGAGTAGATACTTATCAAAATATGTCCTCCTTCTTGCGTTATCCGGGCATTTACCACGGCTCATGCTCACAACTAATCCCAAGATTTGGCGAAGGCACTAGTTTTTACGGAAGCGACTGCCATCTGACGGGTAAACTCGACCTTATTGTAATTAGTCCGGTTTCCTCACGATGTTTTCCTTCACCGAAAAGCGACTGGCAAATATCAAATATCAACATCAGTTATCAAAATATGTAGTAACATTAAATAATTTTGAACCTATACAATTTTTTAAGAATATTTAATAAAACAAAGCCGGTGAAGCTTAAGGGTCTTGTGTACAAGAGCATCATCTGACCAGTCTTACTATATGGTAGCGAGACCTGGCCTGCTCTCGGAAGGCATGTCCAGCAGCTTCACGTCACAGAGATGAAGATGTTGCGGTGGATGTGTGGCGTTACGCGACTAGATCACATACGTAACGAACACATCCGTGGCAGCCTCGGAATCCGTGACGTGGCGGATAAGCTGCAGGAAAGTCGCCTCCGATGGTATGGCCACATACGCCGCAGACCGGTAGACTACGTCGGAAACAGATGCCTCAACATCACCGTCCAAGGCCCTAGGTCACGCGGCCGCGGTTGGCCTAAGAAGCGCTGGCTGGACGTCGTGACAGCGGACATGGAAGAGAACAATCTCTCACCTCAGGATGCCGAAGACCGGGCAAAGTGGAGAAGGCTGAGCAGGAAAGCGGACCCTGGTGCTAGGCCGGGAAACCGCTAGGTTGAAGAAAAAGATTTAATAAAACAAAGCTCAGTTAATCCTTTTCGTAGAAAAAATGTGACCTCTTGTCCCATCGAATAACGATTTCTATACCATTTAAGGGCATTTTCAGAATTTGGGACCCTCCATTTAGCGAAAGTCGTAACAAAAATGAAGTCGCTGTCAGTTTTGTGACGATAATTAAGCATGAAATTTCAATAAAAATATTGTTTTTGTGTTAATTACATAAACTTTAAGCGATAATCTACATTCAGAATGTGACAAAAGTAATTTTTTAGACAGATTTCATGCTTAATTATCGTCACAAAACTGACAGCGAGTTAATTTTTGTTAACAACTTTTGCTAATTGGGGGGACCCAAATTCTGAAAATCCCCTTAACCACACGTTCCAAACAAGTGAACGTTTTTCTTTTTTTTTTGTTAATTTGACACATCAAAGTTGACAAGCTATCTTATCTGTACCCCTTATCTAATCTGGCTTTAGTAAAAGTGTAGTATTTCTCGACTTTTCATATTATTAACTTGTTTATTTATTCCATGAAATATGTTTTTTCGGCGGTTCCGGGGCAACTTGCCGAATCCTACACCGGGGCAAACGACGACGCAACGGAGCCACGCAGTTACGTCATCGCCCAAATCAATTGTTTAGTTTTAAACTTTATTGTTTTTTTTTTTTTTCATATTGACGTGACGCATTGGTTTTACTGTAATGTCATGCAAACATGTTATTACTAATAAATAATAAATAAATAAATAAGAACTGTCTATACGAAAACGAAAAGTTTATATTTCATGCTAAAACACCATCAGCTTCTTTGTTAATAGTAAAATTTAATGTACCCAATTCATTTCCGCAGCTAATTACTTTGTTAATAATTAATCACTAGTTTTACTCGCGAAATTCACTGGGGCTCTAAATCATAATTAATTACTTATTAACGCGCCTCACAAAAGCGGAATAAATGGTAATTATGACGAATTGCGCCTCGAGGCATCGAGAGGGTTGAAGGAGGGTAATTTTTGTTTATGTCTGTAACGTAAGGTGTTTTATAAATTAGAAATTTAAATTTTATGATAGGTTGCATAATAGACAAAGTTTGAAAATAAATTATGAGATGTAATAGGTACACTCGAACATAATTATGTAGATAAAATCGATCAGTTGAAAATTGACCCCCAGTCGCAATTGCCCGCTGTGCCTTATAGCTTTCTCAGCCCCAGCCATATTATATAAATAAAAAATATATCAGTCCTTGAAATTTTAACTTGTAGTGTAGAAATTAGAGTGTAAGTATATTATTTTTGTTAATGGAAGGGCAACAAAACAAATGTACACAGGTAGCTTTGTTCCAATTTGAGTTAATCGATCTGAAAATGTCCTAAATATAAGTCCTTGGGCCTCACTACGATAGAAACAAATGAGTTTACCGATTTAATAATAATTTGACAGCTCTGAATAACTAATTACACTTCGAAGTTAGGTACAATCACCGGCTTACCCACCCACGCTCTTTCCAATAAATAGCAATACACCCACATTATATTTATACGTACGAGTGGTTGTACAAATGTACATAATACCCACCTC
The DNA here is from genome assembly GCF_023078275.1 of Leguminivora glycinivorella. Lineage (NCBI taxonomy): Eukaryota > Metazoa > Arthropoda > Insecta > Lepidoptera > Tortricidae > Leguminivora > Leguminivora glycinivorella. The sequence continues at coordinate 18,356,435 of NC_062979.1, read as the reverse complement.
AGATCCCGAGCCTCTACTATCGTTTTTACATTTCAGAGTAAGTCACTCGAGTGCACGCGGCGGGAAATAAATAAATAAATAAATAAAAAGTCATTTATTGTCGCAAATAATTTTAAGGTACAATTACTTAAGTATTTATTTCTATCATGCAACTAAGAGTAAGCTACGCTATGATACAGTACAATCATGTCTATGTTCTATATTAGCTATGATCACAACTTTGAGGACTAAAATAACTAAGTAACTACCAACAGTTAAATACTAGGTGCGACAATAGGCTCGAGACTCAGCTTGTGCCGCGAGTCTAGTGACTGCACAGCGCTGTTTTTCAGCCCGTACCTATTTCTTTGAGTGTCTGAAAAAAAAAAAGAATTGCTAGCTATCAGGGGTAATGACTTCTAACCCGCGTTAACATTTGAATAGCTGCTCACAGGAGTTAAAATAACAATTTATAATAAGTACTAATAGCAATTTAAATTTTAAATTTTTGCCCATAAAGTTTTACATTGTGTGAATAGTGCCATTGTATCGAGAAAGTGAACAGCGCCAGTGGACCGATTTCCTTCAAACATGGCTAAGAACACTCCCGACTAATTCAGCTTTCAAACAAAAAAAAACTACATCTAAATCGGTCCATCCGTTTGGGAGCTACGATGCCACAGACAGACACACACATAAACAGACAGACACGTCGCACTTATGACACCCCCTCATTTTTGCGTCGGGGGTTAAAAAAAAAGGTGTAAATTGGATCCACATAGCACCTAAGCTGTGCGAGACCGGTACCCCTTTTCACTAACGCCCTAAAATTGTACCTACTACAAGCCTTCAAGAAATCATAAATAGTTTTCATAATTCAACGACTCCCGCGCTTCAGTAGTGCGATATGTACCAAGCTATCAGTCGGCTAGCGTGATACCACTAAATATATGACCCCCGATGTAGTCTATATATATAAAAATGAAATGCGTTTGTTAGTTACCTATAAACTCGAGAACGGCTGGACCGATTTACGTAATTTTGGTATTGAAATGTTTGTATTAGACCGCAGAAGGTTTAGGCAGTGTAAAAACACGTAAATATTGTGATGATAATTAGAAAACAGTGATTCTTTTTTCCCATACAAATTGTTCCTACCTGACAACTTGACAATGACGTGACGTTAATGACAGGTGCGTTCCAAAATTACATTAATGACGGATGCGTTCCAAACGCATTGTGATTTTATTAATTTATCTTGGCAAAATAATGTGAAAATTAGTAATTATTCCGTTAAAGAAATAAGGAATGGCAAAATAATGTGAAAATTAGTAATTATTCCGTTAAAGAAATAAGAAATAATACTAAATCGGAACGCACACGTCTGTTACAGCTATTTTAAGGCTTCCCACAGACAGTCTTAAAAATTCATAATCTTAAAAAAAAATTGTATGCAATCTGACAGTTCAAACTGACACTGACAAGACACTGACATATCTGTCAGTCTCAATTTGCATACACTTTTTTTTTAAGATTATGAATTTTTAAGACTGTCTGTGGGAAGCCTAAGTAGTCTATGAAGTTGTCATTGTCAAATTGCTTGCCAGATTTATAAATTTTCTCTAATAGCTGTAACAGACGGTTAGATTTGGTTCGGGCCGGACCGGTCGGATTTGGTCCGCGTGCTCTACAGACGGCCGGATATGGTTCGGAGCGAATTAAATCCGCTGTCCGACTCGAACCAAATCTATTAATTTTATACTTCACAAAAGTAGTGATGAACCGGTACCATCGCAAATAAATAGTTACATTCGCTCCGTGCAAAACTTAGGCGAAGGAAACCGAAACGATCACAATCCTCAAGATCTCTACACACATGGCGATCGGTTGCTCGATTAGAGTGAGATAGAGCGATAGAGTGAGGCAATACATGTTTGTCCTTCTCTACCTATTGCTCCATCTCACTCTAATCGTGCAACAAGTAGTTGATTAGGTGGATGTCACACTGGCTCCGATTCGCATCGCACAACCGGAGCCAGTGTATCATCCACCTTAATATGTAGCGGCCAGGTAATGCGGCTAAAAAATATTGCTTGAAATGAAATGAATGAGAATGAGCTGTCATAACAGAAAAAAATCTGTTAGACGTTGTCAACTGTTATTGCTGTGATTTGAGTTTTGAGATAAAATAAAAATAGTATATTTTTGTAGTTGGAATAAACTAGCTTAAATGGTGTATTTTAAATGAATGGTAAAAAAACTCCAAATTGATTTCAAAAGCAATTTAAAGTATTACAGTTAGTAACTAAAATAACGCAATAACCGGATGATTGCCACAAGAGGAAAAAGGTAAGTCATCTTATCTCTTCAATAGGTATGTGCATAGCCGGGCACCGTTAATCAAATATTTAACTTCGATAATCGTTAATCCGTTACTAAAAAAGTTAACTTCGTTAATCGTTAATGCGATACATTTCAACAAATTTAACGTAAGTTAAAGTTAATCGATAATCCGTTAACGCGTGACAAAAAAATATTTTTTCTTAAACATGGTATGAAATATTGATGTTATGTGCCTTATAATTGGCAGCGAAGTATGACGTTGCAGGTGCGGCTAGGACGATTGATAGATAATGGAATTTCATACAAACCTTGCAGGCCAAGGCCGGCAAAGTCCTCTTTTTTAATTTCCAAACACAGATAATTGTGACATAACATCCAGGTATTTAGCCAATTAAAAAAAAAACTATAAGGGGCTTTATAGACGTGCCGACTGCAACTGGTACGGGCCCTAGACAATATTTGATTTTGGGTGCGTTTTCATACAAAAAAAATTTTTTTCGTTTTTTTTTAAATTTTTTTTTTAACTTTTTGTTTTTTTATAAGCGTATACGGGACATCAAAGGGGAACGAAAATTCGATTATTTTTGCGCTACGACGCACCGTTTAGGAGATACAGCCATCCAAAGTTACTATTTTCAGTAGACTTTATTTATTTCATACCATGTTTGAGAAAAGCACTATACATACCTCGGCGGGAAATGGGGTTGCCCGCCTCAGACCTATCCGCTACCTATCTATATGTCTTCGGCCGGCAACCCCCTTTGTCCCGGCCTCTGTAGTAATGTACTATTACTGTAGGTATATATTTAGTTGTATCAGTAATCCACTATAATGTATTATATTACTGTAAAAGCCCAAATTACAGCAAGCCTATTGAACTCTAGGCTACATGTGGAAGGCAGTGATTGCCTGAGCTACTGCCAAGAACTGTGTCAGGAGAGCTGCAAGATCACAGCAGGCGGAAGCCGGGTAGAAGCTAGGGAAGAGAATGTGGTCTTAAATTGGGCTCGAATTTGCTGCCCTGTCACTAGAACCACAGTATAATCTAGAACAGTTGCCATGGTAAAACTTAGGATTCATCGAATCAACGTTGGTAAAAGCGAACCCATGTGAACAACAATTCTTTAGGTAATATTTGGGCTTTTGGCGATCAAAATCGGTAAAAGCTGGGATTTACCGGTTAAATCCTAGGATTTTCCGTACTTCGGACTTTAAAGTAGCGTGTTTTTCGCGGCGCTGCCCTGCTCAATTAACGATTAACGGACTCGGAGAAATTTAACGGAAGTTAACGAGTCCGTTAACATTTTTTAGAGTTAACTTAAAAGTTAATCCGTTAATCGAAATGTTAACTTCGTTAATTAACGATTAACGGATTAACGAGTTAATGCCCAGCTATGGGTATGTGTATATTAAATAGGTACGCTATAATGTAATTAATGATGTAGCTACTTAATTGTGTCAAGTAAAAATGGTCACTTCTTTGCCTTGCCCCATGTTTTGCGCCTCCAAGTATAAGGCGATACGAAGTACGCCGGGCAGCTAGTAGTAATATAAAAATATTATTATTATACATTTCCCGTGACGTTTACACCATACGTAGTATCTTAGTAGTTTGTGGTTTACACTATCCAGCAGGGCTAAGATGAACGTTTGATGATGATGATCACCATGTTTGTCACGTTATAACAAGTATGTAAATGCGAAAGTGATGCATGATATGACAAGTGACAAAAACACGACCATGATACGTCCGCTGTAACGTATTCTAAACGGTCGAAAAATCGTGGTAGAGGAACCGGTGATGGCATACAGTTGACTGGTTCAGATATGACTTACGTGACCTCGTTGTGTTCGTCGCCAGCTGTTGCCTGCGGCTTTACCCGCCTGTGAATATTTCTTACGAGCAATTTGTTTTACGTGAAATACAGGGTGTGTGATAAAAGTGTGATTCGTGATATCAAAGCTCGGTAAACAGATTTAATGACGTGTTACGCTTTTACTATGCTATTTTAGTTTTACTGTTACCTTTGCAATAATTTTCCAGGTGAGCTGCACCGGGGTTTGACAGGGGGTCAATTTCAACTTATCGATTTTGTTTACTATGTTTTACATTATTAACTAGAGTGTCCTATGTGTCTACTGAACACGGGTGCCATATGTGACCACTGGACACATATGGCAATCTACTCGTGGTTACGTAATACCTGGAAAATATTTCAATTAAGTAGTTTAAATTTTACAAAAAATTAAATCATTCTAATCATTGAAGACATTATTACCTTTATGACATAAAATTAATTCTACCTCGCAAATCGCAATTACAATTTCAGACAAATATTAAAGAAATACAAATATAAAAATTACGATTAAGATTAAATTTGTAAAACTAAATACGTAAATTCCCAGATGAAATCGAATTCTATTGTAATTTAAATTGCAATGATATATTATAAAATATTTATAAATTTTCTATTCGACTTATTGCTTCGGGCCATGGAGACAAATTACTGTGCAAAAAATATAAAATACTTATTTTAGTTAATTGTTCTAGGAAAAAATATATCTAAAAATTACAAAAAGTGCCTAAAGCAAGTCTGCTAACGTTGGTCCTAAAATGTCCTTCATTTGCGCATTGAGCAGCAGGAGGGTATCTGATTTTTGGTTCTAGTAAGTTACTTTTTTTTAATACTACGTCGGTAGCACACCAACGGGAGCTGTGGAAATCACGGGGAGAGGCCTTTGCCCAGCAGTGGGACACATAAACGGGCTATTAAAAAAAAACTACTTCGGTGGCAAACAAGCACACAGTTCGCCTAATGGAAAGCGAATGCGAATGGAAAACGCCTGCAACACAAGGAGTGTCACGTGCGCGTTGCCAACCCGTTAGAAACTTGTACACTCCTTTTTGCTGTGTTAAGTACACTGCAAAAAAGAGTGTACAAGTTCCAAGGAGGGTTTGGGTTGCCGACGTCTCAAAGGACAATAGACGGAACAAATTAGTTCCGTAGGTCCTTCCGTCACCAGCACACCGCACCCTCGTTGAGCTCTGGCAGCCGTACTCACCAGCACGGGACTTATAACTAGTAAGATACTTTCATCACAATCGGAATGAAAAAAAAAATACAGATACAAGTGCCGAAAGAAGAAAGTTCGAAACGAGTGGCAATACATTAAAACACGACCAAAGGAAGTATTTCAAATCGACCCGAGTTACGAATTTCCTTTTTGCACGTGTATCGTACGACGTTTCTCAGTACAGAGGGCCCTCCAAAGTTTCGACCTGATGACAAGAAATTAACCACTACTCGCACTAGTGCGTAAAAAACCGGCCAAGAGCGTGTCAGGCCACGTTCAGTGTAGGGTTCCGTAGTTTTACGTGTTTTTCTCAAAATCTACTAAACCTATCAAGTTCAAAACAATTTTCCTAGAAAGTCTTTATAAAGTTCTACTTTTGTAATTTTTTTCATATTTTTTAAACATATGGTTCAAAAGTTAGAGGGGGGGGGGACACACTTTTTTTCCTTTAGGAGCGATTATTTCCGAAAATATTAATATTATCAAAAAACGATCTTAGTAAACCCTTATCATTTTTAAATACCTATCCAACAATATATCACACGTTGGGGTTGGAATGAAAAAAAAAATCAACCCCCACTTTACATGTACGGGGGGTACCCTAATAAAACATTTTTTTCCATTTTTTATTTTTGAACTTTGTTGGCGTGATTGGTATACATATTGGTACTAAATTTCAGCTTTCTAGTGCTTACGGTTACTGAGATTATCCGCGGACGGACGGACGGACGGACGGACGGACGGACGGACGGACGGACAGACAGACATGGCGAAACTATAAGGGTTCCTAGTTGACTACGGAACCCTAAAAAGCACCATCTGAACTGAAAAGAGCAGTTACTGTAACCTGTTTCATTCTTTAAATCATTTTATCAAAAGGTTACAGGACTTTATGAATGACTCGACTATCGTAGACCATCGACAATAGGTAATCGAATATTGGGAGTAGCCGCTAACGACTTATCGATTGGTCTACCGTGTTTATATCATCTAGCGGTATCACGCTAGCTGACTGATAGCTTGCTACATATCGCACTACTGTGGCGCGGGAGTCGTTCAATTATGAAAACTATTTATGATAAAAAAAAACTTTTTGAAGGTTTGTGGTAGGCACAATTTTATAGCCCTAGTGAAAAGGGATACACGCACAGATATTAGGAAGGAAGGAAATTGGATATGACGTGCGATTTGCGAAATTGGATATGAATACGCCATACACCTGTCGCAAGTTCTTAAGGTGGTGGTACGAGTAGATAAAAATCGGTGATAGTACTCACCCCACTATCAAAGTAACTCTAGTTACCAAAATACGAAGAGACTTCCTCTTCAACTTATTTGATATTATAAAATGTAATAAGTATGTTTGCTATTTTGCAGGCAACTTCCAAACATAATGCATATAAAGGACGATGCTTGACAAAGACAACATTTGTAATTGAGTTGAATTGATTTCCATCTCTCGACCCATGATTAAAATATTATAGATTATAACAGTTTTTTTTTTTGAGAATTTGGCATATATATATCCTTTTTGTGATATGTTTTACATACATACATACAATCACGCCTGTATCCCATAAAGGGGTAGGCAGAGCACATGAAACTACTAAAGCTTCAGTGCCACTCTTGGAAAATAAGGGGTCGAAAGGAAACGAAACTGTGACACTGCAGTGACAGGTTGCCAGCCTCTCGCCTACGCCACAATTTAACCCATATCCCATAGTCGCCTTCTACGACACCCACGGGAAGAAAAGGGGTGGTGAAATTCTTAACCCGTCACCACACAGGCAGGCAGGTGATATGTTTTAATATCGTTGTGTGATACTATACAGCACGACCACGGATGATTTTATTAATTCTGATGCGGTACAAATTCACGAAAAAAAATGTACTTTTTTGTACTGACGTTTAAAAAAAATGTACCCTTATGATTTTGGAGTTTCGACATAGGGCCCGTGGTCGTGCTAGGTAGGTACTCCCTGGCACGACCACACTATATTTAATGAGATTTTAAATTTCTGTTGCAGTACAAATTCACGAAAAAAAATGTACTTTTTTGTACTTACCTTTTAAAAAAAAATACCCTCATGGTTTCAGAGTTTTGACATGGGGTGTGGTCGTGCTAGATAGGTGGTACTTCCTGGCACGACCACACTATATTTAATGATTTTTTTAATTTCTGTAGTGGTACAAATTCACGAAAAAAAATGTACTTTTCTGTACTTACCTTTTTATAAAAAGTACCCTCATGGTTTCGGAGTTTCGACATGGGTTGTGGTCGTGCTCGATAGGTACTCCCTGGCACGACCGCACTAAGTTTTTGAAGTAATTTACATAGTACAATTTCAAAACACTTGTTTAGTATTCATTTGACCATCAAATTAAACATAAATATAGTGTGGTCGTGCCAGGAAGTACCACCTATCTAGCACGACCACACCCCATGTCAAAACTCCGAAACCATGAGGGTATTTTTTTTTAAAGGTAAGTACAAAAAAGTACATTTTTTTTCGTGAATTTGAAACTGCAACAGAAATTTAAAATCTCATTAAATATAGTGTGGTCGTGCCAGGGAGTACCTACCTAGCACGACCCCGGGCCCTATGTCGAAACTCCAAAATCATAAGGGTACATTTTTTTTAAACGTCAGTACAAAAAAGTACATTTTTTTTCGTGAATTTGTACCGCATCAGAATTAATAAAATCATCCGTGGTCGTGCTGTATAGTATCACACATATCGTTATACTTAAATATTAGTGCAACGTACGTTTAGGTACATTGTTCTTATTTTTTTTTGTCTTTAACGGATTTATACTTATTATCCGGTAACAACACAAAATGAGCGTAGGCGTTGCTAAAGCTCCTCACTACTTTGCTCCCCTGCGGCTATGATTGTATTTCTCTCCCGGCCACCAATTAGGCTAAAATTGGCCGATCAAATTACTGCCGCCCGTAACGCCGCCAATTTCAGGCAGCGGGAAATTTGACTCATTCCGTGCTAACTACTGAATTGAACCTAAAGTAATCACAAAGGTATCAGAAGAAAAACAAATATGAAATTGGAAATGGAATAATGTGTTATGTGTTATGCATGGTTTATGTTGGCGAAACCTTATGTGAAAGGACACTTTGTAGCATACCTACTTAAATCTACGCATTCTATTAATACATTTTCTAGCTAAATTGGACAAAAGTTGTAAAAGAGTTCACTTCAAATCAAGGGTGAACTAGGCATCTTCTGGGCGAGCTCACTCCATTGTAGGCCACGTTTTGGCCTTTAGCTAGTCTGTGGCTAAGAGTAAGCCCATTTATAATATTAAAAAAACTTGTAAAAAATCCAGTACCTATAAGATTTATAGCTTAGCAAAATATAGTTTTGTAAAATTTGAATCACTAAAATAACATAGGTACGTATAATTTAATCGTTTTACATTAATATGACTTCATTAATTGAAATCTTGACTGCCATGAATGTCCTTAAAATATCATTGCATTTTTACATAATGTATTATGTGGGTGAATCAACTTTTTCTTGCCTATTATTGCCATGGTTACGGTCCCCTGAGTCACGCTGGTTTTATGCAAAATTATGCTACTGAGATTATGCAAGCATGCATGTAGTCCATGTTTGTAGGTGGCAAATTAAGGAAATGGCTTGTTAACACCAGAAAAATGCATGTTTGCATAGTTTAAGTAGCATAATTTTGCATAAAACCAGCGTGACTCAGGGGACCGTAACCATGGCAAGAACAGGCAAGAAAAAGTTGATTCACCCATGTACATCCAAAATCCGTATAAAATCGACATCCCCGCTCCCGCACTAACTTCATAGGGGAACCGACGGCAGCGCCCGAATGCTCATTTATCCGCAAGTGATAAATAGTCTGAGCCACGGCACCAGAATAATGAATTTATTATAAGCAAATCTTACCTGCTTCAATGCTTCATGCACGCTCAGTCTTCGGAACAATTTTTGACACGACGGATATTGAATCCTGAAAATATGGAGAATATATTTTTTTACCTCGACAAGTTGTCGACAAGGTAAAAAAATAAGGTAAAGAAATTTTTGATACACTAAATAAAGGATAATAAAAAGATTTTCGATTGAAAAATGGATGGAAGTTTTTGATTGAAATCATATCGCAGTGCCAAATTACTAATATCTTAAAAGCTTTGTTTAAATACAGCAGTTCAAGTATATACAAAATAGGAATCGTAATATTCTTTTGATTTCTTTCTGTTTCCCGGAAGCTAAAAACTAAAAAAACGGAAGCTGAAGGTGCAACTGGGATAAACGCTAGGACGAGGAAGATTATCTATGCTAAGCCAGCATATTAATGCGGTTACTTCTGTGCTGGTACGGTTACTTACTTCTGCAAGGGACTGTAATGTAAAGTGTCTACGATGAGTTTTTGCCGTAGAATGACGTTACTTGATAGCGTGAACGTCACAAAATGTATGTAATTTTTGGTTAGCAGGTAAGCGTTTCTTTTTGATACGCTTTCACTTTTTCCATACATTCCGTAAGTTTATGTGTATAGTAACGTATTCTATATCTAACAAGATACTCATGGGCAGAGGTCTAAAAAGGGGCGTCATTGCTCGCAATCATCATCTCCTCCTAGCCGTTTTCGGCTACGGCGACTGCATTTTATAGATGAGAGCGTCGCTGGTGTGCCCTCAGGTGACTGACGAAGCCAATATGGGCATGACTCGAAATGAATTTAATTCATTAATCAATCAATCAAACCTTGTTTGATGATATAGTGATAATTGATAAGATTTCAATGGTATACTAAAATACAGATTATACCTTCTTTTACTTCCTTTAGAATAAATTAATAGTTTAAAAAACACTATAAAACACGCTTTTATAAATGCACGTAAAAGCCAAAAATAAATTATGGATCGTTCAAGTTGTCTCTATTTGTGAGCTGAAGTTTAAAAACTATGTGCTTTTAATTATAATATTTGATTGTAAAAGCGTGGGGCGCTGGAACAGGAAAGACGTTTTGTATAACTTGCTGATAAATCAAATTATGCTATGCTACGGGAAGGAGGTTACACAGATTGACGGGCTAACTGGAGTTGCAGCATGACTAGTAGGTTCTACATTAAACAGTCAAATCAATTAAAAGTCAGTGTTCAAAGTAGGTACCAGTTTGTCGAACTCAGACAAAATATGCGCTAGTAGCGAGGAGAGTCGACAGTCACCGACACTTAGAACGCCGCTTTTTTCCGGTAATCAAAGTACAAAAGGGGAAAGTGTCTACAGTGACAGGATGCAGAGTTCTTGTTCGTGGACGAGATATCTTTGGTTCTTTTTGGTAACCCTTAGGCGGCATATGTAAACGTTATGTTCTTATGCAACTTCATTCGCCAGGAAGTTCGGATTAGTATTTGTTTACAAGAAAGTCTTTCCTGTTCCAGCGCCCCACGCTTTTACAATCAAATATTATAATTAAAAGCACATAGTTTTTAAACTTCAGCTCACAAATAGAGACAACTTGAACGATCCATAATTTATTTTTGGCTTTTACGTGCATTTATAAAAGCGTGTTTTATAGTGTTTTTTAAACTATTAATTTATTTTATACTTTTTAGTCATTAATAATGAAATACTTTTAACATTTATACATAAATTTATTTCAAGTAGGCGGATTTTACATGCCATTTGTGGCTTAACGTGTACTTATTGCTAATTGCTACTTAATAATAAATTACGGTATTACCATAAAAATGTTTATACCTAGTAAGTTATCCGTAAAAGATAGACCCCTTTTATTTGCTCTTAAGGGTCACAGGAAAACCATTACCCAACTTATTTTAAATACAACGTTGATCTTTCTTTTTACTTAAGGATCACAAGAAAACTTTTTTTTTGTTTTTTTTTCGTGGGGAATGCGTTTACGCATTCCGCCGGGTCTGAGGTGGTGGGCGACCCGGTCGGTTATGTGGGGCTCGAGGCTGTAAAGAGTCCCCCCTACCCACTAAACCCCACGGTGTCCTCTCACCGCTTTGTGTGCGGGGTCCCGGGAAGCTGTAAAGTGCATCCGCGGCCCCACAGCGGCCATCCTGGATCAGAATCCCTCGCAGGTCAGGCCATGAGCCTACCGGTCCTCACTGTGGGAGCGCTTCCTGGACACAAGGGTCGCACTCTCCAACTCGAGAGCCAGCGTATTGGGCGGGGGCGCTCTCATGCATCCCTCGCCCGCTGGCTGTCTTTAGGGTGGCAGGTTCCGCTCGTGAGCGGCACGTCTGCGACCTATGCATCACAAGAAAACCTTAACCAAACTTATTTTAAAAACAACGTTGATCTTTCTCTTATGCGGGGGCTTTGCCCCCGAGCCCCCCTTTGTTTACTCTGAAAGGTCACAAGAAAACGCTATCCCAACTTATTTTAAATACTACGTTAATCTTTCTTTTATGCGGGGGGCTTCGCCCCCCGAGCTCCCCTTTGTTTGCTCTTAAAGGTCACAAGAAAACGCTAACCCAACTTATCTTAAATACTACGTTGATCTTTCTTTCATGCAGGGGCTTCGCCCCCGAGCCCCCCTTTGTTTGCTCTTAAAGGTCACAAGAAAACGCTAAACCAATTTATTCTAAATACTACGTTGATCTTTCTATCATGCGGGGGGCTTCGCCCCCCGAGCCCCCCTTTGTTTCCTCTTAAAGGTCACAAGAAAACGCTAACCCAACTTATTTTAAATACAACGTTGATCTTTCTTTCATGCGGGGGGCTTCGCCCCCCGAGCCCCCCTTTTTTTGCTCTTAAAGGTCACAAGAAAACCTTAACCCCAACTTCTTTTAAATACAACGTTGATCTTTCTTTTATGCGGGGGGCTTCGCCCCCCGAGCCCCCTTTGTTTGCTCTGAAATGTCACAAGAAAACGTTAACCCAACTTATTTTAAATACTACGTTAATCTTTCTTTTATGCGGGGGGCTTCGCCCCCCGAGCCCCCCTTTGTTTGCTCTTAAAGGTCACAAGAAAACGCTAACCCAACTGATCTAAAATACTACATTGATCTATCATTCATGCGGGGGGCTTCGCCTCCCGAGCCCCCCTTCGTTTGCTCTTAAAGCTCACAAGAAAACGCTAACCCAACTGATCTTAAATACTATGTTAATCTTTCTTTTATGCGGGGGGCTTTGCCCCCCGAGTCCCCCTTTGTTTGCTCTTAAAGGTCACAAGAAAACGCTAACCCAACTTATCTTAAATACTACGTTGATCTTTCTTTCAGGGGGCTTCGCCCCCCGAGCCCCCCTTTGTTTGCTCTTAAAGGTCACAAGAAAATGCTAAACCAATTTATTCTAAATACTGCGTTGATCTTTCTTTCATGCGGGGCTTCGCCCCCCGAGCCCCCCTTTGTTTGCTCTTAAAGGTCACAAGAAAACGCTAACGCAACTGGTCTAAAGTACTACATTGATGTTTCTTTCATGCGGGGGGCTTCGCCCCCCGAGCCCCCCTTTGTTTGCTCTTAAAGCTCACAAGAAAACGTTAACCCAACTTATTTTAAATACTACGTTAATCTTTCTTTTATGCGGGGGGCTTCGCCCCCCAAGCCCCCCTTTGTTTACTCTGAAAGGTCACAAGAAAACGCTTACCCAACTTATTTTAAATACTACGTTAATCTTTATTTTATGCGGGGGGCTTCGCCCCCCGAGCCCCCCTTTGTTTGCTCTTAAAGGTCACAAGAAAACACTAACCCAACTTATCTTAAATACTACGTTGATCTTTCTTTCATGCGGGGGGCTTCGCCCCCCGAGCCCCCCTTTGTTTGCTCTTAAAGGTCACAAGAAAACGCTAAACCAATTTATTCTAAATACTACGTTGATCTTTCTTTCATGCGGGGGCTTCGCCCCCCGAGCCCCCCTTAGTTTGCTCTTAAAGGTCACAAGAAAACGCTAACCCAACTTATTTTAAATACAACGTTGATCTTTCTTTCATGCGGTGGGCTTCGCCCCCCGAGCCCCCTTTGTTTGCTCTTAAAGTTCACAAGAAAACCTAAACCCAACTTATTTTAAATACAATGTTGATCTTTCTTTTATGCGGGGGCTTCGCCCCCCGAGCCCCCCTTTGTTTGCTCTGAAATGTCACAAGAAAACGCTAACCCAACTTATTTTAAATACTATGTTAATCTTTCTTTTATGCGGGGGCTTCGCCCCCCGAGCCCCCCTTTGTTTGCTCTTAAAGGTCACAAGAAAACGCTAACCCAACTGATCTTAAATACTACGTTGATCATTCTTTCATGCGGGGGGCTTCGCCCCCCGAGCCCCCCTTTGTTTGCTCTTAAAGCTCACAAGAAAACGCTAACCCAACTGATCTTAAATACTACGTTGATCTTTCTTTCATGCGGGGGGCTTCGCCCCCCGAGCCCCCCTTTGTTTGCTCTTAAAGGTCACAAGAAAACGCTAACCCAACTTATTCTAAATACTACGTTGATCTTTCTTTCATGCGGGGGGCTTCGCCCCCCGAGCCCCCCTTTGTTTTCTCTTATAGGTCACAAGAAAACGCTAACCCAACTTATCTTAAATACTACGTTGATCTTTCTTTCATGCAGGGGGCTTCGCCCCCCGAGCCCCCCTTTGTTTGCTCTTAAAGGTCACAAGAAAACGCTAAACCAATTTATTCTAAATACTACGTTGATCTTTCCTTCATGCGGGGGGCTTCGCCCCCCGAGCCCCCCTTTGTTTGGTCTTAAAGGTCACAAGAAAACGCTAACCCAACTTATTTTAAATACAACGTTGATCTTACTTTTATGCGGGGGGCTTCGCCCTCCGAGCCCCCCTTTGTTTGCTCTTAAAGGTCACAAGAAAACGCTAACCCAACTTATCTTAAATACAACATTGATCTTTCTTTTATGCACGGGGCTTCGTCCCCCGAGCCCCCCTTTGTTTGCTCTTAAAGGTCACAAGAAAACGCTATCCCAACTTATTCTAAATACTACGTTGATCTTTCTTTCATGCGGGAGCTTCGCCCCCTGAGGCCCCCTTTTCTTTACTCTAAAAGATCACAAGAAAACCTTTTTCTTTTTTTTTTTTTTGTTCTGTTCTTATCTTCCGGCACCATCATCAGGCCTTGAAACCTAATCGTAGTCATAGTTCATTACAAGACTTTTCTAAGAAGCCCAAAAACAGCTATGATACGATGTTCCATCATGTAGTTCCAGTTCATATCTTCCGGCTCCATCATCAGACCTTGAAACCTAATCGTAGTCAAAGTTCATTACAAGACTTTTCTAAGAAGCTCAAAAACAGCTATGATACGATGTTCCATCATGTAGTTCCAGTTCATATCTTCCGGCTCCATCATCAGACCTTGAAACCTAATCGTAGTGAAAGTTCATTACAAGACTTTTCTAAGAAGCCCAAAAACAGCTATGACACGATATTCCATCATGTAGTTCCAGCTCATATCTTCCGGCTCCATCATCAGACCTTGAAACCTAATTGTAGTCAAAGTTCATTACAAGACTTTCCTAAGAAGCCCAAAAACAGCTATGATACGATGTTCCATCATGTAGTTCCAGTTCATATCTTCCGGCTCCATCATCAGACCTTGAAACCTAATCGTAGTCAAAGTTCATTACAAGACTTTTCTAAGAAACCCAAAAAGAGCTATGATACGATGTTCCATCATGTAGTTCCAGTTCATATCTTTCGGCTTCATCATCAGACCTTGAAACCTAATTGTAGTCAAAGTTCATTACAAGACTTTTCTAAGAAACCCAAATACGGCTATGATACGATGTTCCATCATGTAGTTCCAGTTCATATCTTCCGACTCCATCATCAGATCAGCTCAACAGTACCATATTATTGTATTGTCATCGGAACTACATATAGCTGCCAATTTTCATTACGCTACGATCCTTGGAAGATGGTTAAATTAGCCTCCGCAGATTCCATTACATAGTTAGTTACATACACGACGACCTAATAAAAGCGTGTTAAAAACAAAATAATTTATATTTTGACATTACAAAGCATTCAAAGTGACATAGGAATCACTTTGCAAGGAAAACTGAAAGCAGTACTTAAAAGAAATCCAGATTTTGAAACCGTTATATACCTCTACATGGAAGAAAAATAGACTCTTAATCCTATTGGCATGAAAGTATCCCTATTAATGTACTGAAGTTTGCTCGGTTAACATTTATTTTGGACGTAAAAAGGAATAAAGTTACAACGGAAAAAGAAAAATTACTGTTTAATACTTTAGTAAATCTACAGAATAAAAAGTATATATATAAAATTACAGGTATATTAGGAAATTAATCTTGAGTCACAACTTTTGAGTCATGTCCAATTGTCCATGTTATATATTGCGAGCAATGACGCCCATTTGTCCGACCTCTGCTCATGGGAAAGGCTTAGGTAACGTAAAAGTGTAGGTTGTATAACTTTACCTTTTCAACATAGCTTTGACCACCATGTCACAATTCAGTAAAATCAAAATAAATAGCTCAAAAAATATTTTATACGTAGATACAAATTGTTCAACTACATACACATCTATTAAGTTTTATGTTTAGTCTTATTAATTATGTAAATTTGTTTATGTAAATAAGCTGTTCATGGTAATGAAAATGGCTGTCAAAGCGCTGGTAACCTAGCGGTAAGTGCCTGCGACTTTCGTTCTGGAGGTCGCGGATTCGAACCCCGGCTCGCACCAATGAGTTTTTCACTTATGTGCGAAATGTCATTTGATATTTGCCAGTCGCTTTTCGGTGAAGGAAAACATCGTGACGAAACCGGACTAATTCCAATAAGGTCTAGTTACCCTTCGGGTTGGAAGGTCAGATGGCAGTCGCTTTCGTAAAACTAGTGCCTACGCCAAATCTTGAGATTAGTTGTCAAAGCGGACCCCAGGCTCTCATGAGCCGTGGCAAATGCCGGGATAACGCAAGGAGGATGATGAAATAAGCTGTTCAGAGTTTACATACATCAGGGAACAAAAATACTGTCTAATTTATATTAACTAGGTACTTAATTCATTTCAGTACATTTTATAGCTATAAAAATACCAACCAGACTCATCCGTTATTGACTTCAATTTTCCAACTAGGCACTTCACACATAGCCAATGGATGATTTAAAAAGTTCGTTAACTCGACGAGGGATGCACTTACGTTTAGTGACGGCCAAACCAATTAACCTACATCACGTGCATGGCATCTAGTTTTTTTTATCACACATGTAGGGGATACTAAGGCGAGTTGAAACAGCGTCAATTTTACATACAAACATAGATAAATTCACGCATGTATTTATACTCGTAAACGAGTTCGAAAAAGCACATGGAACTGGTCAAATTTCAGTGCCACTATTAATTTAATTTAATTATGGCACTGATAGACAACGAAATGTGATAATTATATTGTAGTGTCAGGTTGCCAGATTATCATCGTCATCATCATAATTCCACAGTCATGGGAGGAAAGGGGGGTGGTGAAATTGTCACCCAGTCACCCACACGCAAAACATTTTTAGGCTGTTTACCTTACATGGCCGAGATGTGTGACATGTTAAATTTTTGTGAGTACGTAATGGAATTGAATGTTTACTTAAGGAGTCGTTCAAACGGGAAAAGGAACCCGTGTTTATACTTTGATACAATTGTCCGTTATTTTTAGCTTTAATGGAATTCAACATATTTAATAATGTTGGTCCCAGAATAACTCATCGTTTAGTAAAGACATTTTTATTCTAATTTTTTATCATATTATAGCCAAATCAGGAAATTTCAGCAGCTGAAATTACTTAGGTACGTACACTTGTGGATATTGCAACGTTGTTATTTGTTTTTGAATTATCATCGGTCAAGTTGTGTTCGAATGTATGGAAAATTAAAAAAAATTAAATCCAGCAAAATTTTAATGTAGTATGATGGTACCTTAGGGTAAGGTGCTTTGCGCACACTAGCGTCCCCTACCGTCTCCCTGACGCAACATCCCCCTTTAGCACGAAATAGGTCCCGTTTTACGGTTTTTCTTCATTTTTCAGAAAAGTATCAGAGTTAGGGAAAAAGTTTCTATGAAAGAATTAATTCTTATTAAATCTTAGGCAAAAGAGGTTATATGCATTTTTTTTTTGTAGCACTTACCATATTCGTGCATTAGCTTGTTGAAGTTCGATATAACTCAGTACTTAATGAAATAGTCAGATTTGTATTAGTGGTTTAATTTCAGAATTTTGACAAAGTTTATCAAGCTACTAGTTTTTCTCCTTCTGAAGTACCTTTTTACCAAGTTTCAAGCCTGTAGCTTGAAATAAAACTTATTCCCCATACAAACTTCAGCGAGCCTCATTGTAACTCTCTTAAAGGATAAAAATCCAAAAACGCTGAAATTAGTTTCTTTCCATTGTAATTTTACCTTTAAAGTCTTTAAACGAAGTTTCAAGCTCATATTCTCAACATAAAGGTAGATCCTCATACGAATTTTTTACACCCATTTCACCCCCTTAGGGGATGAATTTTGAAAATTCCTTCCTTAGCGGGTTCGTAGACCTTATAAGTAACCTACGTGTCAAATTTAGATTCTTTAGCATCAGCGGTTTGGGCTTTACCTTGATTTAAGTCAGTCAGTCACTCAGGACTTTGCCTTTTATGTATGTAGATAAGATGAAAATAGTGCATGATAACAAAAAATATTATATGACCTTTCTTCTTGGGAATTTCATGAGCATTATTTCTTTCATTGACAACTTTTTTCTAAAATGTATACTTTACCCAAAAATTAAAAAAAACTAAATTTTGGGACATATTTTTGGGTAAAAGGGGGGGTTGCGTCAGGTGGGGGGAGGGGACGCTAGTGTGCGCAAAGCACCTTACGCTAAGGTATCAAACCGCATTTATTTTTATTTGGATTTAATTTTTTTTTCAAAAAACACAGTTTGACCGAATCACAGGCAAGTTTCAAATATTTGACCGTAGCCAATGTCGACCTACTACTTACCTATATTGCTACTGTTACAATTTGAATCTCACTGTTTAGTTTTGTTTTACTTTAAACTGATTTTTATAAAAACGGTAGATCTGGATAAAACTATATCCGGAAACTATGTAGTTATATAACAATAATCGATAAAGTCAATGTCCGTGCCACCTTTGCATTGCGGTCTGCAGTGTTCAGACCAACTGTTATTAAGCAATGCTGTACCTATTTGGATAAGGATGTCACACAATTATCGATGAAATTCTTTCGGCAACATACTTAGGTACCCAAGAAGTCACTATAATATTTTTATAGCTTTTCCTGTCTGAAATAAGGTCTCTATATGAAAACATACTGCCTGTTTTCTGAGCACTATGATGGTGTCCTGCAACAATATCTAGATCGTAATTTGAATGTTGACGTGTTCCCTAGTTAAAAGGAAAGTATATGTTACATGTAGGTATATGATATTATTTATATTTAAAGTCACATACAGGTCGAACGCGATTAATTAACATTATTTTACCTTTTTTCCCAACGTTTCGGCCAGGACGGTTGCACTGGCCGTGGTCGCGGAAGACTGACGTCCCAGCAAAGTGTCACCGGAGATGTAAACACCACAAAACTACCCGATATTAATTTATATAAATGTTCGAGGTAGACAAATAAATATAATATACCCTGTATATGGCGAAGGAACACATAGCGGCAGTTAAAAATCGCCATATACACAAATCTGCAATCGCCGAGCACTTGCTTACTACGGAAACGAATCATTGGATTAAGCTACACAAACCCAAAGTTCTTTCCACCGAGCGACACTATTATCCCCGGATTGTGAGGGAGGCGATCGAAATTAAAAAATATCTTAAAAACTTTAACAGGGAAGACGGGTATAGATTATCGCCAACATGGGGACCAGTGATTCAAATGTTGAAACCAAAAGATCTATCTTCGGACCAGTGCGCGGATGTTGTGAGTGCTGTGTGTCGTGCGATGGGAAATAAACATTAACTAAAAGCGGGTAGATTATATTTATTTGTCTACCCCGAACATTTATATAAATTAATATCGGGTAGTTTTGTGGTGTTTACATCTCCGGTGACACTTTGCTGGGACGTCAGTCTTCCGCGACTACGGCCAATGCAACCTGGCCGAAACGTTGGGAAAAAAGGTAAAATAATGTTAATAAATGGCGTTCGACCTGTATGTGACTTTAAATATGTGTACAAAGCGCGAGAACTTAAAGTGTGATATTATTTAGTTTTAAGGATTCTTGCAATGCACTTGCCAGTTGGCACACCTCCGTAGAGATATTCAAAATAAAATCGTCATAAATATTTTTTGCTGTCCCAGAACTAAGTCATGTACCTGAGACATGAATTAGTACATCATCAAGATTCGCATAAGTATAGGTAGTTTTCAATGACAAGCACTTACTACGTATAATACAAAACAAACAAACATAATATTGAGACATAACTCGACTTTCAATTACAAAATTGTGGTGGTAATTAATAAGTTTTGCTTGTCACCTGCCGAGTCGACAAAACTCCCTATCGATATTCCCTCATCTCTTTACCATTTGCCGGCAACAACTGGCATCATTAAACGCACTGGCGAGCTCCACGACACGAGCCCATTTCAGCTTTACCGGCCAGCTGGAATTGGGAACTTTCGAATTTAGCTATATTTTTTACAAATGTGAAGTTCCCAATCCGCATTGCCTGCAGATTAATAGCACGAGCCCTTTCGGGCATAAGAGGAAGCCAGTACCCAGCAGTGGCGACGTAGAAGCCGAGAATTATTTAAGAGTTATCGTAAACGACGCTACTTGCTCCTGACGATCTGACTATGACCAAGAAATAAATTTGGTAAGTATTTATTCTAACATCAAATAATTATCTTTGTACCTACTGGTTTTCAAATGAACTAAGTACCTATTTTTATCATTTTTAAAAATAATTACCTCACAACTGGGCCATTGTATATCGTATAATATGGAATATCATAAAAATGCTGGGCACAGTTAACCGAGTTCTAAGTGTTCTAACCAATTTGAAACGCTTCGCGTACTTTCTAGTCCTTTTTTATCCGAAGTAAGTACCTAATTCTTGAAAGATCTAAATATTCTAAATGTACCAGTTCTCGGCTAAGCCTGACCTGATTCCACATAAATGCAATCAGCTTGCATTTGAAGGCATTAAGCGTTGCCTGCCAAACATCCCTGAGGCACTGCAGTGGCGTGTTTACTGGTGTTGCCAACTGAATTTTGATTATTGGATTCAAGGTTACCGTGGGCCTCAGTCAATCTGTGTAAGAATGTCCTATAATATTTATTAATATTTATTTATTATTATTTGTTTGTCTTTTCCATATCTCGGGACCATGGGGTCCCGGACCTTTGGGAGGCATGCGTGGGGCCGAAGCCAACAGCACAGAGGCCCTTTAAGACATTTTAATCTAAAGGCAAGGGGTACACGTGGCGGATACCATCCCCGAGCGCACAATGTGATACACCCGAAGATGGTCCCCGCCAGGTGCAAAGACTATTGCAGTGCAACACTTTTGTGTTGCGATGGGAACTAAGGTCATAAGGCTATTGTTTTGCAAATTGGATGGACTGGTTAATGGGCTATGGGAGGAGACTATCGGACACCTGCCGTGATTATTATTATTATTAAGGTTATGTATAGCTGTTTAGGTGTTGGTAAAGCAGTATTTTACAACTTGGGAACAAATCAAATTATTTTATTGAATATTTTTGATTTGTTATTTTTTCAAGTAATCACACTACTATATTATACACCCTGTTTTTATTGAATTCCGTTAACTTTAAGGGAAGGTTCTTTAGGTCAAATACAATTAATTTCTCTAAGAAACTAGCGTCCTAACTCTTACGGTTATAGAATTATTAAAAAAAAAAATATTTTAATTACCGAACACGCGTGTGGCATCCCTTACCACTTCGTTATGTTATTTGGTGGCGGTGGTTGGTGGTGGTGGTGGTGGTGGTGGTGACGTTAGCCGCGTAAGCTGAAGACCCGGGTTCGATTCCCGGCTCGGCCACCAGTGGGCCTTGCCGTTTTTTCTTTCGTGTATGATATCTTTTTCAATTCAGTATTTTGTACTTTTTCTATGACTTAACAAATTCTATTTAGAATTAGTCACATAATACTTACGTTCCAAAACTACGTCTAAAACACTAGCCCCCTTCATAAACGTTCACTAAAGTTATCAAACCGATAATGTTCATTTGTCCCTTTCCGACGTATTAGGGTGATAGAAAGGGACAAACGAACTTTATCGGCTTGATAACTTTAGTGCACGTTTATGAATAAGGGGGTACAGGTATGGGAACTGTGTAATATCATGCTTTGTGTTTACGTCACTGTTGTTGATGTGATTTAAACAACATTACAGTGATGTGCTCAGCTCATAGCAAACTAACCATACAGGCTTCCTCACACATGACAGGGCTTGGGCTATATAATAGTCTCCACGGTAGCCCAACGCGGATTGTCAACTTCACATGCGAAGAGATTATAAGGTGTTGTATACCTATGCAGGTTTCCGTCAACAAAAAGTGTGTGGCATATCATAGGTTGCGGTGACCGCTTTCCATCAGGCGGGCCGTATACCTGTTTGCCACCGACGTGGTATAAAAAATAAAAAAAATTATACTATGTACACAAATTCCGATTTAACTAAAGTGCTAACACCAGAAATGATTGTATGATAATTCTCATAGGTCCCATGGAACGTGCCGCAATTTAAACCCCATTGTTATTTCGACCGCTGCCGCCGTTATTCGGTTGGCCTAATGGTTATGGCGTTTAATGCGAATTCAGATGGTGCTGGTTCGATGCTCACCAATGCTACGAGGCTTCGAAGCATTGGGCATGATTTAATAATATATTCAAAGCGTTGCAGACAATACTTGTATTTTTCTATGACTATGCACTTACCTTTTCAATAATTTTCTAGAAGAACTTTCTTGAAACACAAAACACACTGCACATACTAGATTTTGACACAAAATTTGACAGTCTGAAAAAAAAAACAATTCCACAACACAAACATTATGTACCATAGATATTTTTTTTTTTGGTAAATTGTGTGAATTTGTTAAGTAATGTAATGTGTTATAAAGTGGTCTCCACACGCAGTACGTTTCAGGTGCCAAAAACATACTGAGTGTATGCTGCTTAGACATCTATATAGACTTACTTGACGTCTACGGTATAAGGTAATATGGTAATAGGGTATTAAATATGTGTGCACGACCCTGTAAATATATCCTGTCAACCAAATTTTGGCAGTAGCAATGTACATCAAACTAAAGTATGGTATCCCTATGAAACGAACAAAAACCAGCAATGTACGTCGAACAGCCACATAATTTTTTTTAAGGGGCTCGTTGGGCCTGCAGCATTGGAATGCCTCCCTAATAAAAAAAGCATATGAAAAGCGTATATTCATTCTTTACTTCCTTACTAATTATTAGATAATGTATTAAAAAGGGACGGATATATACTAGTTATTTCTCTTTTTCGTAGGGTGGAGGTTTCCACAGATAAGATACAAATGACACGCGAATTTCCACTGATTTTCAAAACTAGTGTTGCTAGCCCGCGAGTTTTCAAATTTGCCGCTTTTTTTTAGTGACAAGATTTGGTTGACGGTCTATAACAAATGACGACACATGGTTTGGGAGTATAAAAAATCCTAAAAAAAAGTGACCAATTTTAACAGATGAACTACACTTTTTTAGTGATAAAAAACATGTTGCAAAACAAGTAGGTATACTTCAATATTATGATTTTATTACCTTCTTGCTTGTTGTGTATTATAAATACTACCTAAGTAATGGTTACGTACGTAATACGAAAATATTATATATTAAAAAAATATCATAAATATTGTTGTTATTTGAAACGAGTAATCAATCATGTTACAGGTATGTGAATGATATGAATGAATATCAATATTCCAGTCCAATAAGCACTGAGGCTTTGAGTCTAGTCTAGACGTTTTGCCGCCTACGTGTCTTATGCCCAGCTTTGCTTACGAATTGAATATCTAAGATCTAAAGGCGGAATTATACATATATTATAAGTCCAGAAAAGACACTTTTTATAAAAAGGAAGTGACAGTACGGATACGATGCGTCACTGCGATTCCGTACCGCCGCCGGTTTTTAATAAGCGGTGTGGTCGCACCTTTATACGACTTTTATTTTCTGCCTTTACATGGCAAAGATAAAATCAATGAGTTTTTGATTGGATTAATGTATCTTTGGTCATAATTATTGGTGACAATCAATTTGACTGCAATTCTGTATGTAATCAATGTCATGTCTATGTCATATGCTCATATGTCACACTTTTGTTGATTTAGTGAATAAAATTAATATGAATTGTATTAATCAGCATTTTTCAATAATTTCAAGATTATTCTGTAAAATAAGAGACAAAAATGCAACTGGGTCTAAAAAACTGCACGAGGATAAGAAAATAAAATTGAAACGTAAGAAAAATAAACAGAAAAAGTGTAGTGGTGACCATTGTGGTAAATGCTGCGGCTCAAGTGCTGTCGCCGATTACATAGTTAGAGAGTCCAATCCTCGTAACGGTCCAGATATATCCATTGAAGAATTAAAAGAGCCAGCAAGTGCCAACAATCTAGACAAGAAACCAGCTATGACAATTGAAGAAGATTTGTGCAAGCCATATAACTTTTGGTGTACTCAGCTTGTACCCAAAATTGACGAAAAAAATATTTCTAATGAACATATCGTATCGCCCGAATGCCTTAACGTGGAAGCTTCAGATTTAGTGGAAATTGGCTTACCTGATGGTTTCAAATGGGACAGTTTAAATTTAAACGATTCTTCGGTTTTAGAGGAATTGTATACACTTCTACATGAAAATTACGTGGAAGATGAAGAATGTATGTTTCGCTTCAGTTACCAGATGGATTTCTTAAAGTGGGTGCTTCAGCCCCCTGGTTATAGACGGGATTTACTATGTGGTATGCGTGAGGTCAAGTCTGGAGGATTAGTGGCCTTCATTTCTTCTGTCCCTGCGCAATTAAGGATTTATGACCAAGTAAAAGCTGTTGTCGAAATGAACTTCTTTTGCATTCATAAAAAGCTCCGTTCTAAACGGTTAGCTCCATTCCTGATGAAAGAAATGTATAGGAGAGTTAAACTGAGCCAGATATATTTAGCTGTTTATACGGCAGGTATCGTATTGCCTAAGCCCATTGGTACATGCCGCTATTGGCTTAGGTTCCTCAACCCTAAAAAGCTGATAGATGTTAAATTTATTAAAATGCCAAGAAATATGTCTATGAAAAAATTTATGACACATTATAAACTCCCAGATGAACCTAAAACAGATACTTTTCGTAAATTAGAATTACGAGATTGTGACAACGTTTTAGTTTTGTTATCAAAGAATTTGACTAAGTTTGATTTGAGTCCTGTATTTAATGATAAAGATTTTAAACATTGGTTTATGCCACAGGCAGATATTATTGACAGTTTTGTTGTTGAAGACGCAGATGGATCGATCACAGACTTTGTAAGCTACTACACGGTGCCTTTCACTACAGTAGAGGAACACAGAGAACACAGTGCAATAAAAGCGGCTTACTTGTTTTATACTGTGTCAACCAAAACCCCGTGGGTAGATCTAATGCATGACGCTTTGGTAAGTGCTAAGAACTCAGGGTTCGATATTTTGTATGCATTGGACCTGATGGACAACAAGGAGTTTTTGGACCCATTGAAATTTAGCTTAGGTACCGGTAGCTTACATTACTATCTGTATAATTGGCGATGTCCTGACATGACACCGAATAAAATTGGTTTAGTGCTGCAATAACTAAATTATGTTTTTTTTTGTTGTTGTCTATAACTTTTTTTTAGATAATTATTTAGAAACTGTAAATTTTGTTATAACAAGTTTTTAAGTGAAATACATAATATGAGTTTAATAAAATTATTCATTTTTGAAGTATTTAGAATAGAATAGAATAGAATAGAATAGAATAGAATAGAATTCATTTATTCAGCCAATACATCACTACAAACATCAGAAATAGAAATACAAAGACTTAAAACAAAACAGTAGAAGTAGAAATGAGAGGCCGAAATGGTCTCCACTCAGCAATGCAGCTGACACGACAGGCGTGTCAACGGCGCTGGTTTTCTGCGGAGCCAGCGAGGTATGCGGGACAGCATACTGGTTGCGGACATCGTGAATATAGATAGTGTCAATTAAATACGTTAAATTTATATTATATATACACACATACATATCTAAATATACAGTAGCAGAACTACTAAAAAGGCATATAAAAGTAACAAAGACGACATACGGAAAGGAAGATCGGAAATATATATTTTTAATGAAATAAATAAATCTAGCTCAAACTAAATAATGTTTCAGGCAGCAGAACATTGTTGGTCCATTAGGTACGCTTTTAGTCGCAATTTGAAAGAACCTATAGTAATGCTCTGTCGGATTGGAGGTGGAAGATTATTCCAGCACTTCGTGGCAGCGTAACGAAAGCTGCCACGAAATGCAGCAGTTCTGTGCCTTGGGCAGAGCAGTCTGGGAGCATGTCTTATGTGGTGATGGACGGTCAATTTCTCAAATAAATACACCGGCTTTTTACTGACACAGATACCAAAAAGGAGCGAGGCGAAATGTAACATGCGTCGATTACTCATGTTTAACAGTTTGTTACTACTCAGGTATGGGCTTATGTGTGTCCGAGGTGGTATTGGGAAGCAAAAGCGAGCACACGCATTTTGCAGTCGTTGAACGATTCTTTTTGTACGAGATAGTAAACAGTTCCCATATACCGTATCCGCGTAATTAAGTTTAGACAGAATTAGAGTATCGCAAAGCTTCACACGCATGTCTACACTTAAATAATTTCGCACCCTGTAAAGAACTGTTAACCTGTAGAAGCAATTTCTGACCGTTTCAACGACATGGTTTTCAAAGTGCAAGGAACTGTCCATAAGGATGCCTAAGTTACGGGCTTCTGAGACCATGTCTACCTTCTGACCTGTAATGTTCACGCTCGGGTTTAAAGCGTTGATTCTGTTCACTTGTTTTCTTGAACCTAACACCAGAAACTTGGATTTTGTAGGATTAAGCACCAAACTGTTCATTTTTGACCAGCTAGCAATACGATGCAAGTCTTCGTTTAATTTATCGACTGCCTCTTTAGTGTCTTCTGGTTTAAAAGATATAAAGATTTGAATATCATCGGCATATACATGAAATTTGCAATGACGTATGTTTTTTACAATATCTGAACTGTAGAGGCTGTATAACACAGGACCAAGAATGGAGCCTTGTGGAACTCCTCTGGACACTGGGAGTAATTCAGATGATACACTAGAACCGTCAACGCCGCGCACTTCAACAAACTGTGATCGGTTCGATAAATAACTCGCAAACCAGTTTATGGTACTGTTACTAAAACCATAATAAACTAATTTAGACAGAAGAACGGACGTGTTTATACTATCGAAGGCACGAGAGAAATCTAGTAGTGCCAATATTGATCCCTTGCCTTCGTCTTGTGCAGTTAGGATTTCATCAACTACATCCAACAGAGCTGTAGAGGTACTGTGACCTTTTCTGAAACCTGACTGTCTTTCTGGTAATATTTGGCAGCATTCAAGAAATTCAGTTAACTGCATACATACGGCCTTTTCTAGTACTTTAGAAAGGAGAGGTAGTATGCTTATTGGTCTCAGGTCCTTGTAATCGGATGGATGAAGTATTTTAGGGATAGGCTTAACAGACGCAACTTTCCACAGCTGCGGAAAGACATTTGTTTCTATAGATTTATTTACGATTTTTGTGATTGTCGATAAAGTTCTTGGGAGGGTCAGAATTACCATGTCCAGAGATATGCCATCTACCCCAGTAGCGTTCGTTTTTAATGATTTGATAATTTTTGCAACTGTTGTTTCATCTACAGGGTTTAAGTTAAACTCATGTGGACCATGGCGATTAGATTCGAGAGAAATTATATATGGTAAATCAAAGTTATTATTGCCAGGTATGTTAAGGAAATAGGAGTTTATACAATCAGGATCATTGAGATGGGTCGGTAATTCAGTGTGTTGTGATTTGAAGTCTACTAAGTTGTGTTTGATATTTTTCCAAAGTTTTGTAGGGTTATTAAGGTTTTTATTTACATGGTACTGGAAATAAGCTGATTGTTCATAATGGAGTGAAATATTTACTAGGCTTTTCAAATCTTTGTAATATTTTTTATGGAAGTCCAATTTCGTGCGGTGATATTTAGTGTGAGCTAGGTCTCGTAGGCGCATCATCTCCTTATATTAGAAGTGATCCAAGGGTAACTATTTTCCTTAATATATACTTTTTGTAAAGGAGCATATGTATCAAACACATTCGTCAAGCAATAATTAAACTGAGCCACCATCTCGTCGACGCTGCCCTTCACCATTTCTTCCCAGTCTATAACATTGATAGTCATATTAAACTTATCTAGGTCAATATTTTTAATAGGTCTGTATAAAAACATTTTCGAAGGTGGCTTAACTTTTTTAACATTTAGTTGGCAGGTAATAAAAGCATGACTGCTGAGGTCAGGGATGTAATTAACGGACACATTTGATATAGACTTGTTGCAGCAGATAACATCAATGAGAGTTTCACTGTGTTCTGTAAAGTGCGTCGGCTCAGTTACATATTGTGATAAGTGCATATAGTTTAAAAAGTTGGTTAGTTTCCTTGTATTGGGCTCACGTTCGTTCAAAACATTAATATTAAAATCGCCTAACAGAATAATATAATCGAACATGGCAAAAGTGGTTAAAGAATCAGTAAGTGCATCCAGAAATGTGTCAACATTAAACCAGGGAGGTCGATACGCAGTTCCTACAGCCAGTCTAAGACCACCGATATTGAGACTTAGCCACATCTGTTCAACTAATGGCGCTTCGGGGTGCTGCAGCCGTCGCGCGGTGAGGCCGCGCCGCAGGTACATGCCGACGCCGCCGCCGCGCGCGCGCCCGCTCGCGGCGTCGCGCGGCACGTGCCGCAGCCGGTAGCCCGGCGGCGCAGGCGCGCGGGCCTCTTGCCCGGCTCTCAACCATGTCTCACTTATGGCCATTATATCTACATCATAGCGTGCCATGGCAACAAGAAACTCACTATGTCGTGTACTAAGCGAACCAGGGTTTAAAAATCCAAGGGTCAGTTTTTTATTTTTAATAAATTGTATTACAAAAGAGAATAATATTTCACAATATTTACTGTGAAGTAGGTACAGTCTTAACTGTGAAGCATGTCTCCAGTCCAAAATCTTAAAACAAAATGATTCTAGGTGCGCGTACCTGTATATCGAGTATAAGTATGTACTATTACCATTTATGCAAACAACAAATAAGTACCGGTTATATTTATTTGAGAGATGACTGGAATTTATTGGTAACCTATCATGCTTTGCCAGGTCTATAATGTAGTTTACATAGGAGATAAGTGAATAAATAAAACAAACAGTTGTATACCATGCCGTACTTATTTTTAAATAAATATATGTTTCGATAAGCATGCTATTGTAGTATAATGTATATATATGGTTAAATTGATATAGATAATATGTCGTCCAGTGAACCGTCCGTACCAGTAATACATAGGCTGCCTTGAATATAAACTTAGGATTACAAAGAACATGCGAAATTATTTTAGCACAGATAGTGGCACTTAATTTAAAATATACCTGTAGACTATAGTAGTAACAATGATTATCACTTGATAAGTATACTGTTGCTTTTGTTATTATAATATACAGAGTTAAACACTTTAAATACTGCCAGTAGGCTCCAAACCAAAAACCTGATGCAGTTCAGCTTCTGTGCGAATACGGCGCGGGGAGTCTTTTTGACTACTTTGCACATAAATGGCACCGTCACGTGTCCACGGGTGACGCCACTCTAGACGTCTAGATTCCTGGCGGGCCAAGAAAAGCAACCTTCTGTTTGCTTTTGTGAGTCGCTCATTAATGTAGAATTGACAGGTTTGATCGCTGTCCGCTCCGGGTAGCTGGAATCCCTTGGTGTTAGCGCCGCGCCGCTCGCGCGCCGCCCGCAGCAGTCGCTCGCGCAGCTCTCGTCGCACCAGGCGCAGTGCTAGCGACCGCGGCCGCACGTTATCGCCGTTGTCACGCCTTGCACCAACTCTCGTTGCACTGACAATTTCTTGTTGTTGTATAGTGACTTCAAGTTTGCTGCCGATAAGCATCACTAGGTTAACCGTGTCTTCACCGCTACTTTCCGGTATTCCCGATATTTCTAGGTCATTTAGCAGAAGTTCTTGGTCGCGACGGTCTAATTGTACTTTGAGCTGTTCTATGGTGTCCGCTAGTGCACTCGGTTCGTCATAGGATTTCTGACTGAGGGTTGATTCCACAGCAGAGACTCGGTACTCCACGGAGTCCATACGTGAGCTTAAATTGGAGAAAGTGTGTGAAAGTCCGTCGATTTTTTTATACAGCTTTTCTAAACACTTATCAATCATAACTTGAAATGTAGCAGTTAAATCACATTTTAACTTTTCAAAATCATTTGTGGGCGCGTCGCAACTGTCCCGTATATTTTGAAGCAGGCCGTCCTGTGGAGTCTGGTCCTGTAGTGTCTGTGGCGGGCTGGGTCCCTCTGCAGGTGAGGAGTGATTGCATCGCACTGGTGTATTTGTATTAAGCTTCTGTACCGTTATTTGAAGCCTATTTAATATATTGAGAGACAGCGATACTGCTTGTAGATGCGTAGCGGTTCACAGCAGGTACCTACAGCTGAACACCTGTAAACAACTTGCAACTCCAGTTTTACGATTCAGGTTTCCCCTTCCACCAGGCGACCCATGCCGTAGGGACGGCAACGATGTTTCATCATTGGCGTTCTGTTTGTCGGAACGTTCGGTTCACTACAAAAAATTCTTAGAATTCTTTAATTCTTGGAATTTTTTGTAAGTTTAATCAAAAATATTGTTTTAGAAAACGGTTTTACCGTTCGTTTACTATTATAAATTAAATGTTTTAGAAGCTGAGCACCTGATCGATTCACTTTGAGCGCAGCGTGTCGCGTAAGTAAGCGATTTTTTATTTCTTTTTCAGTTATTTTTTTCAGTGAATCGATTCGTCTTAAGCACGGAACAGGTCAAGAAAGTAAAAATTGAAAAATGATCTCCTTGTCCTCTTTGAGACTAAAACAGTCCTAATTAAAGTCGTAATTGACGCGATTAGTGTTTGTTTTGCCTTGCGGCCGAAGATGAGCCTGTGCTGTGACCTGATAATTTCCGTGCGTGCCCATTGTGGTAGGTACTGTGCTGCGGGATAAAATTCCTTTACAATCTCTTTAAATAGATCGATATCCTGTAACGGAATTCAGAAATAGATCAAAAGTCGAAAGTTAAAGCCTATAGCTGCCGGACTTGGCAAGGGCGTCAATAAATATTTATTGATTCTAAGTATCATGTTGGCTTTTATATCCGATCCCTGTGTGCCTTAAAATCGACTTGCCGCTCTAAAGAAAGGTAACTAACAAACCTATATCATTATCGTCTTTGGGGAACATGTTTGTGTAATCCGAAAAATGTTCCGTAAATAAATATGGGCAATTTTAAATGCACAGTACGGTATCGTCAGGGATACCTCTGAAAAATGTAGTTTGGTAATGTTCTTATGCCTTAATCGAATCTAAGCCGCTTGCCAGTGGAAGTAAAGGATTACAAAGTGAAACTCAGGTATGTGGAGAGTTGTATTAATTACCAAATATAAGTTCCGGTTAAAGATAATTGAGAAAATCCGCATACGAGAGAGTCACTCTTTAATCCTTAACTATAATAATAGCGTTTAATAACGCAAGGCGAGCGTATTTGATTAATTTGATTACTTGGCTGCTGCGTAAGCAGAGTAAAAGGGTGCATCATTGCACTAGCTTACTAAAAACTTATTACCTGCGCAAGGTGTGAAGAAATTTACAACCAGTATGTTTTTATTTTGTGTATAGTCCGCTTAAGGATATTAAAGGCTAGTATAATAATTATTATTCTGTGGAAGCAGGCATTAGTGGAAAAAATATCAAGTGTTAAGACGGTGTAAAAGCACTAGTCTAACACAGTAGGCAGTGACCCTGTCTGCAGAGCCTATGGTTCTGGGTTCGAATCCCAGTATGGGAATATGGTTGTGTGATGCACACAAATAGCGGGAC
The DNA here is from genome assembly GCF_023078275.1 of Leguminivora glycinivorella. Classification (NCBI taxonomy): domain Eukaryota; kingdom Metazoa; phylum Arthropoda; class Insecta; order Lepidoptera; family Tortricidae; genus Leguminivora; species Leguminivora glycinivorella. The sequence continues at coordinate 18,324,822 of NC_062979.1, read as the reverse complement.
GTAGTTGAACGAAAGAGAGCCATCCTCTGAAAATAGCCTTTTATTTGAATGGCTTTTCCCTTTTTACGTTGAGATTATATTCAAATAATTATGTTTATATGAATTGGATCTTTTTCCTTTTACTACGTCCATTTTTTCCCGAGTTACGGTTGTGTTATTATGTATTTAAGTATACATATGTCTATAATAAGAGTAATATGTCGCCTTGCTACCATAGTACAAGCCTTCCTCAGTTTTTGGCAAAATAGATTCCCCAATGTCTATTTATTTTGGTACCGATAGTAAATTTCCCGCTTATTAAGGCTTATGAGTATTACTATTTATCTAGATAAAAACCAGCCGTCTGCGCAAGACGTGCATCTTCCCATTTTCATATTTCCCGCCTGCGCAAGGTGTGTGAATAATATGATTGTTAAGACAGCTGAAAATTTTGCAGTCTGCGCAAGGCTTGCAAATCTTGCAATTTTCGTGACTCAATTTTCTGCCTGCGCAAGGCGATTAAATATTTTATTTAGCCTGCTGAAAACCTGCCGCCTTCGCAAGGCGCGTGTTTACATATCCTGCGTCACAAGCAGCTGTGGTATAATAGGTATAATACAATTAGCATGGTTCTAAAGCGATTTTTGTCGGCCTACGCAAGGCGTTTTGAAACTTACGTGTGATGGAGGTAACAACACAATATGATAACGCCTCCTAAGCTTAGTACCAAGTGCTTACTTTGTAAATTACAAAGTCATTTTGACAGGGGTTATATATTTCTACTGCGGAATCACTTCCCAGTAATCATTAAATAGTCTCGAGAAGACTTGTCAAAGCGGACCCCAGGCCTTCACAGGCCGGGGCCAATGCCGGGATAACGCAAGGAGGATGATGATGAGTCTGGTGAAGACTAAAAAGATTATCACAGTTATTGCTGGCGACTTGATAAACGTGGTTTCTTTTTTTGTGGAAACTTTTTCCACTATATAGTTATCTACTACATATTTCATCTTTGTCGTTAACGACGTTTGAAACACCTAGCTCACGCTGACGCGGAGTGAGTTGACACGATAATATTCAAAATTAACCACGGTTTTATCAGCCTACTGATTTAGGTTTTAAAGTGGGATTTGAGGTCATTTAATCATTTAAGTAAACCTGTTGATAGTGTTGATGCATATCAAGGCCGCAGTATTCTTTGGTTCAGGATATTAACCGTTTCCCAAACATCTTAAATGGGTTATTTATTCTATTATTTTAATCAAATAGTTATCTAGCCCGCTGGCCGCTCCGGCGCCACATGAGGCCAATAATCTAAAGATCAGATTGCTTTGGACTGTTTTAGGTCATTAATTTGTTCAGTTAAGCCCACGTGGGCTGAACACATTTTAAGGAATTGGCTATGTGGATGAAATAGCAAACATTTTTGCATAGTTTTTCGCTATGTAAGAATGCAGTTGTGATATGTTATTACATATTTTGAGGCTCCAGGAACGACCTGAACCAATGTTACAAAGAACCATTACATTAAAATGTGTTCACATCCTCATAAAGTAGCACGGGGTGACTCGTCTACTCATTATTTAGTCCGAATGAAACAATACGTATTTAAATTATGAGTTTTAGGTTAAGATTACCGCCATAACACGTTTTTAAAAATAAAAGAGGGGAAAAGGACACCTACGTAAGAAGTGATGAAATGTACGGGTTAATAAACCCAACTACAAACTTAAAACGCTGTCATATTACAGCTTTTAATCTGTTTTTTAAATAAAGTAACCTCTATGGTTAATAAATATATCACATTCATGGGGTATTCGGAAAACTATTTCTTATACCTAATCATTGTTTTTGGTAACAATATTTTGCAAGATAAGTACTTGATGTGGTTTCAAAATGATTTTAATACTCATATAAAGATGGACCGTCAAAACAATTTTAAAGCTATGCCGAATAAGCCCATGACCCATGGGGTTTGAGGAGTGTCTCAAAATTTTGTTTGGACCTCAGATCTCGGAACTACAATCAGATCTCGTACCTTAACCTCAATATCATATTCTTCATTACAAAACCAGAAGGCTACGTCATGCCATATAGTGGAATGATTATATATCTTTATGCTTCCAACGAAAATCACGGGTCTTACCCGCATACATACGTATCCTTAAGGAGAAAAATATTTGATTGTAACATCTTGCGCTTTCATAAGCTGGTTACCCAAAACAAAAAGGCATTTATATACGAAGAAAATTCTATCATCAGCATTGGCTTAACATGTGTACAAATTACAAATAAAACGCTTCGCACATGTGCGTCTAGCCGCCTAGGCGTTGTTAGCCTATGCCAATCCTTGGCTTAACAGAAAGTACATACATATTGGGTAAATAACTAACAAAAAATATTAGGGAACTGGGAGAGAACTCTCCAGACAAAAAGTTTAAGGTTAAGTTGTAGCCTGTTAACCAAGGCAATTAAAAGTTGAACTGTTGTAGTACCACTACTACCAATTGCACAGGAGGTACTTTGTTTAGGACTGTATTCATACATGGATTCAATGACCTTAATACGTATACTCATAATGTATAACGAATGACTAAGTTATACTTATACAAAGCCTCAATAGTCTTGTTACTTGATATACTTACACTTCCTTCCTGGATGATAGATTCGTTTACCAAAAGAGTATCTTATGCTTAGGAGTTTTCAATGATGAAAAATTCACAAGTGTGCTTATCCTCAATATATGATAATAAGACTTTTTAGAATGATTAGATTATTTTTTTAGCACTTACCAAACGTGCCCAGATTATTATTTCCGTTAATAAAATTGGAACCACGTTACGCATGGGTTCAGTATGGGTTATACCCAAGAGGCCAAGAATATTTCCGGCATACTACTTAGAATGCTCGGGAAAATTACTAAAATTAGATTTCATAAAACGAATTAAGTACATCACGAAAGAACCATGATTGTCGGAACATTAGTCATACCATGGGTATTAAGGTTTTCAATAGCTGCGCACATTAGTGTTATACACTTTTAAAGTTGTAGCCGATTGAGCGAAATTTTTCTTCGCTACCAAATTTTGCCATGTCATAGCCATAAGGCAGTAATTATAATATTCACTGTCTATTATGTAATGCTGTAATTGCCGGAAATATATAGTGACTATTTGGATAAGGAATTAATGAATGGATCAGTTCCTTAACTGTTTTCTATAATATCATATGTAATAATATCATGTCATGCAAATCAATATATCAATATAATGTACCTATGTCATGTCGATTATTCTATGACACTGAAAAGAGATAAACGAGTTGCGAGGAATTTGACACACAATCCAAAACTTAAGTTTTTCGCTTATACCCTAAAAGTAATGATACTGCAATAACCCTACTTACGGGCAATTGCAGAGTCGGGGTCAAAACATTAAAAACATACTAAGTGTATTAAATTGAATATTATAATGAAATAAACGTAAACATAAGTCATGACCTGACCTTGTTAGGGGGATGAAATAAAAAAGTAACAGGTGTTTCATAATTTATTTTAATATCATTATGGGTATATACATAATAGGTATATACATAAAATTTAAAAATGTTTCAAACTTTCCTTACCGACGAATAATAAGTTACAATAGAAAAATAGGTCACTGTGCACTTATCAATTCAGTCACTGCAGCTGCTGTCAGCTGCAATTCACATTCCTCCATATAGGTACACAAGGTATCTGATGTGTGAAGTGCACTTGAAGTTGTTATTTCCATTGGCGATTCAATTAATCACATTGGCGTTTCTTGACCACCAGGCGAATACAGACACGTCTCAATATATTAAATAGGCTTCAAATAACGGTACAGAAGCTTAATAGCAGCGTTTTACCTTACAATAAAACGCATATTAAGCGAAATACCTTATTTGAAGCCTATATTTTTAACTACGCCTGTGGCTACAACACTCAGTTGCAATAAACCAAAGCACATTTATTTTTCCATTTGAGGGTATTTGTTGTTCGCTGCTAGTAAACAACATTTTTAGACTATTCAGTTTCGAAGATACGTCTTTATTTCATTTCACATTTGAATTCATAAATGATGCAACCGTTTGGTAAGTGGTATATTGCAACTTCGGTTAAATTAATATTTTGAGAACCAATGATGAAACATCGTTGCCGTCCCTACGGCATGGGTCGCCTGGTGGAAGGGGAAACCTGAATCGTAAAACTGGAGTTGCAAGTTGTTTACAGGTGTTCAGCTGTAGGTACCTGCTGTGAACCGCTACGCATCTACAAGCAGTATCGCTGTCTCTCAATATATTAAATAGGCTTCAAATAAGGTATTTCGCTTAATATGCGTTTTATTGTAAGGTAAAACGCTGCTATTACCGACTTTAGGTTGCTTATTTTGACATTCCGGGCACTTCCATTCAGCGCGTTTGCTGATTTCCATTTGCTTGACTTGTTTTTCGCTGAAACCCGCACATTCCAAATCGTACACTTTCTTGCACTTCGAGTTCGAACAACATAAAAACAGTCTGGTTTTAATTGCCAGCTGACAGCCAGCGCAGGTTTTTACAGACATGTTGTTGGTTGTTATAGGTGGCATACCTATTGATTAAAAGTGATGTTGTTTTAATGAGTCCAGCGAGGGTAAGCAAATAACTATTAGTCCTAGCTATTGCTTTAAAACACAAATAACTGGCGATTTTATGTCCGATTTGTTACACAAAACACTGATTATAGTTATTTGACTATTATTTTACACGAATATTCGCGCACAGCGGTACTTAAGTATTTTTTGAGATTAAAAGCGTAAGAGCAATAAATTTCGCGTCCGCTCAGGTGCTATCTCGCACTACCCTCCCATTTACATACTTCTACTTACGTATTTTTTTATGTGTCAGTGTATCGGAACGAATTCAAACTTTATTGATACCACAAATCACTTTAGTCATTCATAATACAATTTTAGGTATTTTATACCATATTAAAATAAACTTTTTGTCTCTTTCTTAACCCCCACTTCCCTAAAATGGTGGGTGGTAGTTTGTATGGGGCATTTAACAATTTTCGAATTTAACGGGAGCGACGCTGCGGGCTAAAGTTAGTATATTATATACAAATACTTAACTGTGATGAGGACATTTTGTTTTCATCGCACAAATAAATGCCCGTATTATCAGGGGCGGCTCACTCCGCGATCCTTTCACCGCGCTACAGGTACATGCCGGCGGCCGCGAGTTCGCGGCCCATTCACTGGCGACGACCTTCGCGCGGCGCAATAGAATTCAATGTCGTGCGGTCCGTTTGTTAATGTAGGTAAGAATTTAGAATGGCGGCGTTTTGTGAACATCAAAGGAGTGAGCCTTCTGTACTTGTACTATTATATACTAACTACTGTGGTATTATGGGATTTTAACCCAGGACCGTCGGCTTAGCGGGTATAGTCTATGTCCACTGCACCAGACCGGTCGTCAAAAGAATCGCTCTTCCGAGCCAATATACCTAATATCCGGTTTTAACCCCCGACGCAAAAACGACGGGGTTGTTATAAGTTTGACGTGTCTGTCTGTCTGTGTGTGTGTGTATGTCTGTGGCATCGTAGCTCCCGAACGGATGAACCGATTTAGATTTAGTTTTTGTTGTCTGAAACCTGAGTTAGTCGGGAGTGTTCTTAGCCATGTTTCATGAAATTCGGTCTACTATGTCGCGGTCGGGGGTTTTTTCAAAATTTTAATTTTGTGGTTAGGTTATTATATCGATATCATATTTAAGAAATCGGAATAGGTTACCTTCTTCACGGCACACATTGTGGATTGTATGTATATTTCGTCGTGTTTGTGCTAACTCCAGTCCATTCAGGCTTCATGTCACGTGTTCACAAACAAGCCAGTTAATTTGAAGCCAAATCAATACACCTGAAAATCTGATGTGTATGTGCAATCAGTAATACCTGGGAGCTTCAGCAGCAGCTTAGTTTGTGCTGTCAATAGTCTAAGAGGCTTTGAAAGTACGTAATATGTAGTGTGATTCAATGAATCAGAACAGCCAAAGTAATCACAAATATCTGCACACACAAAAACGGTGAAGTACAAAAAATGGTGCGAACTCTTACAGTCGCGTTGTAGCGTTTCGCCCAGGCGCATCAATTGAGATTCTTCTGTCGAAATTGTATGGACTGCCTTATCCTTTATCCTTACTTTTGAAATCTTTGGACATGCTTGTGTTTTCGAGTAAGCAGTAGAATGCGTGTTCACTTGTAGATATTTTATTTCAGATTAATTAACTAATATTAATGAGACATAAATAGGACATTACAGATGCGATAGCAGCTGCCTCATTTTTTAGTATCCTGGACGAATTGTGTTACGGTATACTAAAAAATGTTGCTGCACTGTTGCCGTCGAACCATCATTAATCCATACTAATATTATAAATGGGAAAGTGCGTGTGTCTGTTTGTTTGTCCGTCCTTCACGGCAAAACGAAGCGACGAATTGTCGTGATTTTTTAAGTGGAGATAGTTGAAGGGATGGGGATGACATAGGATACTTTTTGTCTCTTTCTAACGCGAGCGAAGCCGCGGGCAAAAGCTAGTATCATTATGAGGGAGAGTAATAGTATCTAGCCGCATTGAAGCCACAGTCAGCATCAGACATCCGAATACCACCTTAACTTTGAAATGCGCCGGTGATCGCAGGCATAATTTGCATTACACACTGGGTAGGTAACTAATTTGATCGAGTTTATATACTTTTTCCGAAAGAGTACCTATTTAGAGAAAACTTTAGCTCAGAGCTATTTCATCATTATCATCATCATATCAGCCCTTTATCGCCCACTGCCGAGCATAGGCCTCTCTTCTAGTACGCCACTTGTACCGGTCCTGAGCTAGTCTACGTATGGTGTATAAACCATAAAGATAAAATAAAACAAAGCATACCTTTTATACTTAATGGTTGTAAATCTGACTTTACGGTGGAAATAAATTAAACAGTAGCAGCTAGACTAGACTGTAAGTTTAGTAAACCGAATTTCACAAACAATTGTCTCTCCCAGATACCAACTCTAATCCAGGAAATAATTTTCACCAAAAACAAATGAACAAAGTTCGTTCACCTTCCAGAATCTTTGCGGATTTAAACACAATAGGATTTCATTTCGCCTTTATACACCGACTAGCTCGTGCCTGCGGCTTTGCTCGCGTTAAATTAGAAAATTGCGGAATTCTCCATACAAACTTCCACCCCCCATTTTAAGGAAGTCGAGGGTTAGAAAGAGACAAAAAGTAGCTTATGTCACTCTCCATCCCTTCAACTATCTCCATTTAAAAAATAATGTCAATTCGTCGCTCCGATTACCGTGATAAACGGACAAACAAAGAGACACACACACACTTTCCCACTTCTAATATTAGTATGGATTTTAAGGTGCATAAATTTTATGTTAAGAAAACTTTCGTATTATTTTAGGTGAAATGAAGTAGACAGGGATGGGGTGTGTTATTGTTCGAAGGCTGTAGGAGGGCTTTTAATTAATCGTCTGTAATCAAATCAACAAGGGTTCCGCCGTTTAATATAAATTGAGAGCAGATAGTGTTGTGCCTTGGGGATCGCGGAACAATGCTTTTGCACAAAAAGATCGTATCGTTATTAGCAATTTGTTGTGACTTACGATCTTTAGAAGTGAAAGTGAAATGATCTAACGGAAACTAGAAAAGACAAGGAAGTTGTAGTAAGGTACAGCGGGGTCAAATCTCGACTGGAGGGCAATTGTAACTAATACATTTTTTCCATTATTACACTATGATGTTGAGTTCTACATGTATCCACTGAACACGCCATATAACCGGTGGACACTCTATTTAATAATGCAAACATTGTAAAACATGGAAAAAATGGCCCAGTTGCATTTGCCCCCCAGTCGAGATTTGCCCCGCTGTACCTAATATTGATTTACTTCATTGGCGATGTCAGCCCTTTAAGATACTAGAACGATTTTGCTGTAAAGTAGGTATTTATAGTGCTATATTGATTTAGACTAACACGATTTGCACTCATAATTTTAGAACAAAACGGGACTTAAGAACAAGTGCGGGTAGTTCGAGAAACTCGCGCGGCTAGAAGATGTTGATGCAATTCCTCGCCAGTCTACCCGTGACCACGAACATAATGTGATGTTCGAAACGTCGGGTCTAATATAAATGTAAGTGTTTACGCGATTAAGTCCCGTTTTGTTCTAAAATTATTTATAGTGCTTTCAATATAAAAAAATACTGAGGTAGTCCTGCACAAGTATTTGCTATGAAATACTTAGTACAGGTGTAGTGCGAAAAGCTTCCTTCGTATTTTTCCGGAAACACACGAAAGAAAATCTTTTCGCACTACATCTGTAGTTACCATCGTCCTTTTAAAACAAAAATATGATATAAATATTATTATTATTGAGAGCCTGTTATGTCCCACTGCTGGGCAAAGGCCTTCCCCCGCTTCTTCCACTCTTCCCTGTGTTGAGCAGCCCTCGGCCATTCTTCCAAAAAGGAGTCTAGCTCGTTCCGCCATCGCATACGTGGTCTGCCGGGTCCCCGTTTTGGCCTGGGCTGCCACTCTGTGGTAATCTTGGCCCATAGCTCATTCGGCATTCGGCAGACATGACCAGCCCAGTCCCACTTGAGCTTAGCTGCTTTCCGAGCTACGTCGACTATTTTTGTTTTGGAGCGCAGCGTGGTGTTCCGGATACGATCCGTTAGCTTTACAACTAATATGCTGCGCTCCATGACAAACTCGCTGACAAACCCCGAGTTTGGACCGCTGATAATATGAATGGTATTTTTAAATATATATTCAAAATAAAATGGGACACCTTTTTATAAATCACTAGACAGCTTAAAAAACCACAATAAACAGACAAAAGCAGCTCATTACAGCAACAAGTAAGCAGAATAAGGGCTTCAGAAAAACTCTCCGATGACACTCCAACTTTTAAATATGCCTCGGAGTTTAATCGCGCATAAGTGTTTGGAGTGTCGCCGAGAGCGCTCTACGCGCAAATTGCGGGCATGTTTGGTGTCTGAGAGCTGTTATGGGCAACTTCAGAGCGTATGATATTTCCCCCTTTTTTCCCTTGCTAAGCTCCTGAATACTAAAATTGTGCCAGCAAATTGTGCTTATTTTTTATACTTGGTGGTGCATTTTTTATAAAGAAAACTCTAATTTTAAATGAACCGAGACTTATTTTTCCTGAAAAGAAAAACCGTAAGGTTTTGAGATTCGTTTTTATACGAATGTCTTGAATAGAGAGCATAACGAAGGTATAATAACTACCACAGATTAACATTTAGCAGAAACGTATGAACAGTCAAAAATGTACAGTTAGCAAAACTAGTAGTTTAGCTGTTGGCATTTTGAAAAAAAAAATGAAAAAAATGAAATAATGAAATTAAATTTATTCGAAACAACACGTTACATCTTGGCAGTTGCATAAGTGGTAAATGTACAGATTGTTGTTCCAAAAAGGATGCCACTCAGCATGTGTCGGAGCACATAGTGCCACGACGCTGATTTTCAGTGGACCCTTAGTGCGTTTTCACACTATCCGATCCGATATCGGATGTCGGAAGGATTTCAATAGAAAAAATCCAAGATGGCGCCTGTAATGTATGGGATATCGGTCCGACATCCGATATCGGATCGGATAATGTGAAAACGCACTTAGACTTATATGATATGAAATAAAAATAACATATTAAAGTATGATTTCACAGCACCATCGAATAGTTAACAAAAAAAAATACAGACAAAAAAGACATAGACTGGCATGAGATAAAATTAGAATATTGAAATATTATTACACAGGTAAACTGGGATATGGGAAGAGAGATAAATGAGTCACAATTAAAACTACAAAATAAGAAATGAACAAATAGACACAAACGACTGTTGGCATACTATTTTGTGTACAAGTTATAGACCCAGAGCCCAGGCCCGCCAGACCTTCCTCAAATTCTCAAGGATGAAACTTTGGGACAATGTAGAGTTCATATCGGCGGTTAATGTGTGTGTATTTTCTAGTTCGGCCCATCGGCCAATTTTTTGCTATCAAGTGATGAAGGTGAAAAAAAAAGTGCTTACTTTCCTTAAATTCTCAAGGCTGATTTTTATATATGTGTTAGAGCACGTTGTTAGAAATTGGTTATCATCAATGCCAGACCGTTTCCGCCGGCCATAACTTTTGCCAGACGCGACAAAGTTGGCAAAAAACGACTCTAACTTACCTCATTTTCTCAAGCCTGATTTTGATATATGATACGCAGGGACCTATAACTAGACCGTTTGTAAGCAGCCAGACCAATCGGATGGACCCAACCATCCGCCAGACCGACTTAAAGTTTCGATATGAGCATTAGTAGAATTGAAATATTCCGGGTCTATAAAAGCTAAAAACTTGAATTTTCTACATTAAGCTACGTGTATATTGTATACTTGACGTAATAAGCGACTTTCAAAAATTTTACTTCTAAGGAAATAAAAAAATGAAAGTTTATATGTGGTGCAAGATTAATTTTAAGCTATGAATTTTATTTACACTGCCTAAGTACATGTGTATTTTATTATAAATATAACTTTTACCAGACGCGACAAAGTTGTCAAAAAACGACTCTAACTTACCTCATTTTCTCAAGCCTGATTTTGGTATATGATACGCAGGGACCTGTAACCAGACCGTTTGTAAGCAGCCAGACCAATCGGATGGACCCAACCATCCGCCAGACCGACTTAAAGTTTCGATATGAGCATTAGTAGAATTGAAATATTCTGGGTCTATAAAAGCTAAAAACTTGAATTTTCTACATTAAGCTACGTGTATATTGTATACTTGACGTAATAAGCGATTTTAAAAAATTTTACTTCTAAGGAAATAAAAAAATGAAAGTTTATATGTGGTGCAAGATTAATTTTAAGCTATGAATTTTATTTACACTGCGTATGTACATGTGTATTTTATTATAAATATAACTTTTACCAGACGCGACAAAGTTGGCAAAAAACGATTCTAACTTACCTCATTTTCTCAAGCCTGATTTTGATATATGATACGCAGGGACCTGTAACTAGACCATTTGTAAGCAGCCAGACCAATCGGATGGACCCAACCATCCGCCAGACCGACTTAAAGTTTCGATATGAGCATTAGTAGAATTGAAATATTCCGGGTCTATAAAAGCTAAAAACTTGAATTTTCCACATTAAGCTACGTGTATATTGTATACTTGACGTAATAAGCGACTTTCAAAAATTTTACTTCTAAGGAAATAAAAAAATGAAAGTTTATATGTGGTGCAAGATTAATTTTAAGCTATGAATTTTATTTACACTGCGTAAGTACATGTGTATTTTATTATAAATTTAAAGAAGAAAAGTAAATTAAACTTTTTTTTCGGTCGTCGAACAAGGTGGTTTAAAATTAGTTTTAAGATCGATCCTTTTTAATTTGTGGGCGAGGGACCGCACACTATGTATAAAGGTACTATGTGTATGTTGCATATAATGTCAAATCCCTCGCATACTACAAAAGTTATTTAAGCATTTATATAAGTTCAGTTAAAATGAGGTGGAAAGTATAAGTGTATATGTTGTGTACACACGTAAAGTATTCTAAACTTTTTATAACGGCATACATGTATTTGAAGAATGCCAAAAATTTATTCGTGTCTGAAAATTCAGCATCTCCGACATGGGTTATAAGTGTTATAACGGGGTTGATGATGTTCGTATTGAGTACAAATGTTTAAACTTCCTAAACTTGTAATTCTAAAGTTCGTCACTTAGGTATGTTACCATGTTTTGTAGGAGAAAGGAAATTCGTTTAGTTATATACCGTTGTAACATTGATTGTTTACTTCTTTGAATTGAATATTTAATTTATAATGCACTGCACCAATTTGTTTTTTCCTTGTTTACGTTATTTATAATATAAAATTCAATTCGTTATTCAAGTTTTTAGCTTTTATAGACCCGGAATATTTCAATTCTACTAATGCTCATATCGAAACTTTAAGTCGGTCTGGCGGATGGTTGGGTCCATCCGATTGGTCTGGCTGCTTACAAATGGTCTAGTTACAGGTCCCTGCGTATCATATATCAAAATCAGGCTTGAGAAAATGAGGTAAGTTAGAGTCGTTTTTTGCCAACTTTATGAAAATGAAAATGAAAATGAAAATGAAATATTTATTTTTCAAGTAGGCATATTACAATGCGCATATGAACGTCAAATAAAGCTACGCCGGCTCTAACCCTACGCCTCAGCCTCGAGAAGATTTCAGTCCCCCCTCAGTTGGGAGGGGGTATCCACTATGGGACCGGCAAGAAACTCGGCGGGCAACTTCTTTTCAAAACATTACATCTTATAATTAACATGCATTAAATAACAACATACAATTTAACATGCAAAAGTATTCATCAAAGAATATGAACAGACTAGGTACTCTATGGAAATCAATTTCAATAAATTATATTATTGCTTAATAATACGTCGTTCTTCTTCAGAGAAAACATATCAAATTGTCATAGAAGAAAAAGATAATATGAATCTCAATATCATTAAATATGTAATTTACCTACACAACATAAAATATAAAATATTTGATGTGCTTTCTTATCTGAACTGTGTCCTCTATACATAATACAATTATTTTAATTGCTATTCGTTTTTTGTAGTTTCTGGTTCGGGCCATGCATGTTTGTCTGTCAAATAGTCCTCGACTCTGTAATAAGCCTTTAACATCAATGATTTTTTTAAGTAGTTCTTAAGAGCTGGGAGGGTAATCTCAAAGCAGTGTCAGGTAACTTATTATAAAAATGAATGCATTGCCCAACAAATGACTTCTGTACTTTACGGACACGAAACTTCTTTATGGCAAGCTTATTTTTGTTTCTAGTGTTATAATTATGGATATCAGAATTCTTAGTGAAACAGTCTAAATTCTTAACAACATAAATTATACTATCATAAATGTATTGGGAAGCTACAGTTAAGATATTAATTTCTTTGAAGAGTTCTCTTACTGATTCACGTGTTCCTAAGTTGTAAATAGAACGAATGGCTCTCTTTTGTAATACAAAGATAGTCTGTATGTCAGCTGCTTTGCCCCAAACCAGAATACCGTATGACATTACACTGTGAAAATAACTATGATACACTAGGCGAGCTGTCTCAACATTAGTCAGTTGCCTGATTCTCCTAACGGCGTATGCGGCTGAACTTAATTTGCTTGCTAGTTTCTTTATATGAGGACTCCATTGTAGATTTTTGTCCAATGTTAAACCAAGAAACAGTGTTGTATCTACCATCTCTAAGCATTCATCATTCAAAAGTATTTTTGTATCGATTGGTTTAACATTCGGCAGAGAAAATCGAATACATTTGGTTTTCTTAGAATTAAGAAGTAAATTGTTGACAGTAAACCACTGCAGTACATCAGCTAACGTGCTATTAATTACATTGTAATCCGTAGATTTTCGGTCAACATTAAAAAGCAGTGATGTATCATCAGCAAAAAGTACTATTTCACAAAAGTTTTTCACTATACATGGCAAATCATTTATATAAACCAAAAACAGGAATGGACCTAAAATTGAGCCTTGTGGCACTCCTAATTGGACTACAGTCCCGCTAGAGAGCGAGTTTTGTTAACAACTACTGTTTGTGTTCTATTGCTAAGGTAAGAAGACATAAAGTTTAGGGCATTTATAGACAAACCATAGTGTTCTAATTTCAAAATGAGCGTTCCATGATCCACACAATCAAAGGCTTTTGAAAGATCACAAAATATGCCAATTGCATCACAAGAATTTTCCCAAAAATTATATATATGTTTAATGAGTACCGAAGCAGCATCGGTCGTGGAACGGCCCCTTGTGAAACCGAACTGTTTGCTTGTAAGTAATCTATGTCTGTTGAAGTGTCCCAGTAGATCATTTAACATTAGCTTCTCAAAGACTTTACTTAGTACAGGAAGTATTGATATGGGACGGAAATTGGTTATATCACTCGAATCACCCGATTTAAAAAGCGGTATGACTTTGCTACATTTCATAAGATCTGGAAAGGTGCCTTGTGAAATTGAAATATTATATATTACGGCCAAGTAAGGTGCTATTATATCTATGACATGACTAATTACTTTAACTGATGTTCCCCATAAGTCTTCCGTTTTCTTTAAATTGAGTGACTTGAATGTTTTAACAATATTTACAGAGTCTACTTGACTAAATTCAAATGAATTATTACATTTCTTAACATTAGCACAAAGTAATGAATGGGCTTGAGCCGCAGAAGAATGTAAACATTTTGTGGTGTTAACGGCTATATTTGAGAAATAATCTTCGAATGCCGAGGCAACATCGCTGTTCGACACTATTTGTTGATTATCTGATACAATGTTGACTTGACAATCGCGTGATTTACATTTACCAGCTTCTTTATTTATAATACTCCAAGTTGTTTTCACTTTGTTGTCCGACACTTTCAATTTAGAACTAATAAAGTTTTTCTTGGCAGTTAAACACACTTTCTTGAAGATTCTTGAGTAGTTTCTTACATAGTCCAGGAATTCTGAATTCTTGTTCAGCTCTCTCTCACCATAAAGTTCATAAAGTCTTTTTCTACTTTTGTGAATACCTACAGTAGCCCATTCACTAAACTTTGTTTTAACTTTTGACCCACTAATAGATTTCACTTTGAAATTGTTATTAAATTGATTAAGAATTACATTGAAAACATCTTGATACAAATGATTACAGTCATAATGCGAAAATGGTATTATAGACAAACTATGTAGAATTTCATTTTTGAATGATTCCAAGCGAGATCCAGTAATGGGTCTATATGTTATTGTTTGTGGAGTATCATGAATAACGTTTAAGAAAGCTGCCCTTTGGCCGCTGTGATCGGAATGAAAACAGTTAAATAATTTCTTATCTATACATTCACAGTTACAAAAAATATTATCTAGGCATGTTGCACTAGTCACACCTACCCGGGTAGGTTCAAGAAATAAATTAAATAAATTAAATGATTTAAACAAACAGAACATTTTAACAGTATTACTAGATGACTCGAGCAAGTTAACATTAAAATCTCCACATACAATAACATGTTTTTGGCCCTTGCATACTAAATTCAGAACATTTTCCATTGTAGATTCAAATATGCTGAAGTCAGCTGATGGTGGTCTATAAACACATACAATAATATATCTGTCTAATTCAACACATGAAATTTCTATAGTTCTTTCTATGGAATATTTTACAACATCTTTGCGCTCTTTACACTTCATACAATTTTTAACAATAATAAGGGAGCCACCATGAGCAGCAGATTTTCTGGCAAAAAAACTAGCTAATTTAAAATTAACATAATCAAATATCAACTGTTCTTGTTTCAACCAATGTTCAGTAATACACATAACTTCAACATTATTACTATCTAAAAATAATCCTACTTCTAATTCTTTGCTGGAAAAACCCTGAATATTCTGGTGAACAACGTTCATATTCAGGTGTTTTTCCGCTGTCTTACAATCTAGTTTAAATGAGGCATGGGGTCCTTGGCTTTGTCAGCTGACTGAGACTTATATATAACACTATTACATCTATTTGGCTCAATATTGAAGGCCAATAACTCCACTAAATATACAAATAATTTCTTTGGCAAAAATACCTTCCGTGGAGCTAGCATGAAGCGCTCAATGAATTTATTTAAGTCAAAGAAATGGTACTTTTTATTAACAGCTATGGCATGGTACATTAAAGAATTATAGTAAGCTATCTTACAATTATAGTCATATGATACATTTTCTGCATAAGGTAGTGCACATAATATAATTTTCCCCACACCAGATTTTTCAATAACATTTAGTGTGGACATCAATTTATCTATGCTAAGCTTATCTACATTAAGACTATTTCCTAATAAAATTACTAATGTAGTACTGCTATCATAACATCCCTTTGAAATAAGGTCACATAAATGAGACAAAGTAATGTTTTGATAACAGTAATTTGTCACTTGTTGCTCTAACTGGTAGCTTAATAATGGGCCCATTCCTAACCCAATCTGATCTGAAAAAGAACAGTCTTACTGACTGCTCTAGGGGGCTGTTTAACTACTGCCGCATGCCTAGTTGTGTCGTGGGCCACATCGGCTTGAATAATCTTTGCTGGTGGCATTTGGCCACAATTACAATGTTTTCCATTTAATAATGCCTTACACCGCTCCTCCAAATCTCTATTTTCTAGCAGCAATTTATTAAAAGCCTGTATGTGCTCCTCAACTTGTTTTTTAGTAGTCTCATACATGGTGGATACTGCCAAAAGCTTATCTTTCAGCCTGTTAATGTCGGCATTACGTCAAGTATACAATATACACGTAGCTTAATGTAGAAAATTCAAGTTTTTAGCTTTTATAGACCCGGAATATTTCAATTCTACTAATGCTCATATCGAAACTTTAAGTCGGTCTGGCGGATGGTTGGGTCCATCCGATTGGTCTGGCTGCTTACAAACGGTCTCGTTACAGGTCCCTGCGTATCATATATCAAAATCAGGCTTGAGAAAATGAGGTAAGTTAGAGTCGTTTTTTGCCAACTTTGTCGCGTCTGGTAAAAGTTATATTTATAATAAAATACACATGTACTTACGCAGTGTAAATAAAATTCATAGCTTAAAATTAATCTTGTACCACATATAAACTTTCATATTTTTATTTCCTTAGAAGTAAAATTTTTGAAAGTCGCTTATTACGTCAAGTATACAATATACACGTAGCTTAATGTAGAAAATTCAAGTTTTTAGCTTTTATAGACCCGGAATATTTCAATTCTACTAATGCTCATATCGAAACTTTAAGTCGGTCTGGCGGATGGTTGGGTCCATCCGATTGGTCTGGCTGCTTACAAACGGTCTAGTTACAGGTCCCTGCGTATCATATATCAAAATCAGGCTTGAGAAAATGAGGTAAGTTAGAGTCGTTTTTTGCCAACTTTGTCGCGTCTGGTAAAAGTTATATTTATAATAAAATACACATGTACTTACGCAGTGTAAATAAAATTCATAGCTTAAAATTAATCTTGCACCACATATAAACTTTCATTTTTTTATTTCCTTAGAAGTAAAATTTTTGAAAGTCGCTTATTAAAGCGTCGCTTAAAAAAAAAAAAAAAAATTTAAAAAAAAAATTTAAAAATTTAAAAAATTTAAAAATTAAATTGCTATTAGTACTTATTATAAATTGTTATTTTAACTCCTGTGAGCAGCTATTCAAATGTTAACGCGGGTTAGAAGTCATTATACCCCTGATAGCTAGCAATTCTTTTTTTTTCATACACTCAAAGAAATAGGTACGGGCTGAAAAACAGCGCTGTGCAGTCACTAGACTCGCGGCACAAGCTGAGTCTCGAGCCTATTGTCGCACCTAGTATTTAACTATTGGTAGTTACTTAGTTATTTTAGTCCTCAAAGTTGTGATCATAGCTAATATAGAACAAGACATGATTGTACTGTATCATAGCGTAGCTTACTCTTAGTTGCATGATAGAAATAAATACTTAAGTAGTTGTACCTTAAAATTATTTGCGACAATAAATGACTTTTTTTTTTTTTTTTTTTTTATTACGTCAAGTATACAATATACACGTAGCTTAATGTAGAAAATTCAAGTTTTTAGCTTTTATAACCCGGAATATTTCAATTCTACTAATGCTCATATCGAAACTTTAAGTCGGTCTGGCGGAGGGTTGGGTCCATCCGATTGGTCTGGCTGCTTACAAACGGTCTAGTTATAGGTCCCTGCGTATCATATATCAAAATCAGGCTTGAGAAAATGAGGTAAGTTAGAGTCGTTTTTTGCCAACTTTGTCGCGTCTGGCAAAAGTTATGGCCGGCGGAAACGGTCTGGCATTGATGATAACCAATTTCTAACAACGTGCTCTAACACATATATAAAAATCAGCCTTGAGAATTTAAGGAAAGTAAGCACTTTTTTTTTTCACCTTCATCACTTGATAGCAAAAAATTGGCCGATGGGCCGAACTAGAAAATATGCACACATTAAACGCCGATGTGAACTCTACATTCTCCCAAAGTTTCATCCTTGAGAATTTGAGGAAGGTCTGGCGGGCCTGGGCTCTTGATCTATTAATGCACAAGAGCTGGCACAATTCAGTGAATAAAATTATGTATGGGTTTGACAAATTAATTAATAAAATGGCGGCTTATGACAGTGACGATCTGACGATTGTTTACCGATTAAATTGTGACTGTTCAAATATCAAGTTTGATCGCAATTGTCTTACAGACTACAGCAACCTATTTAAAAAGTGCCTGTTTGTTTGATTTGGTTCTGAATTAAATAATGTTTTACGTAAGTAATAACTTTTAGATTCCCACAACCAACTTCGACCGCAACCAACTGCAGCGCATAACTTATGTTGCAGCGTTGAACCGCACAAAACTATCTGACAACTTAGTTACAAGCAAGTTAAAATCAAGTGTGATATTTATTTATACTCTTCCTTTGCATTAAAATTTTAATATTGCTGGACTTTTGCTTGTACAAAAACTCTTGAATACTGATTTTAAATAACCATCTTAAAATGTTTATGCGATACCCGAGACCTAGCTACAAAACGCTTACGAAGCCTCGGCGACGTAGGTGACGTTGAGTTGCCTACCTACCCTGGGCTGTCTGTCTGCGCATACGTCATGTGAGGTACCTAAGTCGAATATGGCCAGCCCGAAAATATGACCACACACCTATACGTCCAAACCTAGGGCTCAAACTACAACTTTGTTTATACGCTTTAAAACGTCTATGTGTGAGTAATGCACAGGCGTCGCCGCCATCTTCCCCGCGGCCCCGCTAGTACCGCAATGGCCGCCGTAGTGAAACCACGTGTCGTCGATACGAATAATCACTCGTAAGTCTCGATCACGTTTTTGCATTTATTGACTTTTACTTTAAAACATTCGTTCTATTTTTGTCACTAGTCATTGTAGATGATACGTGTACCTATGTTTTCTTACAAGCTTACTTTTGTACTTTTTTTGTTTTGACTCCTGACGTGAAATGTGAGTACAACTGAAAATATGACCACTTAGTGGCCATATTTTCGACAGGTAGTGGTCGCCCTTTTTTACTAGAGAACGTTACAAGTTTTTGATTTTCGGTACCTACTGGTCATGTTATCCGTAGATATACCGACGGGTTTTTGTTTTGTTCTCTCCAACATAATGCTTCCTTTTTCCTTGCAGAATATGGCTCCATGAACCATTTCTAAACATATCCGAGGAAGATGAGCAGAGTCGGATATAAAATCAGCAAAAGATTTATTGTTCAAAGTTGATTACCTATTTTGTTCCTTTATTTGATTAAATAGTTGTTGACACAATAATATAGTTTTATTTGTAGCACTAATACCGCTTACAAATAAAGATTACCTTTGTGTTCAATTCAAACCGTTAATATGGCCATCACCTGGCCATATTTACAGTCACTGTCGGAAGTATGGCCATTATCCCAACTTTTATAAAATCGATTACAAGTTCTAACCTATCCATTCCTAGGTGTTTTCGTGCCTACAATAAGAAACCTAATTAAATGCATTATCAAATAGATCAGCACTTTTAACTTTCACTATTATACAGTGCGTTATATAATGTAGCGTCAAACCTTAACGCGGCCATATTCGACCCAGGTTTGTTAAGTATCTTTACAAAAGTAGGTAATTGATGTAAAATGGCAAATAACTTACACTGAGTAAATTTACTCATCATCATCCTCCTTGCGTTATCCCGGCATTTGCCACGGCTCATCGGAGGCTGGGGTCCGCTTTTGACAACTAATTCCAAGATTTGGCGTAGGCACTAGTTTTTACGAAAGCGACTGCCATCTGACCTTCCAACCCGAAGGGTAACTAGGCCTTATTGGGATTAGTCCGGTTTCTTCGCGATGTTTTCCATCACCGAAAAGCGACTGGTAAATATCAAATGACATTTCGCACTGAATGAATTTACTAACGAGTTGTATTTAAAGGTCAAAGTATGTAAAAATATTTCGCAAACTGCTCATATTCAAGAGATTTCAAGCTCTCTTGAGTCCTAAACCTCGGGCGTATGTGACATTCTCAAATAAAAGATACCAAAATAATATGAATAACTTGATAGACCGTCCTAAAGCTTAAGCGACTAGATGGTACATTTTGTCTACGAAAGCCACATATGGAGACCGCGGGTCATAAGCAAAGGCTTTGAGGGTAAAGTAGCTCTTAGGCTGACTTCACGCCTAATTAGATCCCGGCCGTCTTAAAAGTAAAGTGGACGGGCACTACTCCATACAAACCTAGATCTCATTTTCCTCCTAGGTCTTGACATTATTTTTTTTTTTTTAATACTACGTCGGCGGCAAACAAGTATACGGCCCGCCTGATGTAAAGCGGTCACCGTAACCTATGGACGCCTGCAACTCAAACAGTGTCACATGCGCGTTGCCACCCCATTAGAAACTTGTACATTCCCTTTTGCTGTGTTAAGTACACAGCAAAAAGGAGTGTACAAGTTCCAAGGAGGGTTCGGGTTGCCGACGACTCAAAGGACAATAAACATCATTATGGATAACACTTAAACAATTTAATGTATGTATGAATAGCTATGCCCAAACGTTCGCTTTCTGAAATAGTTATTATAAGGCGCAACTGACTATTTTTAAATTGGATCTAACTCTTAGTAAATAGAAAACTATCGAAAAAAACTTCGGGGTATAATATTATTAGGTCACAACATTATCTTATGGTGGTATTGCTCTTCTGCATTGTTGGCGCAACAGAGCTAGTTGCATATCCATCGCCTCGCAGCGTCAAAGACTGTCACTTTGCCTAGGCTGTCTGTGATCGATATGAATCTAATTTGATTGTACCAAAATATTTTCAACAAAGCTAATACTTATAAAGATTAACTTAATTAGAATAAGTTTTTAAAGTGTAATCCTTACTGTATGGACTTTGGTCTGAAATAAAGATATCAAGGACTATTTATTACTTATTTTAAGGATTTACAGGGGTGCGCTAAAGTTCATATATAATTTGATAATATATAGATTATTGGTAGTCCGAAAATGTTTCTCATACAATTTCACATTATAATGATCATTATTTATAACAATTTTATGTTAATAACTATCGTAACTTCGAATGACTAATGTTCATAATGTCATTCATCATAAATACATTTTATACTAATGTTAATGTTTATATACTTATTGATCATAACGTTTGCGAGTAATATAATTTACAGTTATATTATTGTTAACAGAACAGAAATGAAATGTGACAGTCTAGTTAGGTGCGACGACGAGCGTAGCGAGGAGGAGCGTGTTAGGTTGACCGTGAGCAAACCAGAAACGACTTTTTAATGTAAATTGTATATCGATACCTTTGGGTTCAATTGGCGTAAAGGACCAAATGCAGGTTTTCAGGAGAAGCAAAAAACAACTTTTTTTTTAGAAAAATGTTTATATCTTTTTTGTTTTTTGACCTATATTTGTGACATATATAGAAAAATATGTAGATTTTTATCATCCTTAACCTAGTATAGCACCTGTAGTGATAAACTAAACGGTTTAGAAGTTAGATGGTTGTAAAGGACATGTCAAAATGCTATGAACGTCCTTTACACCCACGATTTTTTTGAACAATTAGAGTTGATAGGGTCGTAAATAACGGTCTTAGATGATTTTTATACAAATTCGGGGCGTAAATGTAACCGTAATGGTACAAATGGCATCAGTTTTTAGCTTAGTTTACTATTGAGAAACTTGAAAAATGTATCAAAACGTAGTTAATATGGCATAGAATAGCCACAATAGTGTTACAGTGTATATTTATCTAAATATTTAGCAAAGACAAAGAACAAGACTATTTTATACCCAGTTTTGCAATAAAGAAACAACATTTGCTTAAAAACTATCTAATATTTTGGAAAGTTATTATTTTAGTACTCGCCGCTGTCTCAATAAGTTACGCATTCAGTATTTAATTCTAGCAGGGAAACGCTTTCGTAGTTTAAGTAAATATAAAAACACTAATGGTAATCACGTAAACTTTAATCAGCAACTGTGAACAGTAGACTATATTAATACGACAGTAATTTTAAGTCTAAAGTAGAAAGAAGTACTAAGAATAACTAAGAGTTAAGTATCTATTTATAAACGCAAGTTAGGACGCGTATACAAACTTCGACCAACTAATAAATAATAGTAACTGTAGTCAAGACTACCTACTATGTTGATTCATATTTTTGATAATTTTAAAACAGAAGATTGTTATTTAGTCTTTAACCTATTAAATAAGAATAATCTTAATTATAAGTTCAATCTTAGAAATATTATAGTCAATGCTTTAAGTACCTGGGTACATAGCCAAGTCACCAAACGCTAACGCTCATTCGCTAGCGAAACGCACCTGTTATTGTCGCACTAAATGTTAGTATAGTCTACTGTTAAAGTTTACTGCCGGCGTAGCTGAATGGCAATCGTCGACGCCAGACGCCGACAAAAATGCAGTCTGTCGCAATACGCAAGAGCGATAAAGATAATTATATAGCTACAAAATAGATATTATCGTGAGCGTTTGTGCATTTGGGTACATTTGGGTACGCAACCTGAATCAAATCCTGATTACCATAGTGTTTTTTTAATTACCTACACCTCGCCGCAGTATAATAATACTACGAAAGCGTTTCCCTGCTAGAATTAAAGGCTGAATGCGTAACCTACTGACTAGGTATTCAGACAGCGGCGAATACTAAAAAAATAACTTTGAGTTTGTTGCCAAAGTATTAGATAGTTTTTAAGCAAATATTGTTTCTTTATTACAAAACTGGATATAAAATAGTCTTGTTCTTTTTTGTTGCTAAGATAGCTTAGATAAATAATACACTGCATTAAACTAATGTAGCTATTCTATGCGATATTAAGTACGTTTTGACACATTTTTCCAGTTTTTAATTGTAAATTTAGCACAACATTTGTACCATTTCGGTTACAATTACGCCCCGGTTTTGTATAAAAATCATCTAAGACCGTCATTTACGACCCTATCAAATCATGGATGTAAAGGACGTTAATAGCATTTTGACGTGTCCTTTACAACCATCTGTCTTCTAAATCGTTTAGTTTATCACTACGGTTGCTACACTAGGTTAAAGATACTCGTAATCTGCATTTTTTCATATACACGTCACAAATATAGGTCAAAAAAACAAAAAAAGTGGTTTATCTTTCTCTTGGAAACCTGCATTATATGTCCTTTACGACAATTGAACCCAAAGATATCGATTACAGTTGCGGATAAAATATTTTTAGTGCTGGCCGTAAAGGACGAAGAACAAAAAAACTTGTCCTTTACGCCCAACTTTACCACACTACTATAGAAAGTGATCCTTAAAAAGTAAGGGCTTAAAGGGCAACAATATATATCAAGGTGACTTACGACTATATTTTTATTTGTAGAATTCCTTTACGAAACAAATAATAATTTATAATTAATGACTTGATATTTACGCCCCTTCAGAAAAGCTATTTTTGCAAGTCCATAGTAGAAAATCTTGGTCGTAAAGGCAACTTTTTAAGAGATATCGAAATTTTAACTACACAGATCGATAGCGCTTGAAATTCTGAACAAAACTGTATATATAACTCATTTTCGCCAAAATGTCCTTTACGCCAATTGAACCCAGAGGTATCGATATGTCACTGTAAAAGCTCCAAGCGCGCTTCTATAAATGGCACAAGTTTTTCATAGAACTTCCCCAAAACTTTTTAAATTATTTTATGATGAATGATTTTCTTAAACACAAAATTATGAATGTTATTAAATACTTGTATAGAATTTATGATTAAAAATTTTCGGCTAAATGATTATTATGAACAGTGATAGTAGTACTATTGATAATAATGAAACAAAATTATGATAAGTAAAATTATGAGAAATGATCATTCGGAGCACAAATCGGAATAAACAATAGTTTTATAACAAATAATTTTATATGAGCCAATATGGACCCGATTTACATACTTCATACTAAAAATCGTACCTCAATTTTTTAGCGCCACCTATTAAATGCTATCATAACTACACTGATGATGCCTGCAAATTTATTTTTCTCAAAATGTGTTTTGACGAGATATCATGATTTTAAAATAAAGAAATATGTTATTTGTTCTTATAAAAATAAAAAGACGCAAAAATATTTGGGGAAATATGATTTTGGCCACTTTCAGGCTGCGAAACAGCGCCATCTAGTTTTAAGCCTAAAAGGCCCATACATACATGTCAGTCCAGTATTAAATCTATCTTGAAAGATATATATACATATATATATATTTATTAATATCCCGGGAAGAAAATAAGGACTAGGTTTGTATGGAAAAGCGATTTAAGAGCGGTCTGTCTGCTTTCGTCTTAAAGGGCCCCGTTAGTTCAACTAGCGGCTTGGTTAGATTCTAGTGGCTTTTACTTAACTTTGTTTGGACAAAGTGATCTAACAATTATGTCCGGCGATAACAGGAAATTATTTTAGTAAAAAAAATACTACTTTATCGGCTATTTAGATAAACAATTTATAAAAAAAAATGTACATTTGGATTTGGGTCAAGTCTTCGATATTCATAAAAATTGGTTCGCTGGTAGAGAGCATGATTTGCCAGAGACGGATTTAAAAGCTTTCCGAAAATTTCCTAGGATTTCATGCTGCTGCATATACTGCATGAAACTTTGCTTTTTCGTTGCCGAAAATTTATAGGAAACTAGTAACAAATAACTGAAATAACCTACCCACAAAATTTAAATTTTGAAAAAATCCCCGACATTTTGGACCGATTTCCATCAAACATATTTCAGCCTAAGAACAAACAAAAAAATCTAAATCTAAATCGGTTCATCCGATCGGGAGCTACGATGACACACACAGAGACAGATATGTTAAACTTATAAAACCCCGTCGTTTTTCGTGTCGTGGGTTAAAAAGAAAAACTAACATCAGGTACATAACAACATTCAAACAAATCAACTAATTCTGAGTAAACTCCATCAAATTCGCGACTCCACAAAATCTAAAGCAATCTATAAAATCACAACGAAACTTACTTTACCTCTAGAAGTAAATCTATTCTCATTTCGGTAAGTTGTTCGTTCTCTACGTAGACCCTCTACCATGAGTTTCTGATGTTTTCGAATAGGTACTCGATAAGGATAACGACATGAACAATTTTAATGAATCTATGGTTGTACTCACGTTATTATATCGCTATTGCTGCGACATGTTTCGGGCCAATTTGGAGGCCCCTCTTCAGGCATAATATATATTATAGGAGTTCACGCGGCGGCTAAACTCCGTGGACCAACCGTAGATTCATTAATTATTTGAATATGTCTCACGAAAGTTTAACGTGTACGAACAATTTTGTATAATTTTTGGTTTAAATAGTGCGTCAGGCGCACTTTCTCAACGAGATAAAAACAGGAGCTTTATTTATTATTATTTATTTATTTATAATGTGAAGTAGGCGATGGGCTATTCACGTGTGTTGTCACTGTAATAACATAATTTTGGTTTCTTTCAACGTGCTAATTGCGAGGAGTGGCACTGAAACTTGAGTGATTTCATGTTTCTACCCCTTTATAGAATACAGGCGAGGCGAAAGTTAATGTAAGTATGTATGTATGTATAAATGTCATTATCTGTGTCGTTCTCATGGAAAAACTCAAGGTGGAGGGTTTGGTAGGTAGGATTTTCTGTGGAAAATTTTCTAGTTCTATTGTTACAATTTTAGGGCGCTGTTTTCTCACACTACAGTGAATATCATTTCCCGTGACGTTTACGTTAAGATAAGATAAGATACATTTATTGATAAAAAATAACATTTTATACACGTCAAAATATATCATATTAAGTTATAGTTACAAAGAACTATCATCTTAATGAAAGAAATATCATCAATTTTATTAAAACATTGATACATATGTACAAACTCAAGGTAGGAACCCACTAAGGTGCCCATTGTCCGGACACGACATAGTTATCAATACCCGCCGTATCAAAGGCCTCCTCGGTGCATAATGTATTGCGATGCTCCTCATTACTCCGCCCTGAAATGGAATAAAATAAAATTCAGGGGCCTTATTCTGGTAAGCATTATTGTACCGGTCGCCAATGGCTACCCGAACCACCATAATGGTTGGCTATAGATAGATATTTTGTCGTCAATGTATATAAATTTTGACGGTATATTACGTTTTAGAACTGATTGATTACAGAGGATTATTTAATAGTCATGCAGTAGGTATTTTACGGGGTGAATATATAAGACGCATTTTACTGATTAACTTTTGTCAGGAAAACAGACATGAGGAAAAAACTTTTTTATAGAAAATGTTCCAATCAACCTTTTATTTTACGTTGAATTGGAGATTGCTCTATAGTAAAAGTTGCTGTTATACAAATACTTTCTCTCTCTCTTTCTCAATACTTATTCTCTCCCTCTCTTTCTCTTCAAAGAAAAATATCTATCATCAATATGGTACGGAGCGTGAAAGATTGGCCACATCTCTGAGTCAAGAGGAATAATATCGAGGAAAAACACGCATAATCAGTTTTAGACAACACTATTATTTTTGTAAAATTAGTTGTCACAAGAATATTTTCTCTCCAAATTGTCCTCAACTGTAACTAAAGAATATCACCCTCCAGAATAAGGAATCTCGGTCCTTTTCATGGGCCGGGTCCCCCTAATTGGTCCCATTGAGCCCTGCGTCACGTGACCCCCAGTATTACTCTATTTACTTTTAGACGTCTTGCAAGCGACATTTGTTAACTTGCTAACCAAAGAAGGCATACAAAATTATAAATGTTAAATCAAAGAAGGTATATAAAATGAGAAAATGACATATATGGTAACATGACAAAACCGTGTTCATATGTATTTTATGTAATCTTGTATAAACTGGCACCTTGAAAATAGGTTGTGACTGCTATTAGTTATTTGTTATACAAGGGGGAAAAGTTGTATTTTAACGCCGAGTGTGGAATTGAAAAACGAGCAAGTGAAAGGATTCTATAGTTGAACCACGAGCCAAGCGAGTGGTTCGAGAATAGAATCCTGAACTTGCGAGTTTTTTAACACACGAGAAGTAAAATACATTTGCACCCGAGTGTAACACAAAACTTTTCCCCTCACTATAGCGAGGAAACTACAACGTAAAAAATGCGTTTATCACTTCTTCCAGTAGTTCCACAGGTGGTAAATCATCTTTATTACTAGATTCACCTACTTTTATTCATTTTAAAGCAGTTAATTTGACTTTATTCAAGGTCAAATTACTTTACACACTAGTGGATAAAATGCGTTTTTACCCGCTGGTATTAAAGGACAAAACACGTGTTTCCGAGCTAGTGAGGGGAAAAATAAGTATCTAATACCAAGAGCCAACAGAGAAATGAGAAATTTTGGAAATGTAACCTTTTTCCAAAATCAATTGGAAATGGTTACATTTCCCTTTCAGACTGTGTTTCAGAACCTTCCCGTTTGGGGTGCTATTAAAAATCCCGTACTGAATGAGGCTCAAAGCCCCGCGGTCCCATCATACATACTCGTAGCAGCATCTCTCCATACTTCTTATTAGGACACCAGACTAGCTTTACCGACACGTTTACTTTACGTCACATTTTCCAATAAAATATTTACACGTAGTCAGTAATAATAAAGCTAGCACTTACTAAAACTACCTGTATCAATATATTATTTTGTTTAATTTAAAAGTGGAAAATGTCTGCCTTGGCCTCTGGACATCTGGATTTTTATTCTAACCCTAGTGACGTTTCTGCTGATTAGCAATAATCGTATCAATTTAAATTTAAAAATTTAAACATATTTGTTACAATTAGTTTCAGTGAGTGCCTACGTGTCTAAATAGAACAAGCTGAAAGATTTTCTTTGTTTACTTATAGAAGATTCATGTCTAACAAAGAAAATCTTTCAAAGATACATTTTCTTAGAAGGCAACTAATGAACAAAGTTTCTTTGACGGTTTATATACGTTTGTTAAATATTTTCATTTCTCGAAAACCACGGAGTTATGAATACCTGTTTATACGAAGTTTTGTCATGAAACTTTAGTTATTTGAGACGAATAAGAACCTCGAAACCGATTTTTCATACAATACTCGATCTTATTTTCCTCCTCGAAGATTACAGATACATTTTTGAAAATATTTTTACCTACTATTTAAAGTTGATGACGACTACGACATTAGTCACCGATTTCGATCACAGCGACTGTGTGTGCTTAAACAGTCAATTTTAATTAATTCCAAGGGAGAGAACTGATTTCTTAAATAATTTACATGCTTATAATTTCTTATTCTGAAATTCTAAAAAAAAAACAAATCCTTACAAGTAGTACCTACGGCTTTGATTACATCGAAATGTTTAAGAATATATTCATAATATCAATATTTGGAGAGGAAAATGAGGACACTCTTTGGATGAAGAATCGCATGTCCCGTATCCTCTTAAAATCAGTTGCTTCAATTTATTGTTTTTGTTTGACTGTAAAATTCCAAGCAAGTGTTTGATTTTTAATGTTTTGAAGTACTCAATTTCATAATAGAAGTAATCGTGACTATACTGTTACTACCAACATCTATTAAAACAAATAATAATACATTCGATTAAAAAAAACATAGTTATTTAAAATTAATTGAAAAATTCATTTTTCGAAATCCCAACATAACATTCAATGTAATGCGTGCACTTCTTAATTGCCATTACACACATCGCTCATACTGAGCTATCATTGCCCTCACTAAGTGAGGGCAATGATAGCTACTTGTCAAGTCTTGACAAGTGTGTGTGTGTGTGTGCCAAGTACATATTTGGCAATAACAAAAATGTTAAATTGCCAAATATGTACTTGGCAATAACATTTTTGTTAGACAGTTTTTAATGTAATTTTTTTTATTGCTATTTGAATTAAGGACATGGTTAACCCTTAAATTGTTTTTGTCCGTTTTAAATGACGTCCTATAAAGTCTAGGCTAACTCAGATTCCTAGGCACTCTGGCGCAGGTGGCGTGATCCATACGGTCTAGCGTCTATCCCTTTTATTTTTACGCACTTTCGCATCGCTTTATCTTATCAAAATTTGAAAAAAATACTTAGTTTAAAAATTATAACCGTGAGGTCTTTTTGCGCTTGTGACAAATGTCGTTGTTATGTAAGTATTTTAGTAATTTGTGCGTATTTTTCACTGAATTTTATTGAAATAGTAATTAAGTTACTATTTAATATTGTGAATAAATGACAAACATTTCATTATTATTTTTGAAGTTATAATATATGTCACTTTAAAGTGACACTGCCAGTTAGTACTAAATATTGTGTTTTTTCCATTTGTCACTTGTAACGGACATTGCCAACTTTTCTAAACGAATATTTTTTTGTGTATTGTTAACATTAGTTGCATTTTTACAACAATATGGCTGGGCAACGTTTGAGGTCAAAGAGGATAATAGCTCTTCTACCACCTCCAGCTTCTAAAGACTCCGATTAAGAATCAGACAACGAAGAAAAAATGAGAATCTTAGCTAGAAAGTTTTTTAGAGACGACTGCAGCAGTAAACCTTCTTCTCCTAGAAGTGTAGGTACCTGTTTATTTTTGCCTGGACTATATTTTTATTTTATTTATTAGGAAAACTCACAGATAAAGTTACTATTAGGCTTATAACATAGAATCAACCAGCCAATAACAAGTTTCCACAGATAGAAACTGGGCAAAGTACATGCGTGCAAAATTACAGAAAATTGTGTAATTTATTTAAAGATTATGTAATACATACAATAAATCTATATATGAGTTCAAACAATGATTGACAGCAAACAATAAAAGGAAGAAAAAAAGCAGTAACTTGTTTATAGTGTTATTTGAGAGTTAACAGTGGGTGAAGTCTTGGGTCAGTAGTTTGCGTACTGATGTAAAACTGTCAGAGATCAGATCGATGGGGTCATGATCAAATCAAATTTGATTGAAATATTTAGTGGCTCTTATAATAAAGGATTTTTTTTCTGAAGTTAGTATTAGTGGCGAGGATATGGAATATTCGTTTAGTGCGAGACACAAGGCGTGAGGGGACTATGAAGTGGAAACTTCAAGCTTGACAGCAGATCCGGACAGTCAACATAGTTTTGAGCATTTTTCATGATCTACGTCATGAAGGGATACGTTAGGGATATTGCGCCAGACAAAAAGAGGTAGCACGTGTAGTTTCGGACAATGTTGAGTGTAACTTATTAAGTTTACGTTTTATTTTTCTATGTTAGCAATGTGTATGTGTAGTTGGCAATGTCCGTCCAAAGTGACGTCTTTATGTTAAGCAGTAGTTGGCAATGTCATTTATAAGTGACGCTTCAAAAAAACCATTTCCAATTTTTTCATGTTTTTTTTCACACATTTTCCCCTTAATCTACCCTAACTGAACCCAAAACACCAATTTTCATTATAAAAATCCTGCGCGGTCATAGAGTGGCAATTTAAGGGTTAAGTTAAATAACTATGTAAGATTGCGTTATTTAAAAAAAAGTCTAACACACTGTATTCTTGGTAACACACTGTATTCGTATAACATGAGAAAATCATGTGTATTATATTAATTTATAAATAAAACGACAATAGCAATTGCAACTGAAAGTCAAGTGAAATTTTGTGATCAAAATCTCATTTTTGCATAAAAATAAACTTAACAATCAAACATCAAACATGTTTTTTTTTCCGTATTCCCTTTCATACATTTCTGTTAAAACTAAAAAGTAACCCGCTAAGGTCTTAATGGTTATATGGAGCTAACGTACACAGAAGTCTGCAGTTGCACCCCACTAATAACGATTTGGTCGGTTAGCGAGAATATACTGTTATTGGGAACAAAGAAAGCACAAAGAGGACGTACGAGAGTATGGACATACGCGGGTATGAGAATTACTCCATATTAGTCTGTGGACTCGGTCGGCTCTAAAATGTTTGTGGTGGGGGAAAAAATATGCCAAAGAAGGCCCAGAGCCTCTATTATGACTGTTTGACTTAAAAAATGAATGATTGAATGAGTGGAAGTCACATTCCCTTTGAGAGCATTGGTTCGTATCCTACCGGCTGCGCCATTTATATATTTATTCGTATGGCGCATTTATATAAACATTTCAAACAATATGTAGCTAAAGTTATAAGTCCACATTAAGGGTCCCAAGCCACGAGATTGCGTCAGGTGTTAGTTTAAATAGGTCTTCCTTAGGCCTGGGAAAGCATGCAAAGGGCTACGCCATGTAACATATCGTCACTAAGTAAAGTAGTCAATAAAAACAAAGCGTTTATTATTATTATTGTATTTGTATGTCTTTCCCATCACGGAACAATGGTGTTCCGGACCTTTGGGAGGCGTGCGCGGGGCCGAAGCCAACACGTAGAGGCCCTTTCGACACTTTAATGAAATGTAAGGGGTACACCGAGCAGATGTTGCCCTTGCCCGTATCATGGGACACACGCAGAGGCAACACCCGCCAGGGTGTAAGGACTATTTGAGAGTTAATGGAATCTAAAATGAACTGGTCTATTTTGATGAAAGTGATGGACTAATTACTGGGCTCTGGATAAAAAACCGGACGCCTACATAATAAAACGGTATCCAATTTTATTTCCAGCAGACGGTGACTCGTCCCCACAAGATGGGCCCCCACAAAAAGCGACATCCAAGATGGCTCAAGGGCAACACCGGTGTGAGAACTCAAGGGTGTCGAGAGGTGTACACCGCTTTCTGCCCAGTGGCTGTTAAGCCACTGCACCAACTCGCGTCTTATGCAAATATTCACTTCCACCCCTGGGGCATATAGCCCTAACGACTCCACTCTGGACGGCCAGCCAAGGCAAGCCAGAGGTAGAGAGTACTGTCCCACCCACCCGCCTTACGGGTAACAGAACTCCCCAGGAGCACTCGGGTACGTGGGGTCGCTGTTCCCCAACAGCTCGCCACAAGCTGCCCTGCGTTGTATTATTATTTCATTTATTTATCTCTTTTCTTAAGCTAGGTTTTTTACAATATGAGTATAAAAGTAAAATAAATAAACACTTACAAAACAATATAAAAACATTTAAACATATTATAAAAAACCTAACCTAGGGTGCCGCCAGCAGCGGGGCAGGGCCCAAGCTGCCGGTGGTTAGGGCTGCAGAGAGAGGAACCGTCGAACTATCCGCGCTGTGTCCAAGATCACCGCCTTCTGCATCAGGCCCTTGATCCAGCCACCTAGCGAGAGTCTCTTAAGATGTTGGTCGAGACTCTTCGCTATGAGACCGTTCGCTGAAACGACTATCGGAACAATGATCGTTGATTCAACATCCCACATGGCGGTTATCTCGTGAGCCAAGTCTAGGTACTTACTGGACTTGTCCTTCTCGGCTTTCACGAGATTCTCATCATGGGGGATGGTGATGTCAACGAGCACTGCCCGGCGTTGCAGTCGATCTATTATCACAATGTCAGGCTTATTGGCTACAATAGTCCTGTCAGTGATAATAGATCGATCCCAATAGAGCGTGGCACGACCATTTTCGAGAACTGGCGCAGGTAAGTACTTGTAGTACGGTATTATTATTATTATTATTATATATATAAGTACAATATACAAATTTTTAAACAGAATGCAAATAAATAAAATGTAGTACTAAAACGGAAAACCCCCTGTAAAAATAAAACATAGATATTAAGATATAATGTATATAAAATAAAGAAAAGTGTAAATTCCTTTCCCCCAAACGAATAAATAAATAAAGAATAAATTAGATAAGTAGTGTAGCTGAGAGCTCCCACTCAGATAAGTACGAAAGATGAAGAATGAATGAAAGATCAGTATGAAGCAAGAATGTGCGAGCAGAAAAATAGCGAGAACTGGAATGAATGCAAATAGCTAACACAGTCTCCGATCATGTTGGAGGAATAATAATAATAATATAAAAAAAAACATATCGTCACTACTTTTAAAAAATCTCGTATCTCACGCTGTTCTTCAAAGTTAAAACGCAGTAAGTCTATATGCATTCCATACATACTTACTACAAATTTCTTTTCATTGACAGACGAAGATACAAGTTTTTTTAAAAGTAGTGACGATATGTATGGAGTCAGAGGAGTACGTAAAACACGTATACTGGTTCTAAGACACACATAATTATGAAATTATATAATTATTTGACACTCGATAGCGTAAACGTCGCGAAAAAATATTGTACAAAAAACAGCTTTCGCCGTCTTCCACAGGTTTATGACTATGCTCATTAATATTTCAAACTTAGAACTTCTAAGGGATTTGTAAAGTATACCTAATTTTTTTTTTTTTTTTATACTACGTCGGTGGCAAACAAGCGTACGGCCCGCCTGATGGAAAGCGGTCACCGTAACCTATGGACGCCTGCAACTCAAAGAGTGTCACATGCGCGTTGCCACCCCATTAGGAATTTGTACACTCCATTTTGCTGTGTTAAATACGCAGAAAAAGGAGTGTACAAGTTCCAAGGAGGGTTCGGGTTGCCGACGACTCAAAGGACAATAGACGGAACAAGTTAGTTCCGTAAGTCCCCCCGTCATCAGAACACCGCACCCTCGTTGAGCTCTGGCAGCCTTACTCACCGGCAGGAACACAACACTATGAGTAGGGTGCTATTTGGCTGCGGTTTTCTGTAAGGCGGAGGTACTACCCCAGTTGGGCTCTGCTCTAAATTCGAGCGAGATGATATCCGCTGTGCTGTGCCCTACCACACAAAGCGGAATATCATTCGCTATGCCCTACCTCCTCCTAAAAATAAATAGAAATGGCAAATAATGGAGAACCAAATTATCTGCAACTCGCAGGTTTGAAAGACAATTATGATTTTTTCAAGAGTGTACGAACGACATACGCCGCTATTTTAGGCTCAATCTCGCTCAAGTTGACGGCAATAATGATAAATAAGCGAAACTTATAACAAGATAAGTTAGGAAAACTCAAAAAGTCGGAGGTTGTTATAATTGCTGAGTCACCTAAATTATTTCTACTTATAAATAATATATGTATCTACTGTTATTGTTCGTTTGAATCAAATTGTGTTGTTATTAAAATATTGTTTTAAAAATCTGTTTATATACCAGTCAAGGTTTTGGTAGCCGCCGTACAGCCAGCCTAGCCGAAATGATAATCACGCAATGACAATGACGCTAGACACCGATCGAAGCGCAGTCTGGCTCTGTCGCGTCAATCCGGAAAAGCGATAGAGATGGCTAGCTACGATTACGATATATCGTAAGCGTTTGTGCATTTGGCTACGTACCCAGGTAGAATAGAATACAATATAATAGAATAGAATAGAATAGAATAGAATAGAATAGATTAGAATAGGAATAGGATAGGATAGGATAGGATAGGATAGGATAGGATAGGATAGGATAGGATAGGATAGGATAGGATAGGATAGGATAGGATAGGATAGGATAGGATAGGATAGGATAGGATAGGATAGGATCCCCCCCGAGGGTGCCCACCTTGCCGTGGTGGGGGGGCTTAGTAACCGTGGACTGGTCACCCACGGCGAAGCTAAGAGGTACCCAGGGCCGGCTTGTTGCTGGGCGAGCTGGCCCGAGGAGGATGCTCCAAATGGGCTTGTAAAGCCCATTTGAGACGCATTTCGGAGGACTGCCGTGGGAGGGAAGATCCGGCAGTATGGGATGCCGCTCTGTGCCCTCCTTCGGTAGCCGAGGTGGGATCGCAGGGGAGAGGCGTGATGGTATAGCGGTGCGCCACTCTCCCTACCCCCTGCGACCTTGGCGGGGCCGCTCCGCTGTAGCGGCATTGGTGGGGCCGCAAGGGAAGAGGAGTGCCGGTATTACGGTGCGCCGTTCTCCCTATCCTTTGCGGCCGACTTGGTTAGCGGTGGAACCAAAGACCATGTCCACCGCCGGGCGCCGGAACTCTTCTGGCGCCCATGGAACCTGCGGGTGATGGATCGGGAGTCCCATCACCCGCCTAAACGAGGTTCCGAGCTGGAAGGCCCTCCCGTGTTCCGAGGGCCTTTAGCGCAGTAAGCTGCATAAGCAGCCATTGAGAAGGGCCCGCAAGGGCAACGCTGACGGGGTATCGGAGGCCTACAACCGAGTGCCCGAAACCCCGTCCAAACAGCGAGCGGCGGAACGCCCCAGGGGGTTTAGTCCGTGCGAGTCGGACATACCCACTGGCTTCTCCCGGGCCAGTGGGATCCATAATGGATTCCCCCTGGGTCATCAAAAAAAAAAAAAAAAAAAGGATAGGATAGGATAGGATAGGATAGGATAGGATAGGATAGGATAGGATAGGATAGGATAGGATGGAGGGCATTGAGTGTCGCCTCCTTCCCGAACCACGGTTGCGGCCATCCTTGGCTTCCGACCGGCATGAAGAACAGGCTGCGACTCCCCAGCCCGAGCAAATAGGCCAAAATGAGATAACTGGACAGAAACCAGGCACTCAGCCTGATCGCGATGAAGGAACGGCAGCGGTCACCAAGTCGGCCACTACAGGTGCGAAGCCAAAACAAAGGCGTAAAAAGACTTCTCTAGCTGCCAAAGAAGCTGCTAGCACTAGAGAAGTGCAACAAGATTCGTCAGCTGCCGGTAATGCCTCAGCAGCAGCTGCTGCGGCGAAACCAACAAGCTGGAAAGACGCACTAGGCAGGAAGGCCAAAAAAGCCCAAAAGTCGACAGCTCCGGGAGCGGGGGCGTCCAAGCCCCCGCGCACCGCTGCAGTTACCCTTACTCTTAAACAGGAAGCTGCTGAAACCGGCGTTACATATGAGACGATCCTTGCTGAAGCGAAGAAGAAAATCAAATTGGAGGACATAGGAATTTCCTCTGTCCGCTTCCGGACAGCAGCTACCGGAGCGCGCATGCTGGAGCTTCCTGCTGATACAAAAGATGTCGAAACTGCGGCTGAAGCTCTAGCTGCGAAATTGAGGGAGGTTCTGGATCCTAACATGGTCCACATTCAGCGACCAATTAAATGCGCTGACATCCGCGTCATGGGGCTGGATGATTCAGCGACCACTGAGGAAGTCGTAGCGGCCGTGGCGGAGCTCGGGAACTGCGCTGCTGAGGCCGTCAAATCCGGCGTGATATCGCGCAGCCAGAATGGCTCTGGGACGCTCTGGCTGAGCTGTCCAGTGGCTGCCGCCAAAAAGGTCGTAGAGGCAGGCCGACTCAAAGTAGGCTGGATCTCGGCGCGAGTCGTCCTGTTAGACGCCAAACCTCTTAGGTGTTACCGCTGTCTGGAGACAGGCCACGTTGGAGCCAAGTGCGAAAAGGGCATCGACCGGAGTAACATCTGTTATCGCTGTGGGGAACCCGGTCACAAGTCACGCGAGTGCAATGCTCAACCGAGTTGTGCCGTTTGCAAGACAGCTGGGAAACCGGCTGATCATCCGATTGGTGGCAAAGGGTGCCAAACAAACAATAAGGTTCGCCCGAACAAACAAGCCGTGAAGAAGACAGGAGCAGGTCAAGGAACACCTCCGCCTTCCCAGCAAAATGCTGTGCCGGAAACCATGGACACCGCCCAATAAAATGGCTATAAAGTGTATCCAGGCGAATATCAACCACTGTGCCGCGGCGCAGGATCTATTGCTCCAGTCCATGGTTGAGTGGGACATAAAGGCGGCGGTAGTCTCGGAACCCTACTTTATCCCAAACCGAGACGACTGGGTGTCGGACCAGGACAAGACGGTGGCCATTATTGTCCCTGCTCTAGCCGGATCGCTAGCCATCGAAAACTCTGTGAGGGGTAGTGGGTTTGTGATGGCTGTCACAGGCGGCTTAGGCATCATCGGGATATACTTTTCTCCCAATCGTGCCCTTGCCGAGTTTGAACGGATGCTCACAGAAGTTGGAGCCTTGATAGGGCAAATGTCTCCTATCCCGGTGTTAGTGGCTGGAGATTTCAATGCAAAGTCAACGGCATGGGGATCTCCAGCAACAGACGTCCGGGGAGAGGTATTAGAAGAGTGGGCAATCTCGCAAGGGCTGACTGTCCTCAACACCGGGTCGGAGAGTACATGCGTGCGGCCTCAGGGTGAGTCCATCGTGGACGTTACTTTTGCGTCCAACGCCCTGGCTCGCCGCGTTCGTAACTGGAGGGTGGAGATTGGCGTGGAGACACTATCGGACCACCGGTATATACAGTTCGAGGTCACAACTGTACCCGCCACTCCAAGACAAAACCGACCCGCTGCAGGGGACAGTCCAAGATGGGTGCTGTCAAAACTTGACAGACAGCTGGCAAAGGAGGCGGCCATAGTCGAGTCCTGGGGGCTCATAATGAGCCAAACCAGGTCGACCACGAAGCGGAGCTTCTCGCTGCCGCTCTAACCCGAGTGTGCGATGCGGCTATGCCAAGGGCCAAGCCTTTCGTGCCCAAGCGCCAAGTGTACTGGTGGCGACCTGAACTCCGCCAACTGCGGAACGCGTGCGTGGCTGCGCGCCGCCAGTACACCAGATACAGAAGAAGGCGGAATAGAGACGAGGCTGAGGAAGAAGCACTGTACGGTACCTACAGGAGTCCCGTGCAACCCTGCGGAAGGCCATAGCGCAAGCGAAAGAGGCGGCCTGGGAGGAATGGCTTGAGATTCTTGACAGGGATCCTTGGGGTAGGCCGTATCGAGCTGTAAGAAAGAAGCTTCGACCCTGGGCGCCCCCTTGACAAGCAGCCTCCAGCCAGACCTCCTGGAGCGAGTCGTCGGTGCCCTGTTTCCCGAGAGGGGAGAGTTCGTGCCTCCAGCTATGGCACCTAACACCAGACCGCCGGAAGTGGAGAGGCAAGTGCCGCCAGTCTCCGAAGCAGAGTTCGACGTTGCCGTCCAAAAGCTTCGGTCGAAAAATACGGCTCCCGGGCCTGACGGCATACCCGGGCGCGCACTGGTGGTCGCACTCAGCGAGCTCGAAGAGAAAGTCAGAGGCCTGTTCACCTCTTGCCTGACTCAGGGGCGGTTCCCCAATAGGTGGAAAACGGGTAAGCTGGTACTCCTCCGAAAGGAGGGGCGCCCGCCCGATCAGCCGTCGGCCTACCGCCCTATAGTCCTGCTCGACGAGACGAGCAAGCTCTTCGAGCGGGTAATAGCGACCCGCCTCGTCAGGAGCATGAACCCGGGCCTAAGCGACTGCCAATACGGCTTCCGCCCGCAGCGCTCGACGCTGGATGCGATCGCCCGTGTAAGGGATTTTGCGGAGGAAGAGGTTTCTCAGGGTGGGGTGGTGATGTCTGTGTCGCTTGACATCTCTAACGCCTTTAACACCCTGCCCTGGGAAACAATCAAAGCGGCGCTTCAATACCACAGCGTGCCAGAATACCTGCAAAGCATTGTAGCTGACTACTTTGCCGGGCGCGCTGTGGTGTTCCCCACGAAAGATGGCTGGGGGCGAAGACAGATGTCGTGCGGTGTTCCACAGGGCTCGGTGTTGGGGCCGCTCCTGTGGAACATCGGTTACGACTGGGTCCTGCGCGGGGCCACTGTGCAGGGCATCAGCGTCACGTGCTACGCTGATGACACCCTCGTGTCGGCCCGTGGCAGAACCCATAGAGAGGCGGCCCATCTCGCCACAGCAGGGGTGGCATATGCCGTCCACAGAATCAGGGCGTTAGGCCTCGAGGTGGCTCTTCACAAGTCCGAGGTCCTGGTATTCCACGGACCTCGGAATAAGCCACCAGACGGGGCACACATTATAGTGGGAGGAACTTCGTCGACGATGAAATACCTGGGACTTGTCCTCGACGGTCGATGGAAGTTCGAGGAGCATTTTAAGCGCCTGGCGCCGAAATTAATGGCTGCAGCTGGAGCGCTTGGGAGGATTCTCCCGAACCTAGGTGGGCCAGGAGGAGCCTGCAGGCGGCTATATGTGAGTGTGGTGCGCTCGATGGCGCTTTACGGGGCGCCTATTTGGGCGGACACCCTGAGACCTCGGAGTGCGGCCCTATTGCGTCGACCGCAGCGGGCCATAGCTCTCAGGGTGGCTCGAGCGTACCGCGATAACTCGCACGTGGCAGCCTGTCTGTTAGCCGGGAGCCCGCCATGGGACCTTGAGGCCAAGGCCCAGTCTGCGGTCTACTGGCGGTTGCTCACGGCACGAAAGGAGGGAAACTGGCCCGCCCCTCGGGAGGTCCGCCAGTGGCGTGACGATGCGCGGGACGACCTTTACCACCAATGGTCAGAGCGCCTGGAGATCCCGGGAGCTAGCCGGGACCTGGTGACCGCTGTTCGGCCCGTTCTGAAGGAATGGGTCGAACGCAAACATGGCGCACCCTCCTTCCATCTCACACAGCTCCTGACGGGGCACGGTTGTTTCGGATGGTACCTGTGTGAGAGGGTTGGACGAGAGCCGACCCCAGAGTGTCACCACTGTGACAGGGGAGCCGTGGACACGGCCAAACATACGCGCGAAGAGTGCCCTGCGTGGGCGGAGCCTCGCGCTGCCATGTCCACGGTGGTGGGCAGAGACCTCTCACTGCCGGCGTTAGTACGCCGTATGATCGGCAGTGAGGAGGCTTGGGCGGCAGTGGCCACCTTTAGCGTCACCGTCTTGACGCAGAAGGAGGCCGCGGAGCGAACGCGCGAGGACGAT
Source organism: Leguminivora glycinivorella (assembly GCF_023078275.1). Classification (NCBI taxonomy): domain Eukaryota; kingdom Metazoa; phylum Arthropoda; class Insecta; order Lepidoptera; family Tortricidae; genus Leguminivora; species Leguminivora glycinivorella. The sequence continues at coordinate 18,285,076 of NC_062979.1, read as the reverse complement.
GAAAATTCGCTCCCTCAGCGCCGACGCAGACCAGCTAGGCGGCGAAGAGCCTACGTAGCTCGTCTCATGCCACCATAGCGGGAACCTGCGGGTGATGGGTCGGGAGCCCCATCGCCCGCCTGAAGAGGTTCGGGCTGGAAGGCCCTCCAGTGTTCCGAGGGCCTTCAGCGGAGGTGACTTCCAGAGGAGTCTGAAAAGACGGGCCCGCAAGGGCAACGCTGACGGGGTATCGGAGGCCTAAAACAAGTGCCCGAAACCCCGTCCACAAAGCGAGCGGCGGAACACCCCAGGGGGTTTAGTCGGTGAGAGTCCGACATACCCACTGGCTTCTCCCGGGCCAGTGGGATCCATAACGGATTCCGAAAAAAAAAAAAAAAAAAAAGATAGGATAGGATAGGATAGGATAGGATAGGATAGAATAGAATAGAATAGAATAGAATAACTTTATTTTATATAATTTATATTACAGTATTATTGCCTACCAAGCACAGGCATTATTATTTTATATATATGTCTTAGGTATCAAAAAGATCTAATGTAAAGTAAGTAAATGGGGCTCAGTTCAGGAATGAACTGGCTCACGCTAAAGCTAAACGCCACTCCGTAGCGTAATCTGTTGACAATATGGCAGTAATTTTACTAGTGACAAACAAAGCATTTCGTTGTCGTAGCGAAAGTGCTAGGCCACCAGGGTATCCATCCATGACGATCTTGTTTTTTTTTTTTATAAATGGGCTTACTCTTGGCCACAGGATAGCCAAAGGCAAAGACGTGGCCTACGATGGAGTGAGCCTGCCCAAACTTCGTCTACGACTAACCGAATGGTGGCAAACGGAAATCAGGCTGGCACTGTGTAGTATTTTTTTATACAATAGATTGATATCATTTTATTAAATCAATGTAGTTTTAAAACAATATTGTTTATTGCACCAATAAATTGCTCTGATATTTAGAATAAGATGAATATTGTACACTGTTGACAATTTAAAAGTGCTTATTGTAAGCCTATTTGAATAAAGAATATTTTGATTGATTGATTGATAATCACTACCAGAAAAGCGATAGGGAAACCTATCTGAGATAAGCATACGAAGCGTAAGCGTTTGTAACGTCGGTGGGGATATAGGATCCTCTCCGTGACCAATTCTCATCTGACTTGTCTTTTGAATTCCCTTTCAAGTCCTACTAGTAAATGAAAACCTAATGTTTTCGGATTAAATATTTCTACGTAGCTTTGGCCACCATACGCACACTTAGCCAATATTCGGCACAAGCCATTTTAAAAATGAAATGAGTTATACTCCTTTGTTGATTGAGTAGTTACGCTCTTTTCGAGTTGCATCAGCATTATCTCAGCTTTGTCCGTCTGTCCGTACGATTAAAACCATTAGCAAGTTAGTTCAAATGCTAGCTAATGGTCTGTGCGTTGTTTGTAGTTTTAAATAACAGTTTCAAACTAAGACTACGCAAACATATTTTTCGCAGTGAAATACGGTATTTAATCAAAATAGCCCTATTTTGTGTTCCTCAAGTTCATTTAATTATGTATGAATTGCCTTTTTTTAACAGTAAGTACCTACAATTATTTTTTTACTTATTTCTTAATGGAAAAAAAATATTTTTTACTAACTCGACACTGTTATATTTTAAAATATAATTGGCAGTTACAAGGTGTATTTTAAGTTTAATCACAGATTGAGAATACGATTTTTGTTATTTATAGAAAGAATCTAACGATAACCTGACATTATAACTGGAATAGTCCTGAATTTAAATGATTAAACCGGTAAATAGAAATTTTCGTCTATTTTATTATTCGTCCTGCCCAACCCAGTTTCGTAACCTAGTTTTGCTCTGAAATTCATCTTAAAATTTCATCAATTTTCCTTATAAGAATAAAAATGCTGAACAAGCAACAATAATATAGCTATGCGCTTGTTAAGGAGCCCGCAAAAAATTAGCCAGGCCAAGGCTGATTGATTGAACCCGGTCATAACAAAAAAGTTTCAAAGAACCCTTTCCGTCTGATTAGCGCGAACTCCGGAAAAAGTTGTTCCAAATAATGAACCTTTTGTTTTCCCAACAAAAACAACGTCAATTAAGCGTAAGAGTTGGAACTTCCTTTTTTACATTGTTCAAAAATTCAAGGCAGCAAACTTTGTAAAAAATTTTCATTCGGTATCATCCGGCGTTAAAAAGAAAAGTAATTGTTGAGGAGTTTTGATGAGATAGCGAAGGCTTTTATTTTGCGTATTTTTTCGTAGGCGTGGAAGATTCCTGTTAACAATATTCCACGGACATTGATTTTACAATGTGGGTTGTAACATAAATAGATTTCTATGTTTCCTTTCTATTCTAAAGGGGCTCAAAGATTCCTAGTTCACCGGAAACATATAAGTTAATCGTCAATGCTACTTACTTTACTTACGTCGTACTAGGACGAAGTATGGATATGACCGCTATATGATGGCACCGCTATCATAGGAAATCCGAGCTTTACGGCTCAGCCACGACATTGGTCTAAGCGCGACAGCGGCGAGCGGCGGCCATACATTGAAGCGAGACACAGCGATGGGACTTTTCATTCGCACGTATGGCTGCCGCTCGCCGCTGCCGCGCTTAGACCAATGTCGTGGCTGGGCCGTTAAGGTCTAACTGCGGCAAAATACTGACAAGCTGATATTGTCCATCAAACTGGGGGGTTACCATGACGTACTAAAGACGTTCAGTTTAGGTTGAGAGAAAGGGACACAGCTATAGCAGTTACATAGCTCCGTCCATCTCTCTCAACCTAAACTGAACGTCTTCAGCACGTCATGGTAGACCCCCCTGGTCATTCTCCTACGTCGACCGTCAACATCTCCAAGCATCTACTGAGGATGCAGAGGCAAAACACGTGCCGTTCTTGGTGGTGGTCTGTTATACATAATATTAATTTGCGTAGGTAGGTATTTCTTTTGCAGTCGGCAGGTGGGAACATTAATTGCATCCATACTTATTACTTATTTAATTTATTGATTTAATATTATAAATGGGAAAGTGTGTCTGTTTGTTTGTCCGTCTTTCACGGCAAAACGGAGCGACGAATTGGCGTAATTTTTTAAGGGGAGATAGCTGAAGGGATGGAAAGTGACATAGGCTACATTTTGTCTCTTTCTAACCTCCCACTTCCCTAAAATAAAGATTGTAAATTCTTATGGAGCATTCCACAATTATCGAATTTAACGCGAGCGAAGCCGCGGGCAAAAGCTAGTGCAAAATATAAGCAAGTAGTACGGGTTAGTAGACTAGCACGTTATCTGTTCGCGGATTTGCAAAGTAATTTTCTAGATTTTGATAAAATAATTTTCAAAAGCAATAAATTGGATTCAGTGGGAATGGTAGAATCAATTATTGATTTTTTTTGAGTGCCACCTTTTTATTGCTGACGTAAATCGTCTTGAGCCTGAGAGTTATTGCACTTGAAGCTAAAACGCCTTTTTTACGACTGGTCGTATTACCGGGATCATAACTGAAACCTGTCATTCTACTTGAGTGTTAAATTTTCGTTTGAAAAGAATTGTTCACTTGATATTGCTATTTATATACCTATTTTAATCACATTTGCGCAGTTTTATCTGCAAGATTTCCATTAAATGCTGTTAAAATATTCCAACTACAACTATCTAGATATTGTAATTTTTGGGCAATTCTCAGGAGGCGCGTTTTTACGTGTCCGCGGCAAAAAACGTCAGAACGGACTGTTCTAAAAATCTGAATTAAATCAGAGATAATCTTTAGCCTCTGTTCTATTTGGTACACTATAACATTATTTATTTATTATTTGTATAATATGAGTAATAAAATATTAAATGCGAATAATGACCGTCGGTGGGCGTGACCCGCACCCAGAATATGCAAAACAAAAAATCATAACTCAAGATGGCGTTGTTGATCGCAGTTGTTATAGATATTCACGTATAAGGTATTAGTTAACCTATCATATTTTCTGTATAAAAATAATATGTTAGCTAACTCATCGAGTAAAGACAAATTTTCCATGAGTCCCGGGCTAGTGACTGATTTCGGTGTAATTTTTTAAACATGACAGTACTCTTACAAATTAGTAGATCAGGGACACCAAGGCATAAAATAATATGTTAGCTAAACTCATCGAGTAAAGACAAATTTACCATGAGTCCCGGGCTAGTGACTGATTTCGGTGTAATTTTTTAAACATGACAGTACTCTTACAAATTAGTAGATCAGGGACACCAAGGCATTAATAAAGTATGTTTTAGCTATGTTTTAACCATTCAGTGTAGAGGAGATGAAGTACCATTTTATAACGGGCACTTTTTGAAGGTTTCTCAGTCGTTCGCTGCATGGGTTTGGTCCCATGTTGTTTAACATTCAGTGGATCAATTTACTCCAACAGTTTAGGTGCATTTGTCGTTATGCAAGGTACTAATAAATCCTTGAAAGTATGTTATTACGTCATTATGACATCTCCTCTGTATCATGCATGCTATTGCAGTTATCTCCAAAAATGCTATAAAATTTGATATCAGTGGAGTTGATTTCCGTGGTTTCGGTGCAGTTTTTGACCACCGATATCAAAAAAGTGACCACCGAACTCCGATTGCCACGTTGTAAACTGATTAAACGTCCATTATTTTCTAACATTTCATACTTAAATAGTAGGATATACTTTGAAAAACATAGAACTGTGTTTCTAAGCAAATTAAACCATACTATGGGTACAAAATTCTCTACTCGATAATGACTAGCACATTACCATGTTAAATTTAGTAAAATTACGCGATTATGAGCCTTTTTACATGACCTGTCATCGAATTAAAATGAAAAATATCAATAATTTGAATAATAAGTTATATATTAGTTGAAATGTGGAATAATGTGTAAAAAATTGAATTCGGTGGAGCAAATTGATTACAGTGCCCATACATAATTTTGGTGATTTTGAAATGTCCGATTTCTTACAAACTATAAGGTTCTAATGGAGGCCTCCACCACCAATATTTTTTATATTTAGGCTAGATTTTAGTAAATTGACTGACATATCAATAAAGTAGTAAATAAAAATCAGCACCGAAATCAGGCAACGAACGTTGTCCCTGAGAATCGCCCTTTTAATTTAAAAAACGTGAAGATCGAAGCGCAGTCTGGTTCAAGTGTCAAGTCACTACAGTAGAGCGGTGGTGGCAGGGAAAGCTAGCTACGAATCGTAAGCTAATTGCATTGTGATGTTGGCTAGAAACGATGGAGTTTACCAATAGGCTACTTGACCCTTTTTTAAAGTTTGTCTTATATTGTTACTTACTGTTAACCGAAAAAAAAATATCACTATATTTTATTATGACTTATAAACCGCAAGAAATATTTTTAAAGAATACTTTTACCAAGGACCATTTAATACTAGACTGATATAGCCCATACAAAAAAGCGTACCCCTGAAAAAAGCTTAGTTTATGCTTTAAAACTAGATGGCGTTGTTTCGTAACCCGGGAGTGGAAAAAAATATATTTTTACACATTTTTTTACTTGTTTTTATATTATACTATGAATAACTATCAAAAAACTTTATTTTAATATCAAAATATTGGCTCAAAACACAATTTTTACAAATTATATTTTTTGGTCGGCCTCGACGTAGTTGTGATCGCTTCGCTGGCTAAGTTTGTTCGCATGTTGTCTAATTATTGCCAAATAAAACGACTAGATGACGTTGGTGGACTAGGAAAATGTCACATCCGTTTCGTTGTTCATTAATATAATATACTTAGTGATAATAAACCTATATGTTGAGCTCAAATACGTTCAAAAAAACGCAATCATTGTGCCAACAGATGTGACATCCAGTGACATCTGACATCCATGTCACATCACAAATGTCATTGTATGATTTATTGAATATTCATAATATATGGATATTAAATATTTTAGAATCGCAGCAGCAATGCGAGTAGAGATACAGAATTAATAACTGTATAAATTAATAATTGTATGACCAATGACCTCATACATAAAATTTAGGTGACAGAAGGCGAATCCAATTTAGTTTAGGTGACAGAAGGCGAATCCAATTTGTAAACATTAAATGTGCTAAGGAAAAGAATCTTTCCGATTTTCAACGGGACACGGCTGAAGGGGCGAGCTGGTTTCGACTGCGCCCATGCATCTCAATTGTCCAGAAAGTTCATTCGAAGATCATTTTGCTTATAATAATCTGAGTAATCACAGTGAATGGTTTGACAGTATTTCAGCTAACATGTAGAGAGACTTGCTAGCTTCATCGGTCAGGCTTCGTCTTGGACACAACGCGGATAGTTAGGCCGCCAGGTGTGGCACTTTGGATTACGTTTTTATAATAAATTAATGATAGTTTGTATTGTTTTGGTAATATATTTTATACTCGTATACTACTCGTTTGGTACTCGTATAAACCTAAACTGAGATAATAAATGAATAAAAGGAAATAATTAGTGAAACTCTGACATAAGTAATAATTAATGAGACTAAATGCGTTTTCACATTATCCGATCCGATATCGGATGTAGGACTGATACCCCATACATTACAGGCGCTATCTTGGATTTTTTCCATTTAAATCCTTCCGACATCCGATATCGGATCGGATAATGTGAAAACGGACTAAGACAATAGATACCTTGTTAGTGTTATATACCTATGCCTATGTATATCCCACCAAAAACATTCTGTAAAAAATAGCCGTCTCGATGGAGCTGCTTGTTTATCTCTAAAAAGTAATGAAATCTACATAAAGTTCCTTACTGCGATTTCTTTATTATTATAGTTAACTAGCCTTCGCCGCGGCTTCGCTCGCGTTAAATTCGAAAATCTCTCCACAAACTTCCATCCTCCATTCTAAGGAAGTGGGGGATATAAAAAGAGACAAAAAGTAGCCTATGTCACTTTCCATCCCTTCAACTATCTCCACTTAAAAAATCACGTCAATACGTCGCTCCGTTTTGCCGTGAAAGATGGACAAACAAACAGACACACACACTTTCCCATTTATATTGGGTTGGTAAGAAAGTAATGAGCGAATCATAACCAATATTGTAATTTTTATTTAATTTATTATTTTAATCATTTATCAAAAATATAACGGCCTTCGTTATCTACTACTTGTCTCCATCGTTCTGGTAAAGAATGAATAGCATCAGCGAAGAAGTTCTTAGGTTTAGATTCAAAAAACTCAGCTATGTACTGTCGTAGATGGGCTTGATCATCGAACTTTTTTTCATTCAAGGCATTGCTTAGCGATCTGAACAATGCGTAATCCGTAGGTGCCAAGTCTGGAGAGTACGGTGGATGAGGTATCACTTTCCAACCTAGCTCCAATAGCTTTAGCCGAGTCACTTTTGCAATGTGTGGGCGAGCATTGTCGTGTAAGAAAAAATACTTTAAATAATTTTTAAATAAAGAAAAAACTTTAGCATGCTGTGGACGATTCTGACAGATTTTTTGGTTTAAATTTTCAAGCTGATTACAGTATACTGACGGTACCAGTCATTCCACTTGGTAGGAGTTCCCAGTGAATAATACCATGAATATCCCACCAAACGGACAGCATAACTTTTTTCGGGTGAGGCTCTGTTTTTGTTGCCTCTATTCCTTTTTCGTTTGGAGCTAGCCACTGACGTTTGCGTGTGTGATTTATATATAAGATCCATTTTTCATCTCCAGTGATAAGATGGTCCCACCAGTTGAATGTGCGGCGAAAAGACAGAAGTTGTATGCAGATATCGGCCCGGCGGTTTAGTTGATGTCTATCTAGTTCGTGCGGTATCCAAACACTGTATTTGTAGTTTTTTCCCAACTCGTGTAAATGTGTTTCTATGGTGACATGAAAGCAGCCTAACTCGGTAGCAAGAGTACGACTCGTTAGCCTCGGATCTCCTTCAATTAAGGTTTTTAATTTGGCTACATCAATCTTCACCGGTCGACCAGACTTAGGTTGATCTGATAATGAAAAGTCGCCACTACGAAACCGCTGGAACCATCGTTTCGCCGTGGCCTCAGACACAACTTCAGGAGCAACACGCTGACATATATTACGCACTGCTTCGGCGGCTGAATGGCCAGACTGAAATTCATATAGTAAGCAATGCCTTACATGCACTTTTAATTCGTCCATTTTCTTCCTTATATTAGCTCGGCGACAGCTAGTGAATGACTGACGAGAAACTGTGCGACTCGCTCTTTATATACTTTCGACCATAGAAGATTCTAGAACTCTCTCAAAAATTTTATGTGGAATTCAATCGATCGCTCATTACTTTCTTACCAACCCAATAATATTAGTATGGATGTTGTGTGACTTGGCCGTTGAAGTGTAGCGGTGCTGGCGACAGATTGGTGCAATGGTGTCATAGAGCACCTGGTTATAAACTTCTTTATACCCTTGTGTATAAAGAAGTTTATGAGTTTCATATTCGATGGTCCGAGCTAAGGTTCGTAAAGCCATGAAGCCGAGCTGATAATCATTGTCGCTAAACGCCGATCGAAACGCAGTCTGAAGTGGGTGATAAACGTACGATACGAGCAGGTATGCGTACTTATGGCTCGACGACCTTTTTCGATTGTGTGTCACCGTAATTACGCGTAAAAACCGCTGCGCATAGTAGTCGACCATCCAACGCGTACTTGCTCGTACGCCTATCACCCACTTGACGTCGCGCCAACACTTGGAAAAAGCGGGTTTTCGACAACTACCAATAAGATTTTAGACATTCAAAAATCTTCAATAATACTCAACTGTTTCGGTCGCACTCGTTCAAATATAGGATAGGATTGGTATGAGCGAGACGGTCAGGAGATTGATTGTCAACATGATATCTATCATAAACACCGTTCGAAATGGCCTCATTAAAATCTAAATTTTAAATATATTGAAAGTAATATTACTAATCATTGACGTCACGCTCAAAATGAAAGAGATAGAAAATTTGACAGTATGGTACTCTTTTGCATGATTGTCATAATTCAAAATAAGAACGATGGCTGGCGTTGTAAACAGGGACTGAAACATGACACGGGCCCCTAGCGTCATCTATATACTTTTCACTGTATCACTTGTAATGCCGTTGAACTACCGCGTGCGTATTTAAAAAAAAAACGACATTTTTATTCAAATGACACTCTTAGTGACATCTAGTGACATAGATTTACGGCTGCCAACGGGGTACGGTATTTAGTATGGACTCTGCTGGTCCTTTATAATCGTCCTTGCTTTTACGCAATCAGGCAAAAACAACATCAGACATCTCATCTATAGATTTTCTGTGAATGAAGTAATTCAGAGCAAAAACAACACTTTCTGACACTTTAAGTACGAGGCATAAAGGTCATTATGTCAGTGATTGATTTGACACGAATTCTATGACGTCACTACATGGCCGACAACGTTTTCAGTGGACAAAATTTTAAAAAATTACTCAAATTTTTGAATTAAAAATATGTAGTCAGTCAGCGTACACATTTAATACCCAAAATAATTAAATATTTTATTCTTATGTCAAATATTACAGAAAACAATCATTTATTTAGTCAAATTAGATATGAGTCTAGTACTATTAAGATGCACCCTCAGAGCCTTATAGCGGCACTTACTGACCACAATTGATGCTTTGGTGCCAATCAGCTAAGTGCATTAAGTATGTCAGTAATATTAGATTTGCTATTTTCGCTACAGCAGCTGGTGGCTTTGTCCCTATTAGTAGAAAGTATGTTCTTAAAAGATAGTTCCGTGTGGAGACAGATAATAATTTCTGCGCCATCTTCTCTCTCGATACAAGTTAAGTCATAGAAACTAAAGAAATAAAGTTTTTTCTTAAAAAAAGTTTTTTCAAAAACGAAAGGTTCCTTCGAATTATTTAAATTAAGTTCGACGACCGGTCTATTATAACTAGTGGATAGATACCCTATCTGCGAAGCCGATGCACTGTGCTCCTTAGTTAGAATCCCGGAAAGGGCATATAATAAATGTATGATGAGCACAGATATTTGTTCCTCAATTGGGGGGTTATTCTTTGTATACTTAATCATCGGCTGGGTACCTACAACACAGCTTGAGCTTAGCGTGGAACTCAGTAAATCTGTGTAAGAATGTTCTATATATTCATTTTAGTTATTCAATTAGAAGCTATTTCTCATTTGAAATTATGAAATATGCTCGAGTCACAATGCAAGGGAAAGTTGCCTCAGTTGAAGGCCATTGAACTTTATAAAATGAGCCGGATAAAATTTAATTTTGGAACCTTTTGAAGTTGCATTGATTCAGCGGGGCGTTCTTGGTCCTGATCCCGCTCGACCGTTATCGTTCACGGCACGCTGGGTTTATTGCGTGCCGCACTAAATCGCATTATGTACGGTTAATTATTCGGTTCTTTATGCTTGTGTGTAGACGTGGCATTAGTGCCACAGTATCGATATCATAGTGTCACGGTAGTGAAATGTTTTTGGGTTTGCGGTTAACTCGACGTTATGACATAATACTGATATGTCATAATATATCATAACGTCGAGTTTGTGTGAAATTTTACATTCCCTGCAAAAATGTGCTGCATTATTGCTGCAACTTTGGCCAGCATCTATACAAGGAGTAGATTTTTGAATGACGACCATTCAATTTCGTGAATATCGTTTAATATAATATCTCCGCTACGAACGATTTAAATTCTACTAACAGAAATAAAAACGAGTGGTCATTACCACTAGATTTAAAATTACTACTAGCCTTTCTCAAAAATAGCATTTTGTCGTTTTCCGCAGACTTTCGAATGGCTAATTTATGCTTTTGAAATTCAAAAATTGGTCCCCAGTAGGTTTTATTTTGTCGTGAAAAATACAGATCGAATCAAAATGGACATAGACATAGACATAGACATTCTTTATTGGTAATGAAAATTACAGGTCATAACTTTTACCATATTAGATTATTGCACATATTTATGTAATTACATCTATACACATTATCTACATTTTATACATTTGTTCAATAACTATACATTTTTATATAGTCTGCGATTCTTTACATATAACATTATTATTTATTATCATTAATATTTGATTATTATTAAATGAATGATAGAGTGTCCAAAGGACTTCCTACTTTTGGGAATACCTTCTAATGCCTTAATAGCGCAAAATTATGAACTAGTAGTTCTCAGATTAGGAAGGAAGATGATATACAGTGTGTCCCGGAAGTACTACCATAGGTACGGCAGCTCAAGAGGATCCTAACCAACCGAACATGACCTCAGTAAAGTGTTCACCATTTTGGAGTTATTTCCAAACTAAGTTTTCCTTTTTCAGCACACCAAAAAATGACTTCTATAGGATTTAAATTGGATGCTAGAACTAAAATTGTAACGCGAAAGCCGATCCTGAAAAAAAAACTTATTTTGGAAATAACTTGAAAACGGTGAACATTTTACTGAGATCATGTTAGGTTGTTTAGGGTCCTCTTGAAATGCCCTACCTCTGGTGTCACTGTGGCGTGGCACTTCTTGTAGCGCAGCTTTCTGAGTACGCAATGGTTAAATAACACGAGACTGTTTAGGTATAATTAAGATATATTAAATAACGTGCATCCTAAAGTAAACAAACAAATCAAGTGACATGATATTGTCATGCAGACAAAAATAAGAACAGGCGAAATATAAAATTCAAATACTATGAAGAATAGACATGCTTGCTGTAAGCCAGTAACATAATAGGTAACATGCAAATAGTAAGATTATATAAATACACATTACATTTAAATCTAACACTTCTGGGACACCCTGCATGTTAATGTTGATATATGATCAGACATATTCATCTCATAGTCTTAACTCCAAGAGCATTGCCTCCGGTAGTATAAGTATGGCACTTCTTGGGAACCCGTGGTGACGGGTTAAGAATTTCACCACCCCCTTTCTTCCCGTGGGTGTCGTAGAAGTCAACTGTGGGATATGGGTTAAATCGTGGCGTAGGCGAGAGGCTGGCAACCTATCACTGCAATGTCACAATTTCGATTTCTTTTAACCCCTTTTTGCCAAGAGTGGTATTGCAACTTTAGTGGTTCCCCTACCCCTTTATGGGACACAGGCGTGATTTATGTTTGTATGTTATGTACTTCTTGAGAAAGTCTTTCCTGGAAAAGATGGCATGTCTTACAAAATAAAGTGGAATAAAAAAGACGTGTGAAAGAGAAGGAAAAGCCGCTTCTGCGTGTCATTCACCCTACGGCACTAGCTCCCTCGGCGATGGGATTAATCTTGTGGAAAAACGTTGATATCCGCGCGGCACCGAGTTTGTTTTGGAAGAAACGTTTCCTACATGGGGACTTGAAAGAGCATTTATTGGCTTTCAACACTTGCATGAAATAGAAACTTTCTTACTACTTCAGTTTCTTTAAGATCGCTCTCGTTGGTTTTGATTTTCTGTCATAATCATATATATATTGATTTAAACTAACACGATCTTCACTCATATTATTAAATTAAAACGGGACTTAATCGCGTAAAACTTACGTTTTATATTTAACCCGACGTTTCGGACATGACATTACGTCCGTGGTCACGGGTAGACTGGCTGGGAGTTGTATCAACATCTTCTAGCTGTACGAGTTTTTCGAACTACCCGCACTTGATTGTCATCAGTCACTTTTACGCTAGGGTTGCCACTCTGCCTACATACAACACTCACGACATCCGATGGTATGAGACGGGAAGTTTTCTCACGTTTACACTTGCTAATCACTGGATTCCACGAAGATGAAATCCCTTGCCCTTCATTTTGATTGAAATTACGATGTTTCCTGATTTCAATCGCTTCACGTACTTTCCTGCTATAGTAAAGACGTTCAGTTGAAAGGACTTTGGGATTATGCAGTTCAATCCAGTGGTTCGGTCCTGACTCTAGCAAATGCTCGGCAACCGCAGACTTATTTATTTGTCGTTTTTTGACCGCCGCGATATGTTCTTTGACCCTTTCCGCTATGGTGCGTTTGGTTTCTCCAATATAAGAACTACCACAGCTACAGTCAATCTTATAAACGCCTGGCGTCTGATATGGAATAACATCCTTTGCTGACCTTAGTTGCCCCGCCACCTTCGACAACGGCATGTACACAGTCTGTATCGAATACTTCTTTAGTATGGTACCAACCTTGTCTGTCACTCCCTTGACATAGGGCATAAATGCCGGTCGTCTTGCAACATTCGGATGCTTCTTCGCAGGCTTTCGTCTTGGTTGCCGACAATCCACCCTGTACCCATTCTTTCTAAGAACCTCCTGAATGTGTGACATCTCACTCTCTAAAAATTCAGGGTCACAAAGGTCATGTGCTCTGTTCTTTAGGGAATTAACGACGGACAGTAGGTGACGAGGGTGGTGGTGAGACTGAGCATTGAGGTATCTATCTGTGTGAGTAGGCTTCCTGTAGACAGTGTGCGCCAAGGATCCATCCATCCGACCTATCACTTTTATGTCCAGAAAAGGCAAACTTCGATCTGATTCCAATTCATACGTAAATTTCACCTTCTGATGAATGGAATTGAGATACTGGAGTAATTGCTCAACTTCTTGCTTGCCACCCTTCATGATACAAAAGACATCATCGACATACCGCTTCCATAACTTCACTGCCCATGGTTGCAGGTCTATGTTTGCCTCAAAATGCTCCATCCAGATATTTGCTAAAACCGGCGCCACCGGGCTGCCCATAGCAACTCCGTCAATCTGGAGATAATGCTTTCGTCGATATAAAAAGTAGCTCCCTTCTAGACAGTTTCGCAATAACACCATGACCGACTCCAGTATCTCATTGTCAGCTAGCCTTGTCCTAACTACCTCAAGACATTCCTTAACTGGAACATTGGTGAAAAGCGACTCGACATCAAAACTCACCATTATGTCATCTGGTTCCAGCTTAACATCCTTCAGAATGTCCACAAAGTGACGAGAATCTTTCACAAAGGACGACGTTTTACCCACAAGCGGCTGCAACACCGATGCTACATGCTTTGCCAGATCGTAAGTAGGTGAGGCGATTTGACTTACGATTGGTCGCAAGGGCACGTTAGCTTTGTGTACCTTCGGCAGCCCATACAATTTCGGCGATTGCACTATTCTAGGCCTGTGTAAACGGTCAAAGACATCATCCTGGAACAACTCCCTGTAGTCCCTAATGACAGCCCTTATCCGGCGCGTAACTCTGGCAGTAGGGTCATATGAAACGGGCTTATACACATTCGTATCATTCAGTAAAAGCCGAATTTTGTCGTCGTAATCTGTCGAGTCCATGACCACCGTGGCGTTCCCTTTATCCGCCTTTAGAACCAGGATATTCTCATTCGCTCTCAGGTTCTTCAGAGCTAAACGTTCTTCCGTAGTCACGTTACTCTTGGGTAATGTCGCCTTCCGCAAAATAACCGCAACATCCTGTCTAAGTACCTCCGCATCCCTAGACGGAACCTTGTTACGTGATATTGCCTCTTCAACACTACAGATCACGGCCTCATATGGAATCCGCTTAGGTGTCATAGCGAAATTCAACCCTTTTTCCAATATACCGACGGTCACTTTTTCTAAAGGAGTGGTTGATAAGTTTATTACCGTGGAGGTGGGATTAGAATTGTTATTTCCACCCGCAGTCTCGTTATTTCCATATCGATACATCAGCTTCTCATACTTCCTATCATGTACCTTAGTACGATAATAATAAATACGGTCCGCTTGTTCGAAGGTTATCCGATCCCACACATTAAAATCACTACACGATAACACTGCACTACACTCGCTATGCAACCCGTATAATTCGCACTGCACTCTATCTAACTCAGCGTAATTGTTCCTTATTTGCTGTTTCAATAGACGGATACTAGCAGCCCTTAGAATGTTTGCAGAAAACGGTATATCCCTACGCGGTTTAAGTCTTACGCACGTAGGCAATAAGTTCGAATCGCGACACTTAATTAAAAATGACAACGATGTTGTTACACGCACTCGTTTTTTCCGCAACCATCCTAGACGTTTGAGTTTTATTGCTATCTCCGGCCCGTACCGGTTTACAATATATTGATTTAAACTAACACGATCTTCACTCATATTATTAAATTAAAACGGGACTTAATCGCGTAAAACTTACGTTTTATATTTAACCCGACGTTTCGGACATGACATTACGTCCGTGGTCACGGGTAGACTGGCTGGGAGTTGTATCAACATCTTCTAGCTGTACGAGTTTTTCGAACTACCCGCACTTGATTGTCATCAGTCACTTTTACGCTAGGGTTGCCACTCTGCCTACATACAACACTCACGACATCCGATGGTATGAGACGGGAAGTTTTCTCACGTTTACACTTGCTAATCACTGGATTCCACGAAGATGAAATCCCTTGCCCTTCATTTTGATTGAAATTACGATGTTTCCTGATTTCAATCGCTTCACGTACTTTCCTGCTATAGTAAAGACGTTCAGTTGAAAGGACTTTGGGATTATGCAGTTCAATCCAGTGGTTCGCACAAAGCTAACGTGCCCTTGCGACCAATCGTAAGTCAAATCGCCTCACCTACTTACGATCTGGCAAAGCATGTAGCATCGGTGTTGCAGCCGCTTGTGGGTAAAACGTCGTCCTTTGTGAAAGATTCTCGTCACTTTGTGGACATTCTGAAGGATGTTAAGCTGGAACCAGATGACATAATGGTGAGTTTTGATGTCGAGTCGCTTTTCACCAATGTTCCAGTTAAGGAATGTCTTGAGGTAGTTAGGACAAGGCTAGCTGACAATGAGATACTGGAGTCGGTCATGGTGTTATTGCGAAACTGTCTAGAAGGGAGCTACTTTTTATATCGACGAAAGCATTATCTCCAGATTGACGGAGTTGCTATGGGCAGCCCGGTGGCGCCGGTTTTAGCAAATATCTGGATGGAGCATTTTGAGGCAAACATAGACCTGCAACCATGGGCAGTGAAGTTATGGAAGCGGTATGTCGATGATGTCTTTTGTATCATGAAGGGTGGCAAGCAAGAAGTTGAGCAATTACTCCAGTATCTCAATTCCATTCATCAGAAGGTGAAATTTACGTATGAATTGGAATCAGATCGAAGTTTGCCTTTTCTGGACATAAAAGTGATAGGTCGGATGGATGGATCCTTGGCGCACACTGTCTACAGGAAGCCTACTCACACAGATAGATACCTCAATGCTCAGTCTCACCACCACCCTCGTCACCTACTGTCCGTCGTTAATTCCCTAAAGAACAGAGCACATGACCTTTGTGACCCTGAATTTTTAGAGAGTGAGATGTCACACATTCAGGAGGTTCTTAGAAAGAATGGGTACAGGGTGGATTGTCGGCAACCAAGACGAAAGCCTGCGAAGAAGCATCCGAATGTTGCAAGACGACCGGCATTTATGCCCTATGTCAAGGGAGTGACAGACAAGGTTGGTACCATACTAAAGAAGTATTCGATACAGACTGTGTACATGCCGTTGTCGAAGGTGGCGGGGCAACTAAGGTCAGCAAAGGATGTTATTCCATATCAGACGCCAGGCGTTTATAAGATTGACTGTAGCTGTGGTAGTTCTTATATTGGAGAAACCAAACGCACCATAGCGGAAAGGGTCAAAGAACATATCGCGGCGGTCAAAAAACGACAAATAAATAAGTCTGCGGTTGCCGAGCATTTGCTAGAGTCAGGACCGAACCACTGGATTGAACTGCATAATCCCAAAGTCCTTTCAACTGAACGTCTTTACTATAGCAGGAAAGTACGTGAAGCGATTGAAATCAGGAAACATCGTAATTTCAATCAAAATGAAGGGCAAGGGATTTCATCTTCGTGGAATCCAGTGATTAGCAAGTGTAAACGTGAGAAAACTTCCCGTCTCATACCATCGGATGTCGTGAGTGTTGTATGTAGGCAGAGTGGCAACCCTAGCGTAAAAGTGACTGATGACAATCAAGTGCGGGTAGTTCGAAAAACTCGTACAGCTAGAAGATGTTGATACAACTCCCAGCCAGTCTACCCGTGACCACGGACGTAATGTCATGTCCGAAACGTCGGGTTAAATATAAAACGTAAGTTTTACGCGATTAAGTCCCGTTTTAATTTAATAATAATCATATATTTCAATAGTTTACAATTAGTACAGTCAACCAATTTGAAACATAGGCCACTGTAGATCCTTTTCACAGTCAACGTCAAAAAGTAACTTCTGGCCAAATGCACGGTGTCAATAAGACAGGGTTCTAGAGTGGCCTGTGATTCAAATTGGTTGACCGTACGTAGCGTAGTCAGCATCAATAGTAGCGAAGAAAACAAAGCACCAAAAGTAACTAAGATCCCGATGAGCTTTTCTAAATCTAAAAGATTTCTATCTGAACAGTTCGTCATTATTAGCATAGGTATGATCAAAGACATATATAACTCCGTATAAACAGCTACAGTCTAAGAAAAAAATGTACCTCAGAACCATATAGAAAAAGGTCCGGTGGCCTAGATGGCGTTACACTTTTGGGGGACGCTCGGCTAGATGGCGCTAATATTAATATATGACATTTTAACACAATCATATCAAGCTAAGAATATGGTCCATATTGTCAAAATTTATGTTTAAAAGTTTTAAGCTTGTGTCGAGAGATGGCAGTCTATGCACTGTGATTACTCATTTTACTTTGACAGTAACTCTGTATAATACTCAATCCTCTTTGGTATGACATGATGGTCTCATCTACTGAGCATGCGTGTCGAGCATACACTTTTACTTTAGAGTCAGTCCAAGAAAAGTTGGCAACGATTTTGAAGGCCCCGCCGATGCAAAATCATCATCCTCCTTGCGTTATCCCGGCATTTGCCGCGGCTCATGGGAGCCTGGGGTCCGCTTCAACTAATCCCAAAATTTGGCGTAGACACTAGTTTTTACGAAAGCGACTGCCATCTGACCTTCCAACCCGAAGGGTAAACTAGACCTTATTGGAATTAGTTAGGTTTCCTCACGATGTTTTCCTTCACCGAAAAGCGACTGGCAAATATAAAATGACATTTATTCCGAGCACATAAATTCCGAAAAACTCATTGGTGCAAGCCGGGGTTCGAACCCGCGTCCTCCGTAACGAAAGTCGCATGTTCTTACCGCTAGGCTACCAGCGCAGGCCCTGCCGATGCAAATGTTATATTAAATGTCAAACTTCGATGAAACTATGACATTTAGGTACTAACCCTTGTAGGTAACGGCTAAGCATTGGTCTAAGCGCGACAGCCGAGCGGTGAGCGGCGGCCATACATTGGAGCGAGACACAGCGATGGGACTTTTCATTCGTACGTATGGCTGGCGCTCACCGCTGTCGCGCTTAGACCAATGTCGTGGCTGGGCCGTAAACAGGGCTATCAAAATTGCTGTTGGAATAGGCTACTTTCCTCCTAGTCAAAACAGCTTCTTGTTAAGAACTGTCAAAACGACTTGCTAATATGGAATTAATATGAAATCCAGTTGAGTGACCTCACGGTCAACTGATTTACTTAATATATTTTTATCTGACTTATAAAATATAAATTGAAGTTAAAATTAACTTCTGTCCTTGTTTTTCTTATAATTATATGATGCTTTATTTCGTGCATGGTATAAAATATTTTATATTAAGTACAGTCAAGTTCCCTATTAAAGAAAACTTCCCATTTAAGTCATAGGAACTTTCTGTATACATCGTATACAAATAGCTTACTTATACACTGTATCAAATTAATGACTCTGACACGTAACTGAACCACCTTGATCCTAAACGTCGCTTGCATAAGTCCTTGTAAAATGTTTGCGTACGCACCCGTGAGGCTTAGGACGGCAAATTATGGGCTGACGTTTATCCCGGCTTTTAATTGTGTTTTTAAAGTTAAGTTTTAAAGAATAATTAGGGAGGGGATGGAGTAGTGACTTCATAAAATATAAGAAGATATTGTGATAAATGGGACTATCATGCTGCAATTCAAGTGATAAAATGTTATCTCAAGTGTCCATGCATTGTAAGAAGCCAAAAATCGACGACAAAAAATAAGTCAACTGTCAACGAAGTAACGTCCGAAATTTAAAAAATACACCGTTTTACAAGTGTTTCTGCGAAGATATTTACAGATGAGTATTGTTTTCATAATCTTTACATACAGTCTTCATGTAATCTTTCAAATTGCTAGTAGTCATTAGGTATTTGGTTATGTTTGTACATGTTTTGATGACAACTTGTTTAGTGTTTTAACTTACCGTGTTTCTTAGTTCATTGTTAAATCTCTTCAAAAACAATAAGACTACACACAGTGGAAACCAGTTAAACTTTCAATAAAGTGAATTATAAACCTACTATATGTTATCATACACTAGGAATTAAGATTAGTAAATTTTGATTTCCTCATTAAAGTCATATTGTTATTATTGAATAGTGTATCAAGTGCAAGTATTAAGTTAATAATTACAAATTCTCACTGCCTATACATATATTTTATTGGCTATATTGTCTCAAATTACAAATATGTCTTCAGAACAACCTACCAAGATGACTACAAGGAGGGACGTCCTGATTGCCAAAATGCAACAATTACAGAAGGAGCTCAAAACAGCCAACGAGCTGAACAAAAAGCTCCTTCAAGAACAAGAAGAGAGTGAACAGGAGATTGAGCGTGTTGTAAGAACAAACACAACACTAAAAAATCAACTCGCCAACCAAGACGTTGAGTATGAAGACTTGCAAGGGCAGCGCGATGAACTGCAGGCCATTGTCAACCGGTTCCAGCAATGCCAGGATATACACGAGCTGGCGTTACAACGCGTCCGGGACTTGCAACAGCAACTGGAGGAGTCGGAATCAAAACATGTTTGCAAGTATTGCTCCGGCAACCCCGTGCCCGCTGACAATAATATGAGTATTTTTGCTGAATTAAATAGTTTTGATGTAGATTTAGTTCTTGATAGTACAGTGTCCTCTCCAATAATAGAAACTTTAGATATTAAAAATTCTGTGCAATTTGAGGACCACAGTGATGTTAGAGTTACATTGAAAGGTAACAATAAAATTAAAAAATACTTGAAATTGAACAGATTCATTAAGAAATCAAAGCTTTTGCTGAAACGTCATACTTCACTGTTTAAGACAGTGCAATCTAAATGTAAAAGTGTTTCCCTCAGCGAGGAACTTTTAAACTGTCAATATCAACTAGACAGGACAACTGAGGAGCTGAATCTCCGCTCCGATGAATTAAAAAAATTAGAATTAAAGTTGATAGACTTAACTAATAGGGATGAATTGTCAAGTAAAGCTTTACAGGAGTACATAGCCTTTATGAATAATGTTCTAGAACCGGGCAGCGGCTACAACCTGAGCTTCGAGTCACCACGGCCACCGACGCGCCCCGCCGCGCCGAGTTCGCCCGCGCTGCGTGCCGTCCTAGCCGCGCCGGGATCGCCCGCGCTGCGAGCGCTGTTCGCGTCGCGCCCGAGCCTCGCGCTCGAGCCCAGCAGAGACCTTCACCCCGTCTCGAGCTTCGGGGATCCTGCGCCAGTACCGGCTCAACCGCCATCGTCACCGCCGGGCGTCGTCGAGCGGGTTCCATCGCGACCGTCCATCGCCGGGCCGGCTCCATCGCCGCCGGCCCTCGTCGAGCCGGCCTCGTCGCCGCCCAGCCTAGCTACGCTGGCTCTGGCGCTGCTGACCTATGTCTCGCCCGCTCCGGCGCCGCCACCCCTCGTCTCGCCGCCGTCGCCCCGCCTCGCGCCGCCATCCTCCCCGCCGCCGCCGCGGCGTGCTCCCCGCCGCCGCCGCGCGCCGCCCGCGCCCGCGCCGTGCTGTACAGCGACGAGGCGGGCGCCGGGCTGGGCGCGCTGCTGGCGGAGCGCCTCCACCGGCGCGTCATCAACCACTGTCACCCGGGGGCCACCGTCGCTCGTTTGGTCGAGTGCATCTCTGCAGGCGAGTTTGACCGCGATTCGACGCTTATAGTTTTTGTAGGGAACAGTTTAGACTGTACTAAACGCGATATTTTAAATTTGTCCGCTACTCTGTCGGCGCTCGATCGGGGAGAGGTAGGGAAAATAATTATGTGTGCGCTCCCATACAGAAGGTCGAGAAAGGTGAATAAGAGAGTTTACCATTATAATTCTTTGTTGTACAATCTCTCAGTATAGTAGTACGATTTCGTATTTTGATACGAATAAATTTATATATGATTTTGTAATGCCCTGTAACAGAACCTACCTACCGAAAAGATGTCTAGTGGATTGTGCTAACCTGTTAGCATATAATATTGAGGACTCCGTCGTATCTAGGGCGGCGTCTAGTAGTTTTACTTCGCGTAGCTCTTTATGTCTCGGTAGCGTGGGTTCCGAGACGGAGTCGCCTGGTGATTTGTATTTAAACTAACCGCTACGACAACGTCTGCACCGGCCGGCTCTGCTCGTATTGAAGCTAGTATGCTTAGTGAAACCGAGTTATTAAATTTAGTTCACCAGAATATTCAAGGCTTTGCCAGCAAGGAACTCGAAATAGATTTGTTTTTACAGTCCTCGAATATTGACATTCTCTGTATAACCGAGCACTGGCTTAAAGGGCATGAATTTATGTTTAATTACAATAATCATAGTATAGTTAGTTATTTCTTCAGAAGATCCTGCATTCGCGGCGGGTCATTGATAATGGTTAAACATAGTATAAAAAGTAAAGAGCGTAGAGACATTGTTGACTTGTCTGTAGAACGCGTTATAGAACTTTCTTGTGTCGAGTTGGAACGATTTATTGTTGTATGCGTGTACAGGCCCCCATCGGCGGACTATAATGTATTTGAATCGGTTATAGATGAAGTCCTTAGTCGTGTTTTTAGAAGTCAGAAAACTATAGTTGTATGTGGCGATTTTAATATTAATTTGCTAGAAAATTCGCCTTTGTGTGGAAGGTTACTAAATACCTTTAAATCTTTTAATTTAGTAAATTTATTTTGTGAACCAACTAGAATCACGGCAACCAGTGCAACATGTATAGACAACATCTTCAGTAACGATATTGCGATTAGTAAATCTGTAATAAACACCTTGAGTTCTGACCACTGTGGACTAAAAGCCTCTTTTGGCGGGAAGATAGAGGATATTCCACAAGACACTGTGTGCAGACTGATTTCCGAAAGGCGCTTACAGTCATTCAATCGTAATATTAGGAACAACTTACCTTTTCTTTCATGTAACCGAGAGAACCCTGACTGTCTGAGTTCTGAGTTGTTTAACTGTATAAAAAAGGAATTTGATGCCTGCTTCATCCCCAAGAAGATGCAGGGCAAGGTCAAGGTTAAATTTAGCGACTGGGCTACGCCGGATATTCACGATAAGAGACGCCGGCTCTATGATTTGTATGATCTGCGAACAACTGATAAAAGGCCGGAATTTATAGAGTACGTAAAGAATTTCTCGAAATCTTTTAAAAGAATGTGTGTCGCCGCTAAAGCTGATTATTTATCCAAAAAGATCTTAAATTCCAGCGATAAAGTTAAAACTACATGGCAAGTGATCAGCAGTGAAACAGGAAAGCGTAAAATAAAAGAACGGCACTACAACCTACGAGTTGCTGATACTTTAGTAAGTTCCGACCGTGAAGTGGCAGATCACTTCGAGCGATTTTTCTCGAATATACCGGCAGAGACAACAAAGTCTCTTAACTCATCGCCAATTGTCGCTGAAGAAATGCTGCAAGCTAATGTAGAAGAATGTTCAGAAATATTCACATTTTCTTATGTTACTCCGACCATAGTTATTAAAACGTTCAGATCTTTAAATTTAAAGAAAACTGAAGATCTATGGGGCTTGTCAGTTAAAGTATTACACTCAATAGTAGAATCAATCGCACCCTATTTAGCTGAGATTTTCAACAGATGTATTGAAACTGGCATTTTTCCTGATATTATGAAACACAGCAAAATTATCCCGCTGTTTAAATCAGGAACGAAATCAGACCCGACCAACTTTAGACCTATTTCAATATTACCAGCGCTAAGTAAGGTCTTTGAGAAGCTTATTCTTAATCAACTGTTGTCTCACTTTAACAGAAATAAATTGCTTGACAATAATCAATTTGGTTTTACCAGAGGTCGTTCAACTACTGATGCCGGTGTGGTACTTCTAAAACACATCTTTGACGCCTGGGAAAGAGCTCAAGATGCTGTTGGAATTTTCTGTGATCTATCAAAGGCCTTTGATTGCGTTGATCACGAGAATTTAAAGAGAAAATTGAGCCACTATGGGGTTAAAGCTGCTGCCCTTGACCTTGTTTCATCGTACCTTTCCGACAGAACTCAGCGAGTTGTTATCAATGGGACTCAATCAGCAGGTTCACCGGTAGCACTTGGAGTGCCTCAAGGTTCAATTCTCGGTCCCTTCCTGTTCTTAGTATACATTAATGATCTACCGAAACTAGTGCAAGATAAACATGATATAGTGTTATTTGCTGACGACACTTCTCTTATATTCAAAGTTGACAGAAAGGAAAGCAGCTTCGATAACATCAACGATGCACTGTCTAGCATAACAGACTGGTTTACGGCGAATAACTTACTTCTAAACGCCAAGAAAACCAAGTGCATCAGATTTGCGCTTCCGAACGTTAAGCAGGTAAATAACAGTAAGATCCAAATGAAAGGTGAAACGCTGGAATTTGAAGATCGAACGGTTTTCCTTGGAGTCACTTTGGATTCAAAACTGCAATGGCATGCACATATAGCCACTTTAGCTGGCAAACTTAGTTCTGCAGCTTACGCAGTAAGGCGAATCAGACAACTAACAAACGTAGAGACGGCCAGGCTGGTATACTTTAGCTACTTCCACAGTGTTATGTCATATGGGATCCTGTTATGGGGAAAAGCTGCAGACATTCAGGCTATTTTTGTGCTGCAAAAACGAGCAGTCCGTTCAATCTACGGATTGGGCGGTCGAGCATCTTTAAGAGAAAAATTCAAAGAGGTGAACATTCTTACCGTTGCCTCTCAATACATATACGAAAATATTATGTATGTTCGGAAAAATATCCACGAATTCAAGCTTAACAGTGACATCCATAACTATAACACAAGGAACAAACATAAACTTGCTGTGACCGCCCACCGTCTCCGTAAGGTTGGTACGTCTTTCGTCGGGAACTGTACACGTTTTTATAACAAAGTACCAACCGATATAGTGGATTTGCCATTTGACAAATTTAAGGCACGCATTAAGCGTTTGTTGTTATGTAAGGCGTACTACACTGTGAAGGATTTTATAGACGATAGGGATGCCTTTAAGGTGGTTGCTTGTCAATAGATGAATGAAGTCGTATATATTTTTTCATTTTCTCTGCATTGTGTAATTAAGCATACTAGTGTTCAATTGACGTATGAGAACATATTCTCGTCTGATTATATTGTTTTTATTTAAGTTTAGTTGTGGACACTTGGAGACCTTATACATCTCCAAGATTATGTGTTTAATGTTTAATGTTTATCTTACTTTAATTTTATTGTATAAATCTATATTTCCTTCCTTTGTAACATACGAGCACAGAATATAGTGTCTTACAGCTATGTTTTATTATTTGAATATTTAATTTAGCCTGGCAGCTTGAACATGTCATGCACACTTAAAAGTCTTTGCTTCGGTGGCGTCGTTGATCGGGTCGCCACCTTCCCGAATAAAGGTTGAGGGAGGCGATGGCTGAGATACGCGTCATACTCGTGAACGGGTGCCGTCTGTGAAGACCGGTCTGTTTAAGCTTACTGGGGCTGTTATAACTTAGTAACTTTAATTCTAATTTTTATTAAATTAAGACACTTTGTTCGGTTGTCGTTTGTTTCCTTTCTTTTAGTGAATATTTTAAATATATGATTTTGACTCATGGAGACCATATACATCTCTAAGGAGAATTAGATTAAGTAGATATACATTTTATTTTTAGTTGTGACATTTAGAGTCATTTGCACCTCTAAAGTAATTTTAGACTTTTTTTTTTTTTTTGTATTTGTACTTTTTATATTAAAATTTAGTGTAGTTCTTGGTTGTAATTCGACATTTAGAGACCTTCTACATCTCTAATTAATTGTATAGAGTTAACTTTAGTTAGAACTTAGAATTAGTATATAATAGTATCAATTGTAATTTCAACTCAATTTTAAATATTTTTTTAAATACCTATGTACATGTGACGTGTAAAAGTGCCCCTGTGGCCTATTTGCTGAATAAATTATTTTGATTTTTTTTTTTTGATTTTGTAGATCCTTTTATATAAGGTAAAATTCAATTTGGTTCTATATTGAAGAAATAGCATAAACTTCAGTCTATCATGTATACAAAATAGTCTAATATATAACATAAAGGTAAACATACGCTGGCGCTCGACGCTGCACATGGCAATTTATGTCAACTTGATAAGGTTCCGAATATAGAAAAATATTCGCTGTTTTTTAATATAAAAAGACCATACCATCCCATACATTCAAATGCGACTGCCTAAGAACGCGCATACACTACACCACACATAGATGACGCCACAAAAAATCGATGGATTATTTGTACATTGGCGTTAAGTGTCACTTTCGAGTCATAAATCTATGTCAAGAGTGACACTTAAAGCCATCTACAAGTATAATCGAAAGCTACAAGACATTTTTTTTGTAGCGCCATCTATGTGTGGTGTAGTGTATGCGCTTTAGGCGGTCGCATTTTAATGTATTGGATGGTACGATCTTCTTATACCTATTTAATCTATGATTTAACCAGCCGGCGTATCATGCTTCAAATTTTATCACTTGTCCACGTGGATAAGACATCTGTCACTCTCATACTGACATACTTGCTAAAGCGTGACGGATGCTTTATCCACGTGGAAAAGTGATAAAATTGGCAGCATGATACGCCGGCTGTCTGACTTCGACATAAATTGTCCATATTGACTACTAGCGTGTAACGACGACCATTAGTACTTTTTCATTAAGTCGTACGTAGATACAGTTGCGTTATTATGCTAAATAGTTGTATATCCCCTATGCACCTAAAATATTTACTTTTTTTCAGACAGATAACAATCCTGTCCCATAACACACTGCGTACTTAACACAGCAAAAGGGAATGTACTAGTGTCTAATAGGGTGGCAACGCGCATGTGACACTGTTTGAGTTGCAAGCGTCCATAGGTTACGGTGACCGCTTTCCATCAGGCGGACCGTACGCTTGTTTGCCACCGACGTAGTATATAACAGTTCAATACACCCACGAACGCTAAAGCTTAACAATAGGTTCTTAAAAAAATTTTGGACAAATGAGGACTTATTTTAAATACACCCCAACAAAAGATAAAAGAGAAAAAAGATACTTCTTACGCTACGCATGTCTACTGTCTCCCCTAACTTCTAACAAACTTCCAACATTTTTAAAACGACATAAAAATCAACAAAATTTCCGATCCACGTCCCCGATGACTAAATCCAATTTAAAACTTCTATTTACATAGCATCCCCTGGCTTCAAAATTAGAGCAGACGTTTGCGTTTTCCTGGGGCTTTATTCGACATGAATAAGTGACAGATTTGGTATGATTTTAAAATCAACAGTTAATGGTAACTAAATACAAGATGTCGATCACTTGACTAAATAAAACGTGTAAAAAATTAAATCATCTTTTAAAAAAAAAACCGAGAACCTAGTCTCACATAGTGCAACGGGTACAACAAGGGAGTTTTGACATGTTAACCTCCTAATTAGTTCAACCAACGTTACCTACTTACAATACTTAGTCAAAAATTGTGTTAGACTTATCCCACTACACCGTTTAAAGATCATTATTTTTTGGCATTATTTTTTTATTAGAATCCACATTGATTCTATAAAATCTTGATTCGATTAACATGAAATAAATTCTCTTTGGTCCACTACATTACCGTTTATAGTATGATAGTTAGGATTGTTTTTGACACTTGTTACCTAACTTTAGACAAAGAGGATCGATATATTGACCGGGATATAGACCGTGATTACCTTTTTGATTTTTGTCGAGCTCCCGATATTTCGACGCAGTTGCATGCATCATGATCACGGAAAAGGTAATCACGGTCTATATCCCGGTCAATATAAGTCTAATGAAAATAACCGTGAATCATTCAAAACTCTTAAAGAGGATCGAGTATTATAGAGAGTTACTGTTAACGTAAAATGAGTAATCACAGTGCATAGACTGCCATCTCTCGACACAAGCTTAAAACTTTTAAACATAAATTTTGACAATATGGACCATATTCTTAGCTTGATATGTGTTAAAATCTCATATTAGCGCCATCTAGCCGAGCGTCCCCCAAAGGTGTAACGCCATTTAGGCCACCGGACCTTTTTCTATATGGTTCTGAGGTACATTTTTTTCTTAGACTGTAGCTGTTTATACGGAGTTATATATTATGTCTTTTCTTTAGATAACTAATGACGACGAATGATTGTAACAACTAGATAAATGACAAATTGTCCAACATCAACACACAATCAACATAGAACGTCAGTGTTCGCATCTCAAGTAAAGCCCCTGGAGCATGCTTAAATGCGTAAGCAAATGTAATTATCTTTGGATGAATGTCGCCCCTCGGATGGTGATTAAATCAGTCAAATTTAAAGTCCGCTGGAATGTCAGTAATGCTATTTAATCATGCGATGGGGTTACGATGTTTATTACGAAGTTTTGGAAGATTAGAAGCCTGTAGATGTTAAGGAAAGAGGGAAGTTATTGAAATGAAATGAAATGAAAGCATTTATTTCGGACAACAATACATCCATATTATGTTAGTAATAACTTAAAAACTAAACTAAATATATGTTAGTAGAAAGTATAGCTACAATTAGACTGAAGATGCAAGGACATCCAGTGCGTGAGGATAGGGCTGTCCACCCTCTCAGCAATCACCTTCAGGAGAGTGTTGGTACTGCCTCGCACGCGCTCGCACAGAGACGCCACCCGCTTCCGCATCACGGCGTGGAAGCCGAATGAAATTATTGAATGTAATTATTATTTATTAACTTGTTTTAAGTTGGTTTGTCAGTTAAAACATTATATTGCATGAAACAAGCGCATGAAATTACAACGTCCTACATACTAACGTAGGTACCTACGTACTTAACTACCAATGTCAGATCTCAGAAATTCTCATCAAGAAGGTTGTATTTGTACATTTGGATCGATTCTTCACCATTGATAAGAATTGGCAGGCTGGCAATAGGTACTAGGTACGTGATGTAACAAGATCTATCAGATTTTCCAAAATGTCCTCGGAAGTTTGTATGAAACCTTCTTCTTTTGTTAGTAGTGTTACCGAAACTAAATGGACATTTTCAGTCTTCCAGTTGCAATCTCAGTACATCTTAATTATCTAGAATCTTCCAAGTACCAACCTAACGGCCCAGCCACGACATTGGTCTAGCGCGGCAGCGGCGAGCGGCAGCCATACGTGCGAATGAAAAGTCCCATCGCTGTGTCTCGCTTCAATGTATGGCCGCCGCTCGCCGCTGTCGCGCTTAGACCAATGTCGTGGCTGAGCCGTAAGGAACAAATAAAATATCATTAAATTCCACGCTTCCTTCGAACTCATTCAGGGTAACTAGCCAACACAAAATACATTTTCTTACGCGTCGTAAGCGTACCGTAGCTGAGCATTTCTTTTTTTTTGCCACTTTTATGAAGTGTGATATTTATAAAAAAAAATATGTTATTTCTACTCAGAATTACTAGCTTTTTCAATCCTAGTAGTTAAAAAAATTGTCCCATCACTTTTACGAAGTGTGATATTTATAAAAAAAAATATGTTATTTCTACTCAGAATTACTAGCTTTTTCAATCCTAGTAGTTAAAAAAATTGTCCCATACGGTTTTTTCTTATTTTGTTACCATTTCCATACATGTTGTATGGGGTAACAAAAGAGGAAAGTAACAAAAATGTATGGAAATTCTGGGACACTTTTTGTCTCCCAGTGAGATTGAAAGTACTCGTGATTCTGAGTACAATTGACCTAAAATTCCCTAAAACAATCAAAATTTTTTTATTGGCAAAAAAAAGAAATGCTCAGCTCTCTCTATCGCTCTTCTGTAGTGGCGCGATAAAACCAGACTGCGTTTTGATCGCTACGTCGCATCAACGACTGTCACTTTGGCTAGACCAGCAGGTGAAGTAACGCTTTGTTCACCTTTAATATAATTACGATCTTACGCACCCAAGTTAAGGTGGCAATTCGATTGATACGAGTTAATAAGTCGCCAGGATCCAGGGCTGTAACACAATAAAATCCTTGGAACGGTAACTTGGCTGTCAATTAGGGGCGACACCCACTTGGCGACATTGTGATGGAAATTATATGAGACTTGCTAATTAGGTTCGCTGCGACAATACTGCTCTGTGACGTGCCGTTTTCATTTGCGGTTGTAAATTTGGTGATAAAAATGAAGAAAACTTGCACTCACTCGGTAGTTTTTTTTTACTGAAGTACTCGATATCGAATAGTGGTTTCAATAGATAAAGAGATTTATGGGGTAACGCGGTAGCTCTAAATTTATGCTATATTGTATAAATGTTTCCCATTTACTTACCTACATAAAAAAAAAATCTCCGTCAAATTAATAAATAAAAGTCACTGATTGTGTATAATTATGAATTTTTAAGAAATAATCAAGCATAATAACTAGTGCCTACGCCAAATCTTGGGATTAGTTGTCAACAGACCCCAGAATCTCATGAGTCGCGGAAAATGCCGGGATAACGCAAGGAGGATGATGAGTTAAATAAAAATAGGTATGAAATAAAGGAAGTCGGTTAAAAATAAGACGGAATAAGACATATACCTATCTTGTACAATACATATATAAACCTCACGCTTGTTTTTTCAAAGAGTATACCTTTCTTTCTTTTTTTTTAAGGTTGGGGAAATTCAAAGATACCTAGGCAGAGGATATGAGACTGCGCAAGTTTCAGTTCCACACTTAGCAATTAAGGGGTTGAAAATAAACGCGATATTTTGATATTGCAGTGACAGGTTGCTAGCTCATCGCCCACGACATAATGGAGCATATGAATGGGGGAATTTTTACTTATTTTTAAAATATACCGTATACAATAACGAAGTTCCAAAGGAAAAACTGGGGCACACAAAACTCGGGTATAATGGGGAAGCGTAATATTAAGTGTTATGTAAAAAGTTTTTACATAAATGAAGGCAAGTTACCGCTCGCTCATAAAACTTCAAGAGCATATGCTTTGTGATGGGTTTGACGGTTTCCTGTTTGTTTACATCATCAGGATGTAGATTCTTTTTTTTATTTTGTTATGGTTATGAACTGGGTTTGACATGATCCTGACGATTTCGCATGTCTTTGTGACAAATTCGCTTATTACTCTTATTAGGTACTTACATATCTTTTCGAATTAAAATATGCATGACCTTTTGTACAACGTTTTGTATATATAAATAGTAATCTTATCGTCTTAATATTTCATTTCTAATGTCGTATGAAAATAAGATCAGATCCGTAACAAATTGTTAAGTCTATACTTTATTATGTTTTCCAATGATAGTATATTATAGTAATAAGCGCTTAAAAGAATAAAGGAATGATACGTAAACAAGTTATAATAAATAGAACTTTTATGAAGTTAGCTATGAACATATAAGTATTTTTGACTTTTAAGCAACTTTTGGACACTAAATCTTCTACTCGTGACTATACAAGGGCGAACTTATCCTTCATAAAAGTTTATCCGATATCAATTCTGTTTGATATGATTTATTTTGTACCAGATTTTTGATTTTCACTTGCTTAGATACTGTCTACTTGGTCCAATAAAATAAGTGCCTTTAAATGTTATTGCTGCAATTTCAGAAAAAAGCAAGCTTACTCATATTTATGCACACATTGAACAAGGACAGTGTACGAACACAGCCACGCAAACAAGCTCCTTGAGCTCATAAAGTGAACTCAAGCAGTTAATGAACAAATGTTTTCGCCGTTCTACAATCATAGGGACAACCGGTCATTTTTCATCATAAAAATGAGGCGAACCATGCCATGCCGGCCTAGCCCAAGAGGCAATCATTGACGCTACGTAGCGATCGAAACGCAGTCTGCCTCTGTCTATCCACACAGAAGTGTGATAGGGAGAGGAACGTTTTCGAAGCTTTTTTAAGCGAATGTGACATTGGCTTGGTGCCCTGGGGGAGTTTTGTGGCCCCAACAACGGGTGACAGACAAAGTTCGACTGCTCTTTATAGAGGCTGGCCTTGCGCTTTTTACGACACATAGGAGGGTGTATCTGAATTTTTTAAATAGCCTTCTCCATAGGTGCAGACAAAAACTACGATTTCTTTATAAACAGGATACTTAGATTCAATACCCTGGCGGATAGGAAGGTCACTTTTTTGATTAGGGCCTACCGCGAAACTAAATAATCCTAATATTAACAGGACTTGGACATTGTCCAATCGGGCGATTGCGGCTCCGTTCGTCTCGATTGCTACGTTACAATTAGTACGGTTGGCACAACTTGTCGCCCCTTCGTGCGCCTTTGCACTGATAAGATAAGATAGATAGCAGGTAATTTGCTTGTGTGTCATATCTATATATAAATTATATTGAGACACTTGAGACCTTTTAGTCTTTATTTTGAATTTATCTAATTAGCGAATGTTGGATGAATAAAACTTGCATTAGTTGAGTATGTACAGTCAACCAATTGGAACCCTAGGCCACTGTAGAACTATGTCATAGTAACGTTATAAATCAGATTGTAAGAAATCTCTTACTGCTTGTCATTTTGACATGGTTGTAGATTGATCTAGGACTCCAACTGGTTGACTGTACTTAATACTTACGTATACACGATTTGGTACAATATTCAATAAGGACTGTCGTGCGGTCATGGACTTTAATTGTTGATCCAACTTCTAGCTCATTTTATACTGGATATCTTATAATTAAGCATGGTTAAGCTATGAAGTTCCAGTATAAAATGAGCTAGAAGTGGATCAACAATTAAAGTCCGTGACTGTACCATGTAGCCTGGCATTGTCATCTACCCCTCTCTAGCCCTCAACAGCCGCACCCTCATCTTTCAGGGGCGGGTTTTATTTAAAGAAGCGAAAGTTTGACTCGGGCGCAGCCGCGCGTAAACATTTACTTGAAAGGTTTATTGATGTTGGTCACCGCAGGTTGGTTTATGGCGACCTCAGGACTTGTTGGGTTTATGCCCGTACGTAAATTTTCTTGTAACTTTGGAGATTTGCGTTTTAATATACTTTTTTATCACTTCAGCGATTGACCTTAGTCATAACTGGTGAAAAGTGAAGACAGAAGCTAAGATGAGGTTCAATTCATATCCTGTTACTTTGCTCTTGCTTTAAAGTGGCCCTGGGTCTTTTTCAATGTAAATTATAATAATACAAATGATATTAACGCATTCCATTATTTCATAGTTCGGGCCACAAAAGATGAGGCAAATAAAACTAACGTTTAAAATAAGTAACAAACCGTACCATATAGGTATAGTGTTATCACTTATCAAATTTTCTGCAAAGTAACTTTATCTAAGATTGATGGTTATTATTGAATGCAATTGCATTTAAAACTTACGTCTTTTGTGTAAAACTATCGCGTTCTTAAATCCATTGAATAGCGTGTAATAAAAAAAAATCCATTGAATAGCGTGTACTGAATACAGTACAGGTGCCGCAGCCGAATGGCATTTCTTCGACGCGAAACGAAAACGAAACGCCGCGAAATGTAGTCTGGCTCTGTCGCGCCAATACGCACGAGCAATAGAGATACATATCTACGAGCGTTTCGTTTCGTGAGCGTTTGTGCCATTCGGCTACGTACCCTGGGAGTATAATATTATAAATATAGATAGATTATAGTAGGGGGAAATTAGCTAAAATTACGGCATAATTAATGGAAGGTTTTTTTTAATTGAAATATGTACGTTATAGACCGAAGTTATTTTTCATCAACCCTCCCCACTCCTCCCTCCTCTGCGTCACCCCTCTACCCTCCCTTAAAGTGCCGAAAATGCGGTTTTTCTCGATTTCTGACAAAACTGTTGAAGATACAGAAAAAGCGCGTAGCAACGAAGTAATCCTTAATAAATTTACTACAAATCATTCATTAACACTTTGGTTCTAGCACTTATAGTTTTCGCGTGATCCATCACGAAAGTTGGTCCTTTGCTGCAATTTTCTTTAGTGAATGTTAAGTTTTCGCCCAAAATGCATACGAAATCGTCGAAATTTGTTTGATATAACTAAAATATTGTAACTCCATGACTTAAATAAAATTAAGGGGGAAAAATCACTACCATGGGTGGAATTTCCAATATGTCTTGGAATTCCAGTAACTATTTAAGACGTAATATTTTCACGGTAGTAGTCGCTAGGAGTATCATTGATCTATATAGTATATCTATGACTGGGGATGAGCTTTTGGTAGCTGTTGGTAGAGCCCTGGAGTATCAATCCAGTAGCCGTGAGTTCAAAACCCACCCATGGTAGTGATTTTTCCCCCTGAAATTCATTTTCAGTTTATAATATTTTAGTAATATCAAACAGATTTCGTAAGCAATTTGGGAGAAAACTTAACATTCACTAAAGAAAATTGCAGCAAAGGACCAACTTTCTTGATGGATCACGCGAAACCTATAAGTGCTAGAACCAAAGTGTCAATGAATAGTTTGTAGTAAATTTATCAAGGATTACTTTTTTCCTACACGCTTTTTCTGTATCTACAACGGTTTTGTCAGAAATCGCGAAAAACCGCATTTTCGGCTATTTAATGGGGGGGGGGGGGAAGAGGGGTGACGCAGAGGGGGGAGGGATGGGGAGGGTTGATAAAAAATAACTTCGGCCTGTAATGTACATATCCCAATCAAAAAAAAACTTCCATTAATTATGCCAACATTTTCATACATAACTTTCCAGAAGCAACGGACTATTAGGTAATAACATAACCTAAATTTTGCTATACCTATTACCTATGCTCATGCTCACTAAGCACCATGTCCACTTATCACCCTAAGTTCAGTCCTCCAACCAGACACTTACATCCCTTCAGTCGTTATTTGGTCACAAAAAGTCTTAATTCCACACATTATGAGTCTGCGACGCCTCGCACTCCAGCCGGCGTCGCCAAATGGCAATCGTCGACGCCAAACGCCGGCCGAAATGCAATCTGGTTCTGTCGCGCCAATATGCAAGAGCGATAGAGATAGATAGCTACGAAACAGATATCATTGTGAGCATTTGTGCATTTGGCTACGTAGAGACAGACGAGGCATTACAACGCGTTTGAGGGGGAATAATCCCGGCACAATGCCTCATAAACGAACTCCACTGAATTAGAAACGTATGTTTCCGGGACATGCGTACCTAAAAATGGCGACGATATTTTGGTTCGAGGAAATATTGAAATTGTCTGAATTCTTGGAAGAAATATGAAGAATTTCGCTAAGAAGCCTCCATTGACAAGGAAATCAGGAGTTTTGGCTCACGTACTCTTTTGCGTTACTGATATAAATTTTTCCACCCGTCATATCATTGAATGGTGTATTGTAATATCGCGTTCAAAGTAAGAAGCACTAGTGTTATTCAGATCACATCTGGATATCAATCTGTAGCTTTGTATTGCTACGTTTTTATTACTGAAGCGGCATTGCCGCTATACGAGTTGGTGCCTTTCAATTTTTTATTGTCACTAAAGTTACCTGGAGTATGTACTTATCCCATCACATACAACTTCATGTAAAATGTTGCCAAGAAGAGACCATAAGACTGGACAGAGGAAGGGTAAATAGTGCTCTTACGCATCGCTTGGCTCATTTTGGTTGGAGTAGGTACTACAGTCTCCACATACATACATATATCATCATAATTAATGTGTTAACCACCTCTGCCTGTCACGCTCATCTCATAGGTAGACTTATAACTTATTTACCTACTTAAAATATACTAATTAGCTTGAAACTTAAGAAAAGACATACTTGGAAGGGAATTCATAAGTTCCTGTTATAGAAGCTCGTAGTTTGTGGTCATGGTGTAGTATGAAAGCGTATTAATATAGCTTTATGCTTATAGCAATAACTAGACCAAAAGCTTCTCGAATAAGCCCCCAGTTTTGCATACTAGCTCTGAATGCTAATATCTCGTGCAAGTTGCATACGTTCTGGGAAATCGGTTTAAAGTAGCAAGTTAACGACTCTGAATTGCAATTCGACTTCGATCTGCAGAACTGTTTTAGGTAGTATGCAATGAAAATTTAGCATAGGTAACTCAAAAACTTCGGATGTATAATTGGCTTTTGCCAGAACTTCTAGTGTAAATTTTATGCGAATATCGTAACGTAATATGCGTCTCATTTTGAACTGTGCGCCAAGTGGGGTGTTTTATGTTACACAAACACAGATCAGCTGTACAAAATGACGCTACCTTAGCCAAAATGCGTAACCTACGTCTCGTTTTGGAAAATGTAGGTACACCAGGGTACAAAAGGTCGTCAATATCTATTCCTATTTAATTGGGAATATCAAATTACTTTTCCATTATGCGTACAAAAATATCTAATTTAGTTTTGATTCACCCCTAAAAGAGGGAATCAGCTTAACTCGATCGTAATACAGATATTGAAAGATATTCACCAACTTGCATGAAACTTTGTGATTTCTTTCATGCAAAATTACATTCGGGAAGCCCCGAGAATAGAAATTTCTGAGGGTCGGGATTACATTGAGCGGTGAGAATATTAAAAAACTTTTGCTGCCAAACTTGGATTGTCTTTTTTGAGAGGTTGTTTACTTCCGAGTTGGCCGCTTTTAGTTGGCTTTTGGCGTTTTAACGCCCATTTGGTTAAATTAAACAAAACTCGTTGATTTTTGTTCAACTTATTCGCAATAAAGTTTGATACAGTTTTTTACCATTTATATTTAATTATTTACTTCTGTTTTGAAACGCAAATTAGACACGCTACACAGTGTAAAACACAGAAACTTTGCACATAAAATATATTCTTGTAATAAAATCTTAACTTTTTTCTCTCAGCTGTGAAAAAGGCTACGTTAAATCCCATACATATATCGATTAAATAAGCTGAAACGATCCTTTATGACATCAGTATACGATTTAAATTCAATTTACGTCAATCATTCTATGCTATTTTAATAAAATTCCCATCGTCATTTCACTACGCAGTACTCATAACAATAAGCGTCCCCCGCATTCCAAAAGTTTGAACCCCCTACATTCCATCAGTCTACGTATGTAAAAGCCTCGTGTAGTATGAATACACTTCAGATTTTCCCGGACAATGCGACCTCCGGCTGGGTCCTTTGTAACTATGCTTTGAAAATGGCTTTTACATTTGGAATCAAAAGGTTCAAATGTTGGTACGGATACCCTCTGGTGAATTAACAGGGCACGTGTAAATTCTCTGAGTCTTACAAACGTTCGTTTTTTCATCCATGCGTCTGTGACATCATTGTTGATGCTAAAATTAACATGTAGTAGATACCTATTAAAGTTTCGACTTATAACTGAATAGATGAATTTAATAATGACATTAATGACACTAGTGGATTTTTAAAATTGTTTATTTTTTGTATGAAATTATAATTTGTGCAATTCGTCACTAACGGATGCCGATATTGAATAAGTTATGTTTTAAACAGATAAACGCTGAAAAAACCTTTATTTAACGTACTTTTCAATTCCATTCCTACTGTTAGCTCCTTCTGGTAAAAACATTATTTTTCTTTCTAGCCTAATATAATTCTAATGTAATTTTTGTCCATGCTTAAACCAAAATAATTAAGATTAAAATCAAATAATAAATGAAAGTCAATGATACTGAAAAAACGTTTACAAAATATTGTTTATATACATAGGTGATATTGATAAAGATATCGATTGAAATTGCAGGTTACCGCATCTGCAGCTTACTACCTACAGGTCCATACCGTTTAAGTACGTTGCAATTGCAAGACCACAAACTAAAATCAAAGCGCTGCTTTGACCGTTCAAACCATTCGATTTTGCCGATGCTTTCAGAGCAAATTGCCAACGATGTCGGGAAAGAAAGCGCAGCGCGGGTAGTTAGCGTCGTGTCCGATCCGAGCGGCGGGGCGGAGCGCCCTGTTTCTTGCGGACCGGACTTTGGCTGCCACTTCACGCTGTCCAAGTCATAGACTCCAAACTATTTGTGCTATTATATTAAAATGCGAGCATACATAAGTCGTTCTGTTCATTATCATTCCCTTGCCCTTTTCCCATTATTTGGGGTCGGCGCAGCAGATCATCTTCCTCCATTTCTCTCTATCAGCCGTCATTTCCATACTAATACCTTTCACTCTCATATCATTGTTCACACATTCCATCCATCTTTTCTTAGGTCTTTCACTACCATTGTATCCATCCACCTTCATATTTACTACTCGTTTTATAACATATCGCTTTCATCCCTCCGCATTACATGCCCATACCATGCTAATTTACTTCCTCTCAACTTCTCTGTCACTGGCGCTACTCTCAGGCTTCCTCTTATATACTCATTCCGAATCCTATCCAGTTTTCAGTATCCTATTCAGTAAGTTGTTCTGTTATATTACAAAAATACTCACCAAACAAAACCAGTAGGGTACCTACGCAGGAACATAAATTTTACAACATTTTTACTTCTACAGCTTTACCGAACTGTGTCAATAGAAGCTCCAGTCAGTGCAACCGTCCTCACTTCATTGAGTCAAATGGACAGATTTTCAAGATTATGTGCCTTGCACCAATTTCAATGAGTAAAAGCAACTTTGAGTGTGTTCTGCTAAAGGAGCTTTTACTAACACTTCATTGAAATTAAAATGTTTATTGTTATACCGGTCTGGCTCAGTCGGCAGTGACCCTGCCTGTTAAGCCGCGGTCCTGGGTTTGAATCCCGGTAAGGATATTTATTTGTGTGATGAGCACTTGTGCACAAAATTGTTTCTGAGTCATGGATGTTTTCTATGTATATATGTTTTTTTTTATACAAACTATATTTATTCAAAAGACATCGGTACATGTAAAACTAACTTAAAAATACTAATTAATATAATACTAATTTATTAAAACGAACATTACTATAAAACTAAATTCTATTCACAAAACTCGTTCCGAGCCCTCTCAGATGCAAAGGTGCCCATTACACTCGATGCGTTCCCACGCTGAATTGCGATAGACAGCCTTTGCATCAGAAAAGACCCGGAACGAGGGTCATGGCCTCTCTCGCTGAGCCTGTATATGTATTTATCTTTTTAAGTATGTATATCGTCGCTTAGCACCCATAGTACAAGCTTTGCTTAGTTTGGGGCTAAGTTTGATCTGTGTAAGGTGTCCCCAAAATTTATTTATTAATTTATATTGGAGGTATCGCCACAATTAACCGTGATGCGACATACGATATGTGTAGTAAGTAGTAATGCTATTATTACATCAATGCTAATATTAGCAATACTTATATGAACATAAGTACCTTTCTCTCACATCTCTGCAAGTTATTAACTTAGGCTACCTTTCGATCCGTCACTGCACGCGGCGGAAGCGAAGAAACGAGCTGCGGAAATTGGCCGACTGGGCGAATTAAAGCGGCCGATACACGGCAGAAAATCTCACAATTACCCGCTGGCTGTGAAGGAACGTGTCACACCGGCAGGGCTAGCATATAATTGGCGCGACGGTATCTCACTGCGATATAGATTACACGTATTGTTTCCAACTGTATTAAAGACATACGGTTGGTAAATTGTCTATTTCTAAAATAGATGCGTTCGAAATGTGGTGTTGGCATAAAATGTTGGGAATTTCACGTCACACTAACGTATCTATTCTACAAGAGCTTAAAGTCAAGACACGCCTCTCCTGCTATCTGCCGGGAGAGAGTTATAGGCTTCTTTGGCCATTTGGCCAGACGAGATCCTGACAGCCTTGAGAAGGCGTTGATCATCGGACCAGTGGAGGGCCATCGTAAAAGAGCCGGGTTACCCACGCATGGTTCAGCATAATCATGAAGGTCACACGTAGGGCTCCAGGGATCCTTTAGGAAGGCAAACGATGCCTGAGTGGAGAGCATTGCAACGTACAGCGACTTATGAAGTTTCGACGAAGGAGAAGAGAAGTCTATCTCTAATACCCGCTTTGGTTGAAATTTGGATGAAAATTGCTAGTTGTAATTAGTACAACAGCCTGATATAAATAAATAAATATAATAAGACGTTATTACACCAGTAGATTGAGTACCACAATAAGCTCAAGATAACTTGTATTATATTTTGGTTGGAATCAGGCAGTTAAACAATTTTGATTGCATATTCCAGAAACATTAATTCGTCAAAATTTTGTTACATAGGTACCTAAGTACCTACAGTACCTATCCGCCAACTATGCATCACCACCTGTTTACGGTAGAACTCATTTAAATTTTAATTTACATCCCTCTACTCGTACTTTATGTGTGTCGTATATTCGGATGTATTGGTTTTGTGAGACTATTATCCTAACCAAGTAGTGGTAATTCCATCATTTCACGCTCCTGTCTCTTTTATCCCACGGAACATGTTTTGAATCTGAAACTACATTATTATTGTGAGCTCCTGGATGAATCTAGCTAACTCCGAGCACCTGCGAGTTGTCAGAACAAAGCAAACAATACAGTATTGTTTGTACCTACGTATTGTCGAGCGTGGCACAATGCCAGTTTCCCCGTGATTCACAAGACATGCTGTCTGGATTTAAAGCTAATCTCTGATATAACTTGAGCTGAGAATATTTTCCATCTGCTCTTGACCGAATTTTTCCGTGATACTAATATAAGCATGATCTCTTGGAGCATTCCACGGGTTGTCCCGTACAAACGCAGTATGTTTCGTATGTTCCGATTTGGTTTTTCGGCGTGGGATTTAGGGCATGCAATCAATTTACTGTTCGTAATTCTGCACATTACCTCAGAAAAAGTTTTACCCCAGCGTTAACGCCAAAACGCGTTTGTACGGGACATTGGTAGTCTTTTTCATGGAATGCTCCTCTTATATACTCAGAGAGAGAGGGATCTCCCTCTCGCTAGATAGCTACGAAACATTACGAAGCATAAACAATTTTATTGGCCCCTTGTCTACGCTGGTGATAACGCAAAAAGCATCAAACGATTTTCTCTGTAATTTACTTGGAAATATTTATGTCACGAATTCGGAGAGAAAATTCTGTGAAAGGCAAAATACATAAATAAACTCTTTCAAACGTGGAGAATAACACTTCCGCTTCCTTTACTTGGTGATTATCTTTGAAAGATATAAAAAAAATACCTTATAAAAATTACCCCTGTAAATTAGATAAGGTATTTTTAAAAGATCACAAAATTTTTAACGCGCGTTTTTAAACGTGCGGCCAAAACCGTTGAAGTCGCTCTGACTAACATAGCCACGAGGCCTACCAGATGTTTGGATTTTTTGCCATGAAGTTAATAAGGATTTTTTTATTGGAAACAGGTAAAGCATTTACACTTCATTCTCACCTGATGGAAAGTGCCGATACAGTCTAGGATGGAGTATGTTTACCCAAAAGACGTCTATTCACTTTTGATGCGTTTTCAATGGGTTGGGAATAGCAGCTCACTATACTCGCTTGATCTTTGGCATCAAACATTCTGATAAAAGTTTCTTGCACAAAAGATATATGGAGACAAAGTTGTCGTGGTAACTGTTCTGGAACGGCCGAGATTTGGGACTGAATTAAACTTATCCATTGTATTGTATTGTATTGTGATTAGGTCCGTGCACATACGTGTGTACATAAAATGAGTTAAGCTCAACCGGGATAAATTAGCGCTTTGAAGATTATATGTATTTTAAACAGTAGGTATATTTTAGAACTATTTTTTAAATAATAATAATATTGGGGGACACCTTACACAGATCAACCTAGCCCCAAACTAAGTAAAGCTTGTTGGGCAGAGATCGGAAAAATTTGCGTCATTGCTCGCAATAATGTGGACATGTCTCCAAAATTAATCAAATAATTAATCATTTCATTTATTTCTTACTTGACATATAATTTGATTCCTAGTCAATAAATACAAAAGTTTTATTAAAGAAAATAATCAGTATTTATCGAAAAACTCCGCTCGCAATCTACTGATGTTAATGGGACAAACTTAAGGCTGCTTTAAAAAAAAACGTCAAAAGAATGTAAAACTGATATTTTTAGTCGGTGAAATACTACACTTTCCGTTATCCAATAGATTTATTTAATTCAAGTTCCAGTTAGAGCATCTTATTATCTTGATTTTTATAAGACTGGATTTTTGAAAACTAACTCATTAAATTAATTATGAATTTTTCTCTAATGCACGTTTAGAAAAACGCACGCATAGAGCTGAATCAGTCGATCTTATTTGTAAAATTTGGACAATTTTGAATATTAAAACGGGTAAATTTATAATTCGTATATCCTGTACCATAATCATTTCAGACTAGATTTTTTTTTTTAAGTTTTTGAAAAAGAGTAAACTAGCCTAAGGCGAATTCAATTTTTTTCAGAAATTACCTAAAATTAAGTGACAATTTCTTTGAAAATCTACATCACATCGAAGTAAGTTTATGATTAAACATAAACACACAGTATACACATAATCAGCCTTAACATCTAAAATTTCAAGGACCTTACAAACTAAACTATCAAATAAAATCTCCCAAATCTGATCCCTGCGGAAGAGTACCCATAATGCTGGCCACATTTCCCCGCTGGATGGCAATGCCAATCCTCTGGCCCAGGAATGAACCAGCCCTAGGAACCCCTGGTGGTGTCAAGGAGCCTTTTCTTCAAATCCTTGAACAAAGTTCGCGCATCCTGACACCAAGGCCCTAAGGTCTCCACTGCAAACGCCGCAAATACGTGGCTACTCAAAAGACCAGCATATTTGCGGCGCTTCAGTGCTTCAGCCGTTGCCGCTGCCCTCTTTCCGCCCGGCCTTCCAAAACGGAAGTAGAGGTCAAATGGGACGGCGCCAAAATATTCAACGACAGGCTTATTCATCCCAGATGGCGGCCGTCCCACTCTTCCGGCACGAAAGACCGGATAACCTCGACCAAAGTCAGGTATTGACGGAGAGAGTATCTTTCCAACGATGGATAGCGTACCATTGACGGATGACAGAAAAGCCGGCAACGCAACACAAGAAACGCTCCTTAAACCCAGACCGCCGAAACGGATCGGTAAAGTCGCCTGCAGGAACTGCCTATCGTCGAGCTTAATATTGAATTTTTTTTGTACTACAACATGTATAATGTATAGTGTTGTCGATCGCCTGGCACAAATTTAAATGTCTGAAAAAAGGACTGCACCTCATTGCATAAGTCAGCTTTGGAACAAGAAGGCAGAAACGAATGATAAAAAAGGCCATGTGGGCGTTAATTTTGAGTAGGCGGTCTGAATGCTCAGAGAAACGAAGCATTTGGCCATCAACAAAGTCGGGGATTGCCTCGTCAAACACTGGGGCTCCAAGAAGCTGAAATGAGCTTTTTGACAGCAACTTTATACCCGGACAACCAACCTCAAACTCCCTGACTATTTCCGACTTGTTTGGATGGTCGGGACTTATGTAGAGCTCACATTTGCTTGTATT
Source organism: Leguminivora glycinivorella (assembly GCF_023078275.1). NCBI lineage: Eukaryota > Metazoa > Arthropoda > Insecta > Lepidoptera > Tortricidae > Leguminivora > Leguminivora glycinivorella. The sequence goes on along the minus strand of NC_062979.1, from coordinate 18,242,361 downwards.
CAACTCCAGGCCAATCTCAGCAAACTTTACGATTAGGGACCGTAGGTCTTCCAAAACAGATCCTGCCTCCCCACCCAAGGTACCGTCATCCAAATACCAACAATTAAATTTGGAATTAAGCGCTGAAATTATTAGATGAATCGCGAGGCTGAAGATAGCGGGCCCCATCGGATCTCTCTGCTGATAGCCCATTGCGGAGGGAATATTGTGAGGACCATACATCAGATTAGAGGGGTACCTATAGCATTTTTTTATTAAAGGAAAAAATGGAAAAAATTACGCTTCCGGCGGGACTTGAACCCGCACCATTTTTGCAATCCGTGCAATGCTCTTACCAATTGAGCTACGGAAGCCACGCCGGACTTCGCAAATCTTTCCATGCCTTTCCTTTTGTTTAGCACATTGTTACTGGTGAATTCTCAATATAACTTGAGACTCCAGTGCCGTTACAAGATGTAATAGTCTGTCGGTAGTTGGCGCTAGACGTCACCCCAAGACGTGTGTACAAAAGGAAAGGCATGGAAAGACTTGCGAAGTCCGGCGTGGCTTCCGTAGCTCAATTGGTAAGAGCATTGCACGGATTGCAAAAATGGTGCGGGTTCAAGTCCCGCCGGAAGCGTAAATTTTTCCATTTTTTCCTTTAATAAAAAAATGTTTAGAATCGTTAGTAGACGTTTCTGCTTAAAAAAATTAATTTACCTATAGCATTGCCAGAGGTAGGGGTACAACTTCGGGATACTTTTCTGCACCTCCGTCAACATGGCGCCACGGTCCACAGAGTTAAAAGCATTCTTGATGTCCACCTTCAACAGGACTTTGTCCTCAGAATAGTGCAAAAAAGTTCGACAGGCATGGACTGCCGCCTCACAGCCCCCCTTGGAGCCGAAACCCAATTGAGTCGGCCGGAACATGGACTCCAGGTCGCTGGCGACACTCCTGCAAGCGACCTTCGAAGCAAGCCTCCGGAATGTTGACCCAATGGCAATGGGGCGAATTCCTGGCTGCTGGCCTGGGGGCTGTAAATTGTCGACAACATCATCAACTTTTGTATTTATTGACTATTAGGAATCAAATTATATGTCAAGTAAGAAATTAATTAAATGAATAATTATTTGATTAATTTTGGAGACATTTCCACATTATTGCGAGCAATGACGCAAATTTTTCCGATCTCTGATTATGGGTGCTAGGCGACGATGTACTTACTTATATAGATAAATACATACTTATATACATAGAAAACAGCCATGACAGGAACAAAGATCTGTGTTTATCACACAAATAAATGCCTTTACCGGGATTCGAACCGGGACGGCGGCTTAGCAGGCGGGTACCTATTACCTTTTCCAGTCATAAAAAAAAAGTTATACGCGCGATTTGCACCCACAATAAACTTGAATTAATAAATAACCCGGAATAAGTATAAAATTGCAATTAATGAACCCTATAAAAAAGAAATAAGGTAAAACTCCGGCGGTCGGTCTGGTACAACTTTTAATTGACTCTGGTTCGTTAAATTTAATATAACTATCATGGTTAACAACGGCCAGCATAATGGATTATTAAACGAGTCTATGTATTTTGGTCCATAGGGACCTACTTTTTTTTATTTTATATTTTATTTCAAAACAAGCAGTCACATACAAGAGAATACAGAAAAATGAGAAAAATCACATGGTATTTATGTTTATTTTAGTAGTTACTATTTTCTCTTACCACTATTTCACTATTATGTCTGCTGTCATAACAACACAATGAAATCAGTTGGACACCGTTGTCACCTATTGGCTGATGTCACTGCTGGTGTCAATGTGGATCAACGGAAATGTGTACGGCGGAAACTCGTACACTGTTGTTATTTTAAATTACCTATCGCTAGTTTGGAAACATTTTGACTGTTGAATTCGCAAACAACTACTTACATAGTAAACTTTGAACTAAACAGAGATTATCTTTGTTTCTTTATTTAATAACTAAAGTCTCACGATGTATTGTTTCTTTTTGTAGTTATTATTCGTTCACCATTATGTCTCCTGTCGTAAAAATACAATCAGTTGGACACCGTTGCCACCTACGGCCGATGTCACTGCTGTCAATGCGGATCAACAGAAATGTGGACGGCGTAAACTCGAACACTCTTGTTATTTTAAAGGATCGCCAGTTTATAAACATTTTCACTGTTGATTCCGCAAACAACTACATACCTTGTAAATTTTGAAATAAATAGAGAGATCTTTGTTTCTTCATTGAATAACCTCGTAAGGCCCAATGTACATTACAATGTACATATTGTTGCAATCTAATTTGAATCTTTCATGAACCAAATAAAGTAGAATTTTCATTGACACATTGATTTTTGAAACAAACGAAATTCGTACCAATTTACTTACAGAACAAGATTCAAATTCAAAATGGGAAAACTAACTATGGTGGGCCTTACGAGGATAAAGTAACACACTGTATTGTTTATTTTTGTAATTATTGTTCTCTCACCATTATGTCTCCTGTCATAGCAACACATTCATTGGGACACCGTTGTCACCTATGGCTGACGTCACGGCTGTCAATGCGGAACGACAGAAATGTGGACGGCGGAAACTCGTACACTCCTGTTATTTTAAATAATCGCTAGCTTGTAAACATTTTCACTGTTTAATCTGCAAACAACTACATAGTAAATTTTGAAATAAATAGAGAGATCTTTGTTTCTTCATTAAATAAAGTCACACACTGTTATGTTTCTTTTTTAGTCATTATTCTCTCACTATTATGTCTCCTGTCATAGCAACACATTCATTCGAACACCGTTGTCACCTATGGCTGACGTCACTGTTGTCAATACGGATCAACAAACAGAAATGTGGACGGCGGAAACTCGTACACTGTTGTTATTTTAAAGGATCGCTAGCATGGAGACATTTCCGTAAACATTTTCACTGTTGAATCCGCAAAAAACTACTACTCTACAATAAACTTGTGTTTAAAAGAGTCTACATTTGTTTTTTTTTTGTTTTAAAGGAATAAAGTCACACACTGTATTGTTAATTTTAGTAGTTATAGGAGAACCTTTCCACTATTTCACCATTAGGTATATTGTATGTCTGACAACACAATCAGATGGACACTGGTACACTTTGGAAACGGAATAAAGGTTTAAGCTTAACAAACTTTTTTTAACGAAGTATGTAACAAATCAAATTATTTTATTAAATATTTTTTGATTTGTTTTTTTAAGTAGTAGGACTACTGTATATGAATAAATTATAAACTGAAATAGATACCATGTATGGTATCTATTTCAGTTTATAAACTTTTTTATTTAATTTATAATCTGTCAGTTCTGTTGTTATTATGCATATTAACATGTCTAGGATACCATCAAGTCATCTATGAACGAGAAATATTTGTATTTAATATCAAAATTATGATATCACAGTGGTTTCATAAGGCTCAATCGTTTTCACCAACATAGCTATCCTGGTAAAATTATTCTTTGACATTATGAAGATGTTTTCGTACCTTTGTTTGTATTTGTCCGTGACGCACTTTGTTCTAGTGAAGGAAGTGACTCACCCTTATAGATAAGCCCAGTTTTATTAGAGTCCATTGTGGCGGAACTTAGAACACGTACGCTTTAGGCTGTGATTCAAAATACATTTTGAAAGCGAATTTGTTACATACCCAGCTTCAAAATATAAATACTAGGAGTAAAACCTTTATTCTGATGGTAAAAATTTGGATTTTATAAATAAAAGCCTGTCAATCGGCTAGTTTTTTACCTAAACCACCTACAATGGTACCACTGATATTGGAGTTAGACAGCAGTAACCACCTTTAACCTTATCTACAATGTTGTGCCCAGAATTAGGTACAAAGTTTAATTAAGCGGTAAACTGTTACTATAATAAACGCGTTTGTCCCCGACGTAGACGCGGTCCAAGTTCTAACCAATGGCGACTTCTTAGTTCATAGTAATCGTAGTAGTGATTCTTTATCGTACAAAATCCATTAAAATATGATACATTGATAAGTGAAGTGCAGAGACGACCTTATCCATTTGAGGAATCTTCCAGTTAACAATGTTGTACCTAAGTACCACAAACACGATGGATATTAATTCACACATAAGTACATAGCCAAAAAATAGCTATAGGATCACACAAACAGTATGCCTTATACCATGAAATGATTACATTTTCTCCTTCAAGTAAGGTAGAGGTGATTTCAGCTAATCGAAATATTTTTCATGTTTAGCACTTTTAACTAGAGTGCTATGTGCCCATACGCGTGCCGTATGTGACCAGTATGTACTTAGACAAATTCACAAACGCTAACAATAATATTTATCGTTATCGTAGCCAAAGCTCTGCTATCTTTCAGTATTAGCGCGACAGAGCAGGCTGCGTTTTGATCGGCGTCTAACATAAACGATTTATTATTTATTTATTTAACCAACTTACATTTACAGAGAATCCAGGCATGCAAGTTATGGGTTATAAACACTTATAACTAAAATAAGCTTATAACTAAAATCAATTAATATTAATAGATGTGGGAGTGGATATGGACTCGAGGTAACGGGCTGCAGTGGCTAGGACCTTAGGCTCTGTCTGCGAGAAAATGTCAAGATTGGGATTATGTAAAATTATGTCATTAATATGGTTAAGTGCATCATATACCGGGTGCCCGGTAATTAATGGACAACCTTTTAACCACCAAGAGGGCACCTTATCTTATACTGATCCAGAAAATCGACTTTTAGCTTTAGTAAAAGTCGCCTGGTTTTCGAGATTTTCACACTTTTGAAAATTTTAATACTACCTAAAATTTTAAAAAGTGTGAAAATCTCGAAAACCAGGCGACTTTTACTAAACCTTAATGTCGATTTTCTGGATCAGTATAAGATGCCCTCTTGGTGGTTAAAAGGTTGTCCATTAATATCCATTGAAATTTTAAAAAGTGTGAAAATCACGAAAACCAGGCGACTTTTACTAAACCTTAATGTCGATTTTCTGGACCAGTATAAGGTGCCATCTTGGTGGATAAAAGGTTGTCCATTAATTACCGGGCACCCTGTACAGGACTACGGATATAGTGCGTAAAAGTAAAAGTGTTTCCTTCGGAAACGTTCGTATTTGTCATGCTAGTTCAGTCAATAGCATGACACGTTCGTACGTTACCGTAACAATACGAAGGCAAATCTTTTCGTACTACATCTGGGTGGCTAGCCGAATGGCACAATCGCTCACGAAACGCTCACGAAACGAAGCGCTAGTAGATATCTATCTCTATCGCGCTTGCGTATTGGCGCGACAGAGCCAGCGGCGTATCGCTTTCGTTTGGCGTCGGAGAAATGCCATTCGGCTACGGGGCCTGTAGTCACTAGTGTCATTGTACTGGTCCTGGGTATTACGAATAGAGGTGTAATGCGAGGTCTGAGAGTGGTTCTAACAAATGGTGATGGCACCTTAACATAAACATAATTTAGTAACAACGGATTATACAGCGTGTGGATTCCATACGGGCGAATAATGTATCCAGTTATAGTATCTAACCATACATATCATATAGTATAATCATTTTTTTAAAAAGTGTTATTAATTAAGAGTAATTATTTTTAAAAAACCGGCCAAGCAGCAATGTACGCCGTCCATATTAACTTGACATGACATAAACGTCATGTCGTAATGACGTTTAGGTAGGTACGCTAATTGATGTGGACGTAATACATTGCTTGCTGAATTATTATGTAGGTATGAAAAAAAAGATCTCATCTATTCAATAAAAAAACCATGTAGTTAGGCTCCTTAGGTCCAATACTAATCGTTATTCAAATATTCGCCCGTATGGAATACACACGCTGTATATTGATCCACGTATTAACCTCAAAAAGTCATCCAACGATTGTCATTTGGCATAGGCAGGCTGATCTTATCTAGTAATTCGACGGAGATGAAGAATAGTATTTTTTATTCATCCTTAGTATCCTTACACAATTAAGATTAATTTCAAATGCGTGAAATCATATCTTAAAAAATCTAAAAAGCTCCTTCCTTGGACGGTATTTCTGAGTTATAAATCCCCCCACCTTGGGTATAATTTACCTGGCACTTCGCTCAGTTTTGCGGCCGCCATAACTAACTAAATTTGCGACTTGGATCATGTTTCAATGTAGTCATAATCTTCCATCTATATCTCTGTTTAAATGCGACCTTAATGCCTGTTTCTGAACAGTTTACTTGAGATTGTGATATCACGATTTAGATTGTTACTTAGTTATTATTGGAATCTTGTTCGATATGCGATAACTGACACTTTGTGTTGATATTCCGTTATGTAAAAAAAATCATTAAGGAAATCACCAAAAAACTTGTCAAAATTGGACATTAAGCACAATTAGATGACAAGTGTGACAACAAAACCAAAATACGTATAATTATATATATTATATAGATATTATAAACCGTACCTATAGTAAGTGTTAATTAGCCAAAAGAAATTGATGCCATTACATTTATTAACCCCCGACGCAAAAACGACGGGCTGTTATAAGTTTGACGTGTCTGTCTGTCTGCCTGTTTGTTTATCTGTTTGTGTGTGTGTCAGTCTCTGGTATCGTAGCTCCCGAAATGATTAACCGATTTAGATTTAGTTTTTTTTTGTTTGAAAGCTTAATTATCTTAATAATAGGTTTTGGTTTCGTATTTGACGACTTGAGAGAATCAATAATATGTGATACTGAGAATATTTACTAAGTATTACTTTTTAAATTACATATGTTTGTTATGAAATTTGACAGTTATGCATGTCGAATAAAGCCCCAGGTATCAGTATGGCACAAAATTTATAATGTTTAACAATAGTCATTAAATCGTCACTACTTTGAAAAAATCTCGTATCTCAGACTGCTCCTCAAAGTTAAAACGCAGTAAGTCTACAGAGTGGGGCCTGTAACAAAGGCGAAGAATTGAACTCTAGGCTATTCTCCTTATACTGATCAACATTTGTTCGGAGACTTTTAAAAATAACTTGTATTTTGATTTTTATCACCCTTGAAAGTTTTTTCTAAGAGGTAATTATTGCGAATTCTGTTAAGTCTAAAGTGTGACAGACAACGTCAATGACAACAATAATGGCGTACATTGAAGCTAATATTTATTTTGTATGAAAAATTAAAAATTTAAAGACTTTATAATTTTTAAAAGTCACTGAACAAATGTTGATCAGTATAAGGAGAATAGCCTACAGTTCAATTCTTCGCCTTTGTTACAGGCCCCACTCTGTATATGCATTGCATACATACTTATTACATTTTTCTTTTCATTGACAGAAGAAGATACAAGTTTTTTTCAAAGTAGTGACGAAATATAAAATTAGTTTTCGATATTTTCAATCCGGTCGGAGCCAGGATATATCCAGTTGGGTATGCAGGGTATGAGTAAATTCGCTCTATTAGCACAGATACTATGTAATTAAATTATTGGGGCATTAATATAAAATTTAACAAGCTAATTTTAACCACATAATGCTACGCTCTAGCATTTAGAAAATTCAGTCAGAAAATATTTTGCATAGTACCAGGCAGCCTAGCCAAAATGACAATCGTTGACGCTAGACGCCGATCGAAACGCAGTCTGCATCCATCACGCTAATACGGAAGAGCGATAGAGATACTACTACAATAATGACATTATATAAGTATATCTATTAGGGATGGGCCGAATATTCGGTAAATATTCGGTATTCGGCATATTCGGCAAGATTTTCAATGTTCCTATTCGGCCGAATAGTTCGGTTACATTGCCGAATATTTACCGAATAAACAAAGTAAATAACTAATGAAGATCTTAAGTATTCCATTGCATAATAAGCTCCTATTTTAGTAGCTTTCAAAGGAACTACTAAAAATGCGTTTTGTAAACAATTGTTTTGTAAAAAAGTTAAGTAGTAGTAGTATAAGAGTTGAGAGAGTTTCAGAGTTGTTTTAACTAAGTTTTAGTTATCCACTAAATCATAAGAACATAATTCTAGTATGTATGACAATTATCAATTATTTCATAGTTTTAATCTTAACATTCGCTTTAAAAATATGGCGTAACCGAATATACAGCCGACTGTTCCGTTCGGTAAGAGCTGAACCGAATGTTCGGCCAAATATTCATATTCGGCAAAGTCCATATTCGGCCCATCTCTAATAAGTAAAGTATAAGTATGTATTTATCTATTTAAGTATGTATATCGTCGCTTAGCACTCATAGTACAAGCACAGTATAATAAAGAGTACTATCGTACAAGCTTTGCTTAGTTTGGGGCTAAGTTGATCTGTGTAAGGTGTACCCAATATTTATTTATTTATTATTGCAAGCGTTTGTGCATTTGGCTACGCACCCAGATAGATTTATCCATACTAATATTATAAATGGGAAAATGTGTGTGTCTGTTTGTTTGTCCGTCTTTCACGGCAAAACGGAGCGTCGAATCAACGTGATTTTTAGGTGGTCATAGTTGAAGGGATGGAGAGTGACATAGGCTACTTTTTGTCTCTTTCTAACACGAGCGAAGCAGCGGGCAAAAGCTCGTAAGGCCATATTTGCTAAATTTTCACACGATTACATATATATAGTCCTCCACATCGATTTCGATGACGGCGACCTGAGCAATCAAAGTTGTTTTCTCATATGAGCTCTTATATGGCTGGCCAGGCCAAATTTACTTTTAAAGGCTCGGTCACAATTATGGCAGTATAATTGACCGGTCCTGTTGTACGTATACACGTAGGAGGGCTTAGGTCTTTCCTTGCGTACGATTACATAAAAGGTCAAGCGATGCACTATCAATGGCCTGTTTTTGGCACGACAAAGCTTAGTAAAACAGCTTTCAGCGTACGCTCGAGTTATTGAGTGTAGTCTGACAAAGGGAGGCTTTCTCGCCCTTCAATCGGAACGGCCTGACCACTGACATAGAAGCTAGCGGATGAGGAAAACGGATACCTGGCTGAAAAGTTATAAAACAAATTGTAGTTAATAATAGGTAACATTTAATTTGAAGTCACAATATTACTACCTACTTGTGAATCTATGTAAGATTAGTCTCCAGATATTTGTTAACTTATATATTGTATACATACATATATACATACAATCACGCCTGTGTCCCATTAAGGGGCAGGCAGAACACATGAAACTACTCAGGTTTCAGTGCCACTCTTGGCAAATAAGGGGTTGAAAGAAAACGAAACTGTGACATTGCAGTGACAGGTTGCCAGCCTCTCGCCTACGCCACAATTTAACCCATATCTTATGCTTATGATTATCATTGACATAAATATTATTGTACCTATTATATGTTTGCATGCCTAATTATCATTATCATTATTGACGATCATAATGTAAATTCATATAGGTTAACGTAGATTAATTTATACTGTAATTTATCATTATGTAATAAATAAACTAAACTAAACTATCCCACAGTCGCCTTCTACGACACCCACGGGAAAGAAAGGGGGTGGTGAAATTCTTAACCCGTCACCATACGGGCCACATTGTATAGCTGTATAAATTGAACTTTATTGTTGCACCAGGTTTAATTTTTTTTTAAGGGTGGGTAATTAATTAGTACCTGAACTTATTGGCGCAGCGACCCAAAATGAGTCTTGGCCTCCGACACGAGTGTACGCCAATTATCTCGATCCTAAGCGACGTCCCTCCAGTTGTATGCTTCGAGATCGTGCAGATCCGCTACAACGGCATCACCCCAACGATATCTAGGTCGTCCACTTGGCCTCCGTCCTACTGAGAGACCTAGGTATGCCCTTTTCGCGCCACGATCATCCTCCATTCTTAAAACGTGGCCGAGCCAACGGAGACAATGGGCTTTATGATAGTCTCGCCGATGATGTTAGGTGTAGCCCCAAGGTCTTCAATTAATTAGTACTTATTACATTACATTAGGTGGCTTGCTTGAAGACAAGATGTATCGGTGAAGGTTCCCATATATTCGTTATATTTTTATAAAATGTAGATATTATTACCACTCTTCTATGTATATTCCCTATATTCGAAGTATATCTTATCATATGTATCTTATTAAAAATCGCCATTTCTTTGTCACCCCGTCGCTTGCACGTGCATAGCGGAATGGGCCGGGTGCCATTCAGCCGCGGGTGCTGCGAAAGTGCAATAATGCATATCTAGAGTGCGGCGCTTTACGCCACTAAACTTTAGTACTTAAGATATTGCTCCGGTGAACTATCTGTTTTTGTAGTGTATTGTGTTCTTTACTAGTGTCAGTGTGCGTAGTGATGTGCAAGTTGCGAAAACTTTCCAAAAAATATCTTAAATTTCTTGATAACGAAACTTTCACGAAAAATAAAGGGAATATAAATTTATGAAATGGAAAGTTTCCATCCATACAATTGTCCATACAAAGTATGGAAAGTTTCCGAAGTTTTCCTATATGAAAATTTCAGAACTGTGTAACATTTTATAATAAGGTACCCTTAGAGGCATGGGATCTGCCCTTTACTTCATTCAAGAAGTACATAAAAAGTGCACTTCTCAAAAAGGGGTACTACAAAATTGATGATTACCTGGGAGATACTACACCATGGCCGACTATCCAGGCTCAAAATCTGTCATAGTTTTGCTAGCAGTGTCCCGGGGAGACATTGTGTCATGCTTAAGGCGCTGTTGCTACTGGCTGTTTAAATTATTGATCCTTATTATTGTATAATTATAATTTGGTATATATATATATTGACTTGTTGAGTACATACTAGTTATGTATTCTGTAGAATTAGTTGGAGATTGCTAGCTTAACAGTCTCTTGACGTGAAATTTGTATTTCATACGCATTTTTTTTTCTATTTCTAGTTCTTTTGACACTTGGAGAACCTTTACACCTCCAAATTTTTATTTTTTATTATATCCCATTAATTATAATTGACTGTGGGGACCTTTTACATCTCCCAAGATCTTGTTTTCAATTAAGTCAATTTAAACTATGTAACATACAAGCACGGAATGTTGTGTCTTACATCTAGGTATACCGTATTCACTTATTATTGGAATATTTAATACAGCCCGGACAGCTTGAACATGTCATGCTCGCTAAAAAGTCTTTGCTTACGGTGACGTCGTTGATCGGGTCGCCACCTTCCCGAATGAAGGTTGAGGGAGGCGATGGCTGAGATGCGCGCCATATTCGTGAACGGGTGCTGTTTGTGAAGACCGGTCTGTTTCAGCTAATAGGGGCTATGCTATTCTATGTAACATTAATTTTGAATGAGATTACGTTGAGGCACTCTGTTCGGTCCTCGTTTGTTTATTTTTCTTTCTGACTCTTGGAGACCATATACATCTCCAAGGAAAAAAGTAGATTAAGTATACATATCGATACCTCTGGGTTCAATTGGCGTAAAGGACATTTTGGCGAAAATGAGTTATATATACAGTTTTGTTCAGAATTTCAAGCGCTATCGATCTGTGTAGTTAAAATTTCGATATCTCTTAAAAAGTTGCCTTTACGACCAAGATTTTCTACTATGGACTTGCAAAAATAGCTTTTCTGAAGGGGCGTAAATATCAAGTCATTAATTATAAATTATTATTTGTGTCGTAAAGGAAATCTACAAATAAAAATATAGTCGTAAGTCACCTTGATATATATTATTGCCCTTTAAGCCCTTACTTTTTAAGGATCACTTTCTATAGTAGTGTGGTAAAGTTGGGCGTAAAGGACAAGTTTTTTTGTTCTTCGTCCTTTACGACCAGCACTAAAAATATTTTATCCGCAACTGTAATCGATATCATTGGGTTCAATTGTCGTAAAGGACATATAATGCAGGTTTCCAAGAGAAAGATAAACCCACTTTTTTGTTTTTTTGGCCTATATTTGTGACGTGTATAAGAAAAATATGCAGATTATGAGTATCTTTAACCTAGTGTAACAACCGTAGTGATAAACTAAAGGATTTAGAAGATAGATGGTTGTAAAGGACACGTCAAAAGATATTAACGTCCTTTACACCCATGATTTGATAGGGTCGTAAATGACGGTCTTAGATGATTTTTATACAAAACCGGGGCGTAATTGTAACCGAAATGGTACAAATGTTGTGCTAAGTTTACAATTAAAAACTGGAAAAATGTGTCAAAACGTACTTAATATGGCATAGAATAGACATTAGTTTAATGCAGTGTATTATTTATCTAAGCTATCTTAGAAACAAAAAAGAACAAGACTATTTTATATCCAGTTTTGTAATAAAGAAACAATATTTGCTTAAAAACGATCTACTAATACTTTGGCAACAAGCTCAAAGTTATTTTTTTAGTATTCGCCACTGTTGAATAGTCAGTAGGTTACGCATTCAGCCTTTAATTCTAGCGGGGAAACGCTTTCGTAGTATTATTATACTGCGACGAGATGTAGGTAATTTAAAAAAAACACTATGGTAATCAGGGTACGTACCCACAACGTATGCACAAACGCTCACGATAATATCTATTTCGTAGCTATATATTTTTTTCGTAGCTATAGCTATAGCTTTATCGCTCTTGCGTATTGCACCAGACTGCATTTTTGTCGGCGTCTGGCGTCGACGATTGCCATTCAGCTACGCCGCCAGTAAACTTTAACAGTAGACTATACTAACATTTAGTGCGACAATAACAGGTGCGTTTCGCTAGCGAATGAGCGTTAGCGTTTGGTGACTTGGCTATGTACCCACAGGTACTTAAAGCATTGACTATAATATTTCTAGGATTGAACTCATAATTAAGATTATTCTTACTTAACAGGTTAAAGACTAAATAACAATCTACTGTTTTAAAATTATCAAAAATATGCATCAACATAGTAGGTAGTCTTGACTACAGTTACTATTATTTATTAGTTGGTCACAGTTTGTATACGCGTCTTAACTTGCGTTTATAAATTGGTACTTAACTCTTAGTTATTCTTAGAACTTCTTTCTACTTTATACTTAAAATTATTGTCGTATTAATATAGTCTACTGTTCACAGTTGCTGATTAAAGTTTACGTGATTACCATTAGTGTTTTTATATTTACTTAAACTACGAAAGCGTTTCCCTGCTAGAATTAAATACTGAATGCGTAACTTATTGAGAGTTGAGACAGCGGCGAGTACTAAAATAATAACTTTCCAAAATACTAGATAGTTTTTAAGCAAATGTTGTTTCTTTATTGCAAAACTGGATATAAAATAGTCTTGTTCTTTGTCTCTGCTAAATATTTAGATAAATATACACTGTAACACTATTGTGGCTATTCTATGCCATATTAACTACGTTTTGATACATTTTTCAAGTTTCTCAATTGTAAACTAAGCTAAAAACAGTTGCCATTTGTACCATTCCGGTTACATTTACGCCCCGAATTTGTATAAAAATCATCTAAGACCGTCATTTACGACCCTATCAACTCTAATTGTTCAAAAAAATCGTGGGTGTAAAGGACGTCCATAGCATTTTGACGTGTCCTTTACAACCATCTAACTTCTAAACCGTTTAGTTTATCACTACGGTTGCTACACTAGGTGAAGGATACTAAAAATCTACATATTTTTCTATATACGTCACAAATATAGGTCAAAAAACAAAAAAGATATAAACATTTTTCTAAAAAAAAAGTTGTTTTTTGCTTCTCCTGAAAACCTGCATTTTGTCCTTTACGCCAATTGAACCCAAAGGTATCGATATATTTTTTTTTTCCTTTGCTTAAGACAACAAGAGTCTTTTACAACTCTAAAGTTATTTTAGTTATTCGGTTTTTTTCTTCATGTATAATTTTTTTAGATGTACTTTGACACTTAGAGACTCTATACATCTCTAACATCTCTTATTAATAATCATAATAGCTTTGTACTTTGTATAATTTCTTGTGTTAATATTTTTTTTTATGAATACTTTTGCTTATTAAATTGTATCTTGTTTTTTTTTTTAATGCATGTTAAATATAAGATGTAATGTTTTGAAAAGAAGTGGCCCGCCGAGTTTCTTGCCGGTCCCATAGTGGATACCCTCCTCCAACTGAGGGGGGACTGAAATCTTCTCGAGGCTGAGGCGTAGGGTTAGAGCCGGCGTAGTTTTATTTGACGTTCATAAGCGCATTGTAATATGCCTACTTGGAAAATAAATATTTCATTTCATTTCATTTCATTTCATTTCATTTCATTTCATTTCAGAATTTTGGAAACTTTCCGTCGACACATCAGTAAGTTTGCGTAGCCGAATGCACAAACGATCTCGAAACGCTCACGATAATATCTCTTTCTTAGCTATTACTATTTATTATCGCTCTTACGTATTGGCGCGACAGAGCTAGATTACATTTATGCGACGTTTCGCATCGCAGAAATGCGATTCGGCTACGGAGCCTGGTAAGAAGAGAAGATTGATAATTTGAAAATATAATAATCTCATCTATGCATTCGATCACATATCATTGCCTAGGTTTCATAAATCAAGATAGCCATGCAGCCGCGGCTGAAAAGCGCCATAATACATATCTGGAGTGGAGTGATAAGCTTTACGCTGGTAAACTTCAGGCAGGCAAGCACGGTCGCGTGATAAACGATATAATGTCAGGTCGTCCTTTTCGCACTATTTTCAAGTGCGATAGGGACGCACCGATGCGAAAAAGTTTATCCAACTAGTGTGCTACGCCCGCGGTAATTCTCAATCGTCTAGTCCATATTCTAATTGCCGCGACGCTTCTATTTTCAGTGGAATTTAAATTCTGATAAATTTGAATTAAGACTGATATTCCACAGAAAACAAATGAGTCGCGGTAATTAGAATCCGCCCTTATACGTCTTGAGAATGACCGGCCCGCAGTTAGTAGTAGTAGTTAAGAAATGGCTACAGTGAATTCATGTTTTAAGTTCTCAATTTAAAGACACAAAATGGTTTCAACCAAATCGCTAAGAAGTTACACATGTTTACTTACACGACGGCATTGCTCCAAACAACGATTGTTATTATGAAGCAATGTTCTGCTTTATGCATAAACAATATGTAATACTCCAAGCTCCGGCCCATATTACTGGCGCATGAGACCCAATGTGCAAGATAGGACTTATAGCTTGGGAGTGGTACGAGTTATAATAGAAAGCGATTTAATAGCTGCAGGCTTACTTATTGTGCCAGTGTCAGATCTTTTAAAGCAGTCGGGTTACAGTTTGAGGGCGCTGGGCCGTGTTTACTGAAGTTAATAAATTCGGGACATTCTGCTTTCGTCACCCATTCTCCATTCGTCACAGTCGTCAGTAGTCTTTGTCTTTTTGAAAAATTTAAGAACTTGACTAAGGGTCGGTTGCACCAAACCGTCTGTCACCTTTAAAGCGTTCGTTAAATTTTATTATATGGGAAGTTCCATAGACGTCTGCTGCGTGATGATGATGTGTTTGTCAAATGTGGTTGATGCAACTGGCCCTAAAACCGAATCAATACGAATATGGCGGTCAGCTCGTAACTTAGACCCCTGGCAATGTAAAACAATCGTAAATATTGAATGAGCTGCTTGCTTTGGCATAGATGCAGCTGAGTCCAATAAGTTTACGCGGAACTGCAGCAGACTTGACCAGCGAGCCGTTATTACTTAGTGTTTAGGCCACTTGCACAACGAAAATGGGTTTCGGGCTCGGGTTAACCCACCATTTTATATGGAATTTGGAATTTGACAGATGACAGCCCACTAACCCTGAGTTAAGTGATTGGTGCAAGTGGGCCTTAGTAGCTTACACGACATAAATACAGGTAAGGGTAAAGTCACATCTTTGTATTAGCATCAAGCCGCATTTTATGTATGAAATCGCTCGTTAGTATGAACAGTTTTATTTACTAAGGAGTGATTTCTCATACATACAATGCTGATAGATGTGACTTCACCCTTACTCGCACTTTTGCTTTCACTGCACCATACTGTTGTGGTTTCTATGTTTTTAATACGTTAGGTACTCAATATAGATAACGTCAAGATAATTGACAAAATGACATTAATAGTGTGGAGAAATTGCCTTATTGTTTTAGCTTTTGCTGACTTTGGGAAATAAATTAGCCTCGATGTAAGAAATGTGATGAGATAACTTTTACTTAGAACTGAAACCAAAATTGTAAGTATCCAATATCCATAAAAAATAATTCGCTAACATTAAACGCTCATTGACAGTTACTTTTAAAAGCTCTTATCGCGTACTTAGTTAGAATAGAATATAATTTATTTGCTTAAATATGGTACATTAAGTTGGACAAAATATAAATCTGCAGTCGGTATCACATACTTATTTAGCCAAGGGCGGCATGCAAATATTAATCTTAAATCTAACTATTTACATTATATACATTTTCCATTACAAATTAATATACAAGTAAGATAGTAGGTAGTAGTAGGTAGTATTATAGTAAGATATGATAGTTAAGGCCAATGAACTATCATAATATCATATCGCAACCATTGCTGGTAAAATTTTCAAAAATAATTGTAAATATTAAGAGTACCTAATTTAAAAACACCTCATCATTAATGATAACACAAATCGATTAATTATGTCTGGTTTAATTTATGGGCCATAATACAATAGTCTTAAACACTGTAGATAAGTAAGTAATATTTATAATGACAGTACAATGCTTTGCCTCAGTAGTATAGGTTTAGTAAAAAAAGCTGCAAGCAAAGTGCTTATTTTCTCTCAACAATGCCTTAAGTTTCCAGCTTTAAGACGCTCAAGATTTCTGCAATCAGAACTGACAGCACTACAGCAGCCTGTAAACTTGCACAATGCAATGGAATGCAAGATGGATTAACTAACGAAATTTTCAATTAAAATAGTCCACTATTTGTTATCTCAAACAACTGGGTCATTTCTTCACATAACTATGAGATCCTAATACAAACATACTGTGCAGCTAAAGGATTATATTTTTAATACCAGTTTAATAAATTCTAACACACTAGCAAAGTTCAGAGAGACCGAAAATATGAAGAGTCCTTTAATACAAAAATAATAGTAAATTTTTATTAGAACCAATTTGAACTCATCTGTGTGCGTAGCCGAATGCACAAACGCTCACGATAATATCTCTTTCGTAGCTATCTATCTCTATCGCTCTTGCATATTAGAGCAACAGAGCCAGACTACCTTTCTGCGGCGTTTCGTAGGCGTTTCGCATCGCAGAAATGCCATTCGGCTACGTGGATTGAGCTACTACCACACCTCGGACACTGGCGATCAAATATATGAAAGAGGCGCGTTCTTAGCACACAGTCTAAGCTCGTGTAGGTGAACGCGTACTCTGCTTGTATGAGTGAGATATGACAGGTCGACTGTTCGCGTGGGCGGCACTTTCAGCGGGGAGCGGGAGTGGCCATACTGTACGATAGTACTCTTTATTATACTGTGCTACTACCATGAGATTATGATATGACGTTTTTGAAAACGTTGTTTCATAGCTTCATGGTAAATAACATTCATTTAACATCGCCCTCAAATTTTTACTTTCTAGAACTAAAAGCTACATACATTATCTGTGAGACCACAGAACTTAATTTAGATAGAAGAAACAAATTCATATATTTGTATAGGGGCCGAGCGTGTCAAATTTTGTACTGAAGTTGATTCTTGCCTGTAATTTTAAATATGTCTCAGTCTCTTGATTGTTCATAATTTTTGTGTTGTTGCAATTGAATATCAAGTAACGAGGCATTTTTTATGCTTTGGTTGACTTCAACTTACAAAAATTAACGCCCGAAAGCTGCAAGCTGCGAGTAAAGACGGACAACTCAGTGGATTTCACTGAGTTCATTTGACACGCTAAGTAGATACGTTTGCTTGATCTATGGTATATATGACATCTGTGTGTGAGACCTACATAATCGAGTAACGTGTTCTAAAATGGCCAGAAAATTATAGTAGAGACAAGTACAGAGGTTATTGCGCAAAATGTTCTTCCCTTTGGCCTACTCAAGGCCCGTCAGCACCAGATGTTGCGGATACTCAACCTGTCCAGTTAATATCGGCCGCGTGCCGCTGACATTGTATTAAACGGTGGATCCTAAAATGATAAAGGATGGTGAAGGTAGCTTTTACCGACAGAGGACAAAGTGTCAGATAAATTAAAACTTTGTGTCGAAAAGTTATCTTTATTGCATTTGTGTTTCAGCGGTGACGTATTTAAATTTTTTTCGCGTTTGATAAAACTTGGGCATTAGAGTTTTTTCTTCTGCATGTCCTACTATGTTCACTGAGTTACGAAAAAATATGAAATGTTCGTAAGATCCATTTGTCCCTTTTTTCATTACATCCATTCAAAATATTAACTAGAATAAGATCTCGTCTATAAAATCAGTTTCATGTTTTTTATACCTAGCGTGTATATTATGAAATAAAAAAATCTACCATCAACGTCGCTAATTTTCAAATTTCAGTGGCAATTTGCGCCGCGCATGATGACGTATAAAGTAATTCAATATGGCGAGGCCGCCATGGCCGCAGGCGTGTCATAACCTCAAAATCGCATTAGGCGACAGATTACCGCTAAATTAACCCAATGTCGTTAGGCATGGATACCGGCGCACCCTATGGGGACTGAAAATGGTGGTAATCTAGTAACGGCGCGATTGGCTGCGATAATTTAAATTTACTTTTTGATTTGTAGTTTTAATATTTTTTACTAACGCAGGGCCAACGATTTCAGGCTTAAAAATATAGCTTTTGTTTATTTTTTTACTACGACCTTAAAAGCAGAAGTTAGGCACGCAACGTTAGGTCCAAATTGGTCGTCAAAAAACACACCTTACAGATAAATGAAGTAAGGTGTACTCGGGTAATTCCGAACGTCAAAAACCGTCGGTAAATTCCGAAAAGGGATCCTTATTACTAATTATTACCCTTACCCGACCGTTATTATGGAATCAAGGGTGATTATCATTTGAATTTCGGAATTTACCGACGGTTTTTGACGTTCGGAATTACCCGAGTACACCTTACCTAAGCTATTCTGTACATCCAATGAAACAGAACGCTTGTTTCATATGACATTATGTATGTTAATATATCGGACAATTTACAATAGGTACCAACCTATTAATACATATTAGAAATTTTCTAAATTGTCTCTTATAGAATCTAGATAAAGAGACCTTAATAAAGAAAAAAGAGAGAAGAGAACCTTAATAAAGAAAAAACGATGCCGCAGAAACCAGCTAAAGGTCAGACATTTCAACTGAACCACACCATCGTCAAAATAGTGTTTTTAGGGTTCCGTAGCCAAAATGGCAAAAACGGAACCCTTATAGTTTCGTCATGTCCGTCTGTCCGTCTGTCCGTCTGTCCGTCTGTCCGTCTGTCACAGCCGATTTACTCGGAAACTATAAGTACTACAGTGATGAAATTTGATGGGAATATGTGTTGTATGAACCGCTACAAAATTATGACACTAAATAGTAAAAAAAAGAATTGGGGGTGGGGCCCCCCATACATGTAACTGAGGGATGAAAATTTTTTTTTCGATGTACATACCCGTGTGGGGTATCAATGGAAAGGTCTTTTAAAATGATATAAAGTTTTCTAAAAAACATTTTTCTTAAAGTGAACGGTTTTTGAGATATCAGCTCTCAAAGTCGTAAAAAGTATGTCCCCCCCCCCTCTATTTTTATAACTACGGGGTATAAAATTCTAAAAAAAATAGAGGTGATGCATGCTAATTAACTCTTTCAACGATTTTTGGTTTGATCAAAGTATCTCTTATAGTTTTTGAGATAGGTTGATTTAACTGTAATTTTGGCAGGTGTATAAATTGACATAATAAGTTTATTATATTTGCTGCTACGGAACCCTTTGTGCGCGAGCCCGACTCGCACTTGGCCGGTTTTTTTTTTTAATATTATTAAAATCCCTTTAACTGATCTTGGAAGAAGTGTTTTTATTTTTGTACACAATAAAGTGTATTATTACTACTACTAAAATCTGATATATATTTGTATTGCTACGCCTGTTCTAACCTGTTGATATCAATAGCTTTCCTCCGTTTCAACATATTCATATTTAAGTAAAAACACAACACCACACACCACACAACAGCACATGCATACAGAATTACGAGAAACCTTGTGAAAGTGGTTTGCCAGAAGCGTGGTAAATGGAAATCCGTAATCTCTGCATACCCCTCTGGGAAACAGACGTGAATATAATATTATGTATGTAGAAAAACAACGCCAATCTTGGTGCGATCGGCCGGCGTATTATGCTTCAAATCCTATCCGTCACGCTTTGGCAAGTATGCCAGTGTGAGAGTGACAGAATAGATGTCTTATCCACGTGATAAGTGATAAAATTGGAAGCATGATACGCCGGCTGCCCTTTATCTATTTTTCGTAGCCAATCAGCCCCTGGAAACCTGACGCTAAGTCCGCATCAGGGGTCGATTCCCAAATTGTAGCTCGTTAGCATTCGGACGCGATTTCCGAATTCGTTAGACCTTAACAAGGCTTCGGGAACTTTAGTTCGGCAACAAAATGGCCGGACATGCCTCAATTAGTAGCGGCCCGGGAATACAATATGATTGGATGTGGCATTGATTACAATAATTACAACTTGCCGTTGGAAAGTGTCCGAAGTTTTCAAACAGTAAGTTACCGAGAACACCGTCACACCGTCCGCCGTCGGGCTGAAAATTTCACCTACCCTTTCCCTCCCGTGGGTGTCGTAGAAAGCAACTATGCGATATGGATTTCAAATTGTAGTGTGGGCTGGATACCAGTTACTGCATTATCACAATTTCGTTTTCTTTCAACCCCGTCACTGCGAAGACTCACTAAAACTTGTTGAACTTTTCACGTGCGATGCTTACCCTGGGAATACAGGCGTACATTTAATGTAGGTTGAGGTGCCTTTGTCTTTTAAATTAATATAGGAGTCCAGTGAGAAGAGTATCAAAGTCTCCAGGATTAAGAAGAAACCGATTTTCCGTGTATGAATACCGCATCCATATAATTGATATCGTCAGATCCAGCAGCAAACAGTCGGCGGCGGGATGAGTCATGTCCGAAGTTTTGAGTAGATGCTCATTTGCGGCTCCCACGGGCGATTTAAAAACGGAAACATTGCTTTTAATTATGTTCTGTGCTGGGAAATAAAGTTTCAGATTTAATAGAGTAGTTCGTATTTTGTAATTATTTTCAGCGTGTTACTGGAAAAAGTAATGGAATTCCTTCAATGGAAAGTACCTGCGAATATTGAAAAATGATTTTTTTGAATTGTGGGCTCATTTCATCACAGTAACATTGATACTTGACACTGACAATTAAGTGCCTAATTCTGTGTTAATAAGTAATATTGTTACTCAGCGTCAATAATTTCTTGTTGAACAGGCAAATTCAATGAACGGCAAAGTGTCACTGTCGGGCGACAATTATAGGCTACTAGACTCTTATCGAATTTGGCACAAGAAATGATTGTTTCCTGTAGTATTTGACATAACAAACCAATGTTTATAGATTTTGGGTCTTAAAAGTGTATGGTGGCTACGTATTTTCGATTAAAAATGTGTGTAATATTTCTTTTAACTTTGGCCACCGAAAACGCTGTCAGACATGTAGTGACGTCATATTTAGAACCTAACTAACTACATGTCGAGTTAATCACTGACATGATGAACTTTATGCCTCATACTTAAATGTCAGAAAATTTTGTGTTCAATTCGATTTACGTCATTCACAGACAACCTATAGATTAACATGGCTAATGTTATAATTTTAAAACAAAACGGGACTTAATCGCGTAAACACTTACATTTATATTAGACCCGACGTTTCGAACATCACATTATGTTCGTGGTCACGGGTAGACTGGCGAGGAATTGCATCAACATCTTCTAGCCGCGCGAGTTTCTCGAACTAAGTACCCGCACTTGTTCTTGATTATTCACTTTTGCGCTAGGGTTGTCACTTTGCCTACACACAACACTCACGACATCAGCCGGTGTGTCCCTCGGTGTTTTTTCACGCTTATATTTGCTAATCACTGGATTCCACGAAGAAGAAATTCCCTGTCCCTCATTTTGGTTGAAATTTCGATGCTTCCTAATTTCAATCGCTTCACGTACTTTTCTGCTGTAGAACAGACGTTCCGTTGATAGAATTTTGGGACTATGGAGCTCGATCCAGTGGTTTGGTCCCGACTGTAGCAGATGTTCAGCTACCGCAGACTTATTAATTTGGCGGTTTTTGACAGCCGCGATATGCTCCTTGACCCTTACCGCTATTGTGCGTTTGGTTTCTCCAATATAGGAACTACCACAGCTGCAATCTATCTTGTACACACCTGGTGTCTGATACGGGATAACATCCTTTGCTGACCTAAGTTGCCCTGACACTTTGGACATCGGTAAGTACACGGTACGTATAGAATACTTCCCTAGTACCGTCCCGACCTTGTCCGTCACACCTCTGACGTAGGGCATAAAAGCTGGTCGCCTTGGAACATCTGGATGCTTCCCCTCGGCTTTCGTCTAGGCTGTCTACTGTGTAATCTGTACCCATTCTTTCTAAGAACCCCCTGAACGTGTGACAACTCACTCTCAAGAAATTCCGGGTCACACAAGTCACGCGCCCTGTTCTTTAAGGAGTTCACGACGGACAGCAGGTGACGGGGGTGGTGATGAGACAGAGCGTTAAGATATCTGTCTGTGTGTGTAGGCTTCCTGTAGACAGTGTACGCCAGAGTACCATCCATCCGACCTACCACTTTTACGTCCAGAAAAGGTAAACTGCGTTCCGATTCCAGTTCATATGTAAATTTTACCCTTGAATGAATGGAATTGAGATACTGGAGTAGTTGCTCAACTTCTTGTTTTCCACCTTTCATGATACAAAAGACATCATCGACATATCGCTTCCATAATTTCACTGCCCATGGTTGCAGGTCTATGTTAGTCTCAAAATGCTCCATCCAGATGTTCGCTAACACCGGCGCCACAGGGCTGCCCATAGCAACTCCGTCAATCTGGAGATAATGCCTATGCTGATATAAAAAGTAGCTACCTTCCAAACAGTTTCGTAGCAACACCATGACTGACCCCAGTAAATTATGAGTGCAAATCGTGTTAGTCTAAATCAATATATGGCTAATGTTGTTTTGCCTGATTAAGTGAAAGTGTACTTTATAAATGTTTTTTTGCAGTTTTCAAGTCGTAATACAATATAGTAGAGTTGTTAACGCCCTACCACGACTCGCGGACCGGTTCCCCCGCCTCCAGCTCTCCCCGCGCGCCGCCCCCGCCGGCTGTCTCCACGCCGCGCACCGCGCCACCATTCCTCCAACGGCACTCGGCATAGGCGCGCGCGCACCGATCTATATAATTGTCATTGTAATTTAATCGCTAAAGTTTGATTAAAATAGTTAAAAAAAAAAAAAACTCTTTTGGGAGTTGATGACATTCAATCACATAGCCCTGGGCAAGAATAAACCCATCTTAGTTGAAACAACACTCGGATGGCTTGTCGTAGGTTCTATACACACACAAAACTCTAAACAAAAGCAACCTTATACAGTCCACTGCAATCTAATAAACAACATTGAGCTTGACGCAAAACTAGACAAGTTCTTTGAACTAGAATCGGTTCCATCCACTCAACAAATCCACAATAAAGGTGAGAGTGAATGTGAACGCATATTCACACAAACAACAACACGCCACCCAGATGGTAAGTTTGTTGTCACAATACCCCTAAAGGAATCCCCTGAATGTTTGGGCGATTCAAAAACACAAGCATTACTCAGATTTCAAGCACTAGAGCGTAAATTCAAGCGCAACCCAGAATACAAACAAAAATACATTGAATTCATCGAAGAATACCTAAGGTTAGGTCACATGTCAGAAAACACTAACATACATACAAACGAAATTTCATATTTTCTGCCTCACTTTGCAATTTTGCGCGAGTCTAGTCTCACTTCACGCTTGCGCACTGTTTTTGACGGCTCTGCAGTTTCTAGCTCAGGAAAATCGTTTAATGACATACAACTCGTTGGGCCGACTGTACAGGATGACTTGCTGAGCATATTAACACGTTCGCGGACGCTCAGTCACCCCTCTGGGACACCAATATTTTGTATGGGAATTTTTCGACTGCTATAGCATACCTGTCCTTAGACAGCTTATATTAGGGTTATTATGTGACGAGGAACGCTATAGCATTCGGATGCTATAGCATACCTGACAAAATACAGAGTTAAAATGTGATCTTATGTGACACCGTATGCTATAGCATACGATGCTATAGCATACCGTGACACAATACTGAGTCAAAATGTGATCTTATATGACACCGTATGCTATAGCATACGATCCATAGATGGTGATACAGCAGATTCATTCTGTAGAATCATATCAAATAAAACATTTAGTGTTTCTGGCTGCGGGGATTATGCCCACAAATAAAAGTATAAAGCTTGTTCACGAATACAGAGTTTTTTGGTACAAGAAGAATTGTCTAAATGTGTATCTCCTACAGACTCTTTTGGAGTACCTAACTTTCGTCAGAACTGTAGTCACCCGTTTCGTCATTGAGACTAGAATAATGTTTGTTCAAACCTGCTGTTGTATTAGGTGCTAAAGGCCTTCATTTGGTGTGATGATTTCTGGGTAGAACTTATCCACTACCTCTCACTACGCGATGATTCGCCCAGCTTTATATGCTATTTTACAAGCATCTAAACCAAGTTCAAGTAGTTAAACACCAACAAAATTCACTCAAAAAGATATAATTTAACGTAAACAGTCAGTATCAACCAGAAATAGGGTTTATTCACAATTATATGAGCAAAGCAATGACTAAGTACGAAGGAAATTACTCAAATAATAGGTGTAAACATGCTTCGGTTTTCTTAATTTATCGTAACCAAAATCACGGTGTATTATTATAAAACGACAGTGGACATGTTTGTTAACAAAACCGCAACACAAAAATATATATAAACTGTAAAAATAATTACTTATGATTTTTTAAACAATCCGTAAAATTGCGTTTGCGCTCGAAATTTGGCCACATTTCACGGGCCAACTCCCGGTGACACTCGCGGGGCTACTGCGCAAATTTCCATACAAAGAGGTATTCTATAGCATACGCGTCACAAAAAGGTGAACTCGATCTGTGACGCCACAGCATATTTTTTAACTGCGATAAAACTATGTAATGTTGCAGTATGCATACTATGATTCTAGTGAATGGTAGAGGAAATGTTGGTGAATAATATTATACTGTGAACAAGAAGATTACTAAGCAAACAGACGCAGAAATTCAAACCAAATAACGTATTCTATAGCATACGCGTCACCAGAAGGAGTACAAAAACGTATGCTATAGAATACGCGTCCGCGAACGTGTTAATTCGATTCCGACAGCACAAGTTTGTAGTAACTTCAGATGTCCAGAAAATGTACAGACAAATCTATGTAACTGAAAACCAGCGAAGTTTACAACAAATCCTGTGGCGGCCAGACTCATCACAGCCAATAAAACAATACAAATTAAACACTGTCACATATGGCACATCCAGTGCCCCATATCTTGCCACTAGGTGTCTCGTACAATTAGGTCAAGAATGTGCAGACAAAACTGTAAGTGAAACAATCTTACATGATTTTTATGTTGATGATTTCATCTCGGGCAACGATGATAAAGACGCTTTGTTAGAAACGTGCAGAGGCGTCATAAAAACACTAGAAAGCGCACATTTTCACTTACGAAAATGGCGTTCAAACACACCAACACTACTAGATAACTTGGTTGCAGATAACAGCAGTGATGAACTATTTAAATTAGACAAAGAAGATAACTCAAAAACTTTAGGGTTACTTTGGTCATGCAAATCTGATGAACTGCTGTTCTCTGTAACTGACACTTTAAAACAAAAACCCATAAACAAACGTAGTATTTTATCCACCATTGCCACTATTTTTGATCCATTAGGACTTATAAACCCTTGTTTATTGCCAGCCAAGATAATTCTACAGTCGTTGTGGGCTAAAAACATTTCTTGGGAAAGCCAATTACCCGACGAAATAGAGAGCCAGTGGAACAATTTTGCTAAACAAATACCTGAAATAGTCCAAATTCGCATCCCGCGGAGAATATTATGTGATTTTTACGTCAAGGTCGAAATTCACGCTTTTAGCGATGCTAGTAACAAAGCTTATGCATCATGCATATATATATACGCTCAATTTCCAATGCAGGAAAAGTAAATGTTCACCTAATACTAGCCAAAAGCAAAATTGCTCCACTGAAACAGAAATTAAGTACCCCACGATTGGAATTATTAGGAGGCCTTTTGTCAACCCAACTAGCAAAAAAGTGAAAAATTCACTGCGCCTAACAATTGACTCACATCATTTTTGGTCTGATTCAACTATAGTTTTGTGCTGGATAAAAACATGTAAACATCAATTAAAACAATTCGTCCACAATAGGGTCACAGAAATAACTAACAACTCTAACCCCACTGATTGGCACTATGTACCCACAAACATGAATCCTGCCGACATAGGCAGCCGGGGTCAGAGTGCATCTAGCCTCAAGGATTCATCCTTGTGGTGGGAAGGACCGACCTTCCTCCACGAAACCGAAATACAATGGCCTACTCAGCCTCAAAACTTACCTTTGCACGATTTGCCTGAAGTCAAAACACATTGTCTTGTTTCAATTAAAGAACAACGTGAGGATAATTTCACTTCTAAATATTCAAACTTTTGTAAACTGCAAAGAATTATAGCATACATGAATAGATTCGTTCATAACTGTAGAAATGAAACAAGTAAAAGCACTGGCCCATTAAAAGTGTCTGAACTAAATTTAGCTTTACAAATGTTATGTCACCAAGTGCAGGCTGACAAATTCGCTGAGCAACTCTCGCGTTTGCAAAAGAAATGCCCACTCTCTCCTAAAGACACACTTTTGAAATATAACCCATTCGTAGATGATTTTGGGATTATGCGAGTAGGCGGTAGACTTGTAAATTCATATTACGATTATAACACAAAACACCCTATTCTATTACATGCATCACATCACATCACTAAAATATTGGTACACTACTACCATCGAATGTTGTTGCACACTGGACCGCAGCTGATGCTAACAACATTACGCCACAGGTATTGGATAATTAACGGCCGTAACCTTTGCAGAAAAACCTCACAAAGCTGCATTACATGTTTAAGATATGCAGGGAAAACTCATCAACCTATTATGGGAAACTTGCCGCTGCAAAGGGTACAGTCTGAATATGTATTTGCTAACACATCTTGCGACTACGCTGGGCCGATCTTGATAGCGAGCAAAAAGGGTCGTGGTTGTCAATTAAAAAAATCATACATAGTGGTTTTTGTCTGCTTAGCAGTGAGGGCGGTACACTTGGAGCTCGTCACTGATTTGACCGCAATGGGCTTTATTGCCGCTCTAAACAGATTCATAGCCCGCAGAGGCAAACCAGCCACCATTTTGTCAGATAATGGTACTTGCTTCGTAGGGGCTTGCAACGAATTAGCAAAGTTCCTCAAAAATAATTCTGATGAAATAACATCATATTCAGCTGCTAAGGAAATAGAATTTAAATTTTGTCCTGCTTATAGCCCGCATTTTAATGGTTTGGCAGAGGGAGCCGTAAAGCAGGTAAAATATCATTTAAAACGAGTTACCTCAATGGCCCACTTAGATTATGAAGAAATGGTAACATTTTTGGTTCAATGTGAAGCTTTGCTTAATTCTAGACCTTTGACCCCAATTTCATCTGATCCGTCAGATCTCACTCCTCTCACCCCTGCGCATTTTTTGATAGGTCGAACTCTCACAATGACACCTGCTCCCTTGGTGGAAGATTCGCCGATCCACACCCTTGCAAGATACAAAAGAATAGAAGCGCTCAAAGCGCATTTTTGGAATCGCTATTATAAAGAATATATTTCAGAACTGCAGGTCCGAAACAAATGGCGCAGGGACGGAGGCCAGCTGAAGCTCGGTGAGATGGTCCTCATCAAGGACGACCGCTTGCCGCCCAGCAGGTGGCTACTCGGACGAGTCGCCGCTGTCTACCCGGGCGACGACGGAGTCAGCCGCGTCGCTGACGTTACCACCACCACAGGGACGCTGAGACGAGCCTACAACCGGCTCTGCCCGCTCCCATTCACTTTGGACCAGGACGGTCCAAGGGGGCCAGCTTGTTAACGCCCTACCACGACTCGCGGACCGGTTCCCCCGCCTCCAGCTCTCCCCGCGCGCCGCCCCCGCCGGCTGTCTCCACGCCGCGCACCGCGCCACCATTCCTCCAACGGCACTCGGCATAGGCGCGCGCGCACCGATCTATATAATTGTCATTGTAATTTAATCGCTAAAGTTTGATTAAAATTGTTAAAAGTTAATCGGTGTCGCCTACATTATTTCCGAACCTTCGTCATCAAGAGTTGTTAATTGGACAGTAATTAATAAATATAATAATATAAGATAGACCTTAAAAAAGGGTCAAGTAGCCTATTGTCATTATTGTTTTGAAACCAGTGCGAAATATTTTTCTTTCGTATTCTCACGGAAACTCACGGAAGCATTTCAGTCTTCTTAGTATATCGGATATATATCCAGCTGGGTTCGACGATATAATTATATCAATGGATATAAATATCCGATATAAATATATATTTTTTTTATAAATATTGCAATACAAAAATGGTTTAAAAGAATGAAAAATTGTTAATAATATAGTTTTTTATATTGATTTAAACTAACACGATCTTCACTCATATTATTAAATTAAAACGGGACTTAACGTAAGTTTTACGCGATTAAGTCCCGTTTTAATTTAATAATATGAATATAGTTTTTTTTTTGTGTTTGTTACTGTTTTTCTACTAAATGTTATGTTTTTAGCAGATTTTTCCTCTTCTAAATCAGTATTTATAAATAATGCAACAAAATAATAATATGCCTTCATACAAAATGGATACATGTCAAAGTTTAATATATATCCGATATATATCATAAATATCCGATATTTTGATATTTATTATAAATATCGGACATTTTCGAACCCTGGTTTCACTAATATGGAAGTCCAAGTTTTAGATACAAACCTGTAGCACCAATTATGGACAGTTTTATTCCACCCCCACACATCGCAATATCGCGTCTCATTTTCAGGCCATTACGCCGAAACGAGTTTACTGAGCGCCGTCAGGGATTTTAGTTCCTACCGCTTTCCGAACGTCGCGCTTCAGTATGTTGTGTATACCGGACCTTATGCCGCTTAATTTGCGGACAGGTGACTGTTGTAATGATGATCTTCTTCAAAACTTGGCAAAAATGTCAATCATTCGTCAATCGGAAGGTTCAAGCGTCCACGGATACTGATTTCCCTTAAGTAATAAGAATCACTTCTGAATGAGATTGGCTTATGAGTAGATAACTCTTGCAAAGTGACCTACTACAAGAGAGGCCTATGTTCAGAAGAGGGATAGGTACTTATAAAGTTATGATGAATGATGATGGATGCTCGTTCAAATGTAACTTAAACGGCCGATACGGAAAGCAAGTGCAACTTGTATAGGACGTGTACCCGTGTACCCGTAAGCGGCAACCCACACTCAGCCGACGCATGTCTTAAGACGCGGAACGGACACGCCGCCCGAGTGTAATTTAAAAAACGTCTCCTCAGTACATTTTGTATAAAAAGGACGTAAGACGCTTGAGGTGTCGCTTAAGACATGCGTCGCCTGTGTGTGGATGTGGATAGTCCCTAAAAGGCGATTTTTAAATAGAAACAGAAATTGAAACCATTTTATTCGTGACAAGTGACAACAGAAATTATTTACACATAACACAAAAATATAGGTACCTACATTCGTGCCACGAAATGGTCCCGACTCAGCATGGTGTTTTTCAACATTGCTTTAGGTTTTTATCGACGTTTGGGTCAGGTTGCACTAGCCGTGGTCACGACAGACTTGCGTGATGTACAAAACGCAAGAATTTAAAGTCCTACATATACCCTTTGTATGGTACGTTGCTTACATACATACATATATACATATTGGGGAAACCTTACACAGATCAACCTAACCCCAAAACTAAGCAAAGCTTGTACTATGGGTGCTAGACGACGATATAAATACTTATATAGATAAATACATACTTATATACGTAGAAAACATCCATGACTCAGGAACAAATATCTGTGTTCATCACACAAATAAATGCCCTTACCGGGATTCGAACCTGGACCGTCGGCTTAGCAGGCAGGGTCACTACCAACTGCGCCAGACCGGTCGTCCCTTAAGTTCTTAAATATAATAACAAATTGTGGTTTGGGTATCAGCCCTAAGTGCGATGAAATGAATGCTCGCCGCCACTCGCTAAGCGTTGCTAATAATACATTTTAATATCCATGTTGCGGCGGGATCAGTCTATTTTCTCGTTTCGTTTAATTCGATTTTGCAACGGAATATTGAGCGATGTTTATACGGGCTGGATGACGTAATTTTACAATCATCTCTATAATGTATGGAAATAATGTTGTTATTACCAAGAATTTCGTGTTTTTCTACAGTTAAATTGGTGAACATATTTTCATTTACGAGTACTTATTGTTTTTAGATCTTTTTGAAGACAATCTCACACGTTTTTAGTTTACTAGATATAGTATACTACCCGTGTGGTGACGGGTTAAGAATTTCACCACCCCTTTTCTTCCCGTGGGTGTCGTAGAAGGCGACTGTGGGATATGGGGTAAATTGTGACGTAGGCGAGAGGCTGGCAACCTGTCACTGCAATGTCACAGTTTCGTTTTCTTTCAACCCCTTATTTGCCAAGAGTGGCACTGTAACTTTAGCAGTTTCATGTGCTCTGCCTACCCCTATATGGGAAACAGACGTGATTGTATGTATGTATGTATTATACTAGTTTACATAAAGTAGAGTGGCGTGCTCTTGTGTTGGAGGTCAAGACTCACTTTGGGTCGTCGCGCCAACAAAGTGAGTAAAATATACATATCTGTGTAAAAACATAAATAGAATAAAGAATAAAGAATTTTGATATTTAACAGCAAATTGGAATAAGGTAACAACAGGCGACATTATCTTCCAGACAACCTTTGAGTACCTATATCACCATTTTGTTATGTTTTTACCCTTTAATTGATAACCCTTAAATGCATGGTGATGTATATATGCATCATATATTTGATGGCCTGTGGCTCAATATGTAGCTATCCAAAATCACATTTGTAGCTTAATTATTATTCAGTATTTATTGTTATTTAATAAATAATTTAATAAATCAAATATTATAATGATTTACTATTTATTATTTAAGGATAAAGATGAAATGGCGGAAAAGTGTGAAAAAACAGGATGATGGCGATTTTTAGTAAGTATGTGATTTAGGCAGATTTTTTCGGAGTTAGTAATTAGTTTATGTTTAAACATTTTATCATGGGGGTTTCACAAATAGTGTACCTTTCTAATAGTAGTAAAACTTTACAAATAAAACTTACCAATAATTATATATTTATATAAATAAGTTTTGGTCTATTTAACTTCTAACACTGATTTAGTATTAAAATCGGTATTAAATATTTTTTTTATTATTTTTCCCAGAGTCAAAAAACCGTTCTCTATCACATATATTAATATCTCGTTAAAAGAAAAATTCATGCATTTAAGGGTTAAGAGTGCCGCTGAAAATTGAGCAGTCTCTTTTGGGAAAGCAGGCGTGAGTTTATGTATATATTTATATGTGTTTTTTCTTACACAGATTGGCTGAGGCCCACGGTAAGCTCAAGGCTTGTGTTGTGGGTACTCAGACAACGATATATATAATATATAAATACGTACATAGAAAACATCCATGACTCAGGAACAAATATCTGTGCTCATCACATAAATAAATGCCCTTACCGGGATTCGAACCCGGGACCGCGGCGCAGCAGGCAGTGTCACCACCGACTGCGCCAGACCGGTCGTCAAATGGTCGTGTATGTCTGTAATAATGTATGTATATGCAAATGTGTGGTAAAGTAGCCGCGACCTTCCACCCTGCAACAATACACCGCAATGCACTTTAATTTCGGCTAAACGTTTCCGCGCCTTAATGACGGCCGGTCGGCCACTGTGTAGAGAGAACTAGAGAGAAATGCTGACCTGAGTGAATAATTTTTTTTTATTTTTTTATTATGGACTGATCGGCGATTGACCCTAGTCACACCTGATGGGAAGTGAAGACAGAGTCTAAGATGGAGCTCACCGATTCAGTATTTTTTTTACAAATGAATAACAAATTGATGTCTCGCAGTACGCTCAAGATGGCTTGCGTAGAGGCCTAGGCCAGACCATCGGCACAGACTAGACAAATGTTTAATCTGTGGTAGCGGTAAATTGTGTAACTATTTTGCGCGACGAAAAAAGAAAACACTTTTGATACGATTAGGTTAGCTTTAATGAATCTTAATAATTCCAAAATTTTGAAATTCCAAATCAAAAGCTAAGGTAGTTCGGATAATTGGATTTGTGACAGACAGACAGACATACGGACAGAGTCGCACTATAAAGGTTATTTCATTATCTTTAACCGATTTCAAAAAAAGGAGGAGGTTCTCAATTCGACTGAATGTTTTTTTTTTGTATGTTACTCGATATCTCCGAGAATCATGGACCGATTTTCAAAATTTTTTTTTCAATCGATCAGGTATAATTCAGGTCCCATTGGCACCAAGTCGGGGTCTGATGATGGGATCTTGGAGAAATCGAGGGAACTCTTCAAATGTTATAGGCACATGTAATGTTTTTAGTGTATTTTTCAAAGGTACACCAGTATTTACGCCTGATGGTAATAATTTTATGTGGCTGAGCTGATGATGGAAGGTCAACTCCTCAATGGTTAGGACTGTTAGGAGTTAAAGGATAATTCTTTCACTACTGTACATATATTCGGACTGATACATATATTATAATATCAATAGGAACCACTAAAAATCAACAAATAAATAAACTTTTTAACAAAAAATAAAACCGCCTTCAAAAATAAGCGCATTACAAAACACGGAGAAACTAAAAAGCAAAAAATAATAAACCTTTGAATTCAGATTTCTTTTCGGATTGCAATAATCTAAACATCCAAATTATAAACAAATCAATTATTTTTGGAGTCGGGGCCAGCCTGCGTATGGTTGGGTGGGAAAATAGCAAGGCGACGAACAGGTCTGGTACCGACTACAAAAATAATTGACGGCAAAAATATAGATGCGCGCCAATCACAAACTAGATCAGTTCAAACTATAACATATATAAATGAATTTAATTGCCTTCCTGCACCTTACGCCGTGGCTTGCGTGGGCGACGGTCGCGCGCTGGTCGTGCGACGGCAATGAGACGCATACGAAATCAAACCTTATCGATATGGAAGTAGACGATGCGATGAGACGCGACGGCGACGGTCGCGCGACCGTCGCCCACGCAAGACACGGCGTTACCAAAAAGAGGTTATCTTTTATCACTTAAGACTCTAAAGAGAACTCACTCATCTTAAGTGTAAATAATTGTGCGCATATCTGAAGTTGATATAGTGGGGAAATACGGGACTACTTTCAGTTAATTCGTAACCAGTTATTAATAGGTCTAATCAAGCCAAATAAAAATAAAACAAATAATTACCTCATGACAATTCTGTCCTACAGTATTTAATTATTGTTGTTTTTTCCTTGTATTAGTTTTATAGTAACTAAAACTATCAATGGATGCCACAAATAGAGCGCGGACGCGGCAGGCCCATAAGAAGATGGAGGGATGACCTAGACACCTTCCTCACCAACTGGCCGGAAGAGGCACTAAACCGGGTGTCATGGAGGTTAAGGGGAAAGGCCTTTGCCCAGCAGAGGGACACCATTATAGGCTAGATAAAAAAAAACTATCGAACTCGTACACCTTATAAAACACAGATACTTCCGACGTGTGTTTGTTTTTAAGTTCGCAATAAATTCAATAATTTCTGAACGGATTTTCGTGCAGTTTTCACACACACACATGAATACCATTTAGATAATTATAAAGATTAGGTGCCTACATAACTTGTAAATTATAATAAACATATACCTACTGTACTGACATAGAAAAACATTCACGTCAATTTTAATATAATTTCAACGTTATGTAACAAAATGTCACGTTCACACTAATATCACTATCTAGTAATGTATTAAAAAAATCACCGACGCGGATAGACTCATCCAAGCAAAATTGGCAGCAATTTTGACAGCCTCACAGCTGCAATAGTTATTTTTCACCACACCATCACGGTTAAAATACTGACTTTAAAACATCAAACTAAGTCACATCAATCTATTCAATATTTATGATTCAAAATCATCATTTATTGGTAAATTCTATCAGCCAGCTTATGACATCAAGTTAAAATTTGTATGAAATTACTTTGCACTCTTGTGGATAAAATGCGATTTTGCTATTTGTTTTCGAATAGCAAAGTAAGCCTTTACCAGTTGGTGTGGTGAAAATACTATTTTAAACGTCAAACCTCTGCAGACGGAGCTATGAAAATAGGTTGCCAACTTATTTTGGTCTGACAACTTTGTTATCCTCACTGCCCTCTCTCTCGCCTCATCCCTGCCAGTATTCAATTATCATTGCAAAAGTAAAATACGAATAGCGATGGACTCGTAATAGGACCCACGGGTCGTGCCGATGCATACATTACTCCCACTTAATTCCACAGGGCGACACTCAATAATATGTGGCTTTACTACACTAAAGGGTTATTACGCTTTATGCAATAAGGCCCCTTCTATATGTATTCATATTCATATTTATTTATTCATTAACAATATTACATTGTGTTTGAATCTTAAATCTAGGCACACAAAAACAAAAACAAAACATAATATTCACATGCATGCAAAAATAAAACATAATATTTGGAGCAAACATGAAAAAAAAGTAGGTATGTAATACAATATAAATGTCCACAAGTAAAGCTAGTAATGTACCTTCATTAAGCAATTTGTGAAAATAATTAAAGAAAGAAATAAAAAAATACAATTACATAATAGAATTTAAAGAATAAATAAATCATGAATAATCATTAAAAAAAAAACATAAAAATTCTTTAATATAATATAAATGTCCACAAGAGAATAAGTAATTAACATTAAATCATTAATAGGTGAAAATAATGGAGAAAAAAATATCTAGGTATCTGATATTATGACAGAAACTCTTATGATTCAAAGTGCGGACAAGAAATTCAAATCGAGTGGTTTTTAAACTCGAAATCTTTTTAAAGCATTTGAAATCGACACGAGTTACGAATTCCTTCATTCCACGCGTATCGTGAGACGTTTAAAACGTACTACTTTGCGAACTAGTGCAATAAAACATCACTGTAGGTATGTACCTGATATAAAAATTCTTCCTGCGCATTAAGTAATAAGGTCCCTTCGTCAGTGGAAAACCACACATGTCCCCGAAATTATTAACGCAATTGAAATGGACGAAGAAGATATTTTGC
This sequence comes from Leguminivora glycinivorella, assembly GCF_023078275.1. Taxonomy (NCBI): domain Eukaryota; kingdom Metazoa; phylum Arthropoda; class Insecta; order Lepidoptera; family Tortricidae; genus Leguminivora; species Leguminivora glycinivorella. The sequence continues at coordinate 18,206,774 of NC_062979.1, read as the reverse complement.
GGAAATTCGAAATGTTTCACTTCAACATTAATCTCGGTTCAATTATACGCGGTGGACTCGAACAAGACAATAATCGGAGTGAAATAAGGTACATTAGTAGGGATCCACCTCCTAACAAAAAAAAATTATCGGTCCCATCCGGAAGAAAGCATGAAACTTGGCATGAATGTAGCTTTCATATATATGCTTCAATGTCGATATGGAACCACGCTGAAGAGTCAATTTCCCCCCCTCCCCCTCCCCCCCCTTTTTATCTCCCTCATTCTAGTTTTCTGGATTTTATTCCAAAACGGTAGGACTGACGAGTTTGCTCTTTAGAAGCCAAGTCATCGTCGATAAATTACCTATAAAACGATACCAACTACATAGTGATAAGATTAATATTTAAAAAGAAAACAGCCATCAACTTATTATGAAATTGTAAAAAGAGGCACACCTTTTTCTTTTTTGTGTCATTTATAGAAAAAGTACAAGAGTTGTTCAAAAATAGGCTAAAGAGGTTAAATGCCTTATTCATTGAGCTACAAGTTTATACTATTATAATTGTGGTAGAGTAATAACTCCAGAGTTACAGCTCACCCCGTCCCATACAACCATTTTAGTCGCAAAATCTTCAAATCAGTAACTAACTGTCAAATGTGACATAACGCGTGGTAACGTCGTGCAAACAATGCGACCGTATTGATACAATAACAAAATGTAGTCGTCGTGTGCACTCGTTACGGTAACAAAATGTGTACGAATTTGTGGCTGTCAATGTCACTGTCAGAATGACTTTTAACGACACTTTATTAGTCGACGTTTGCACACATAACGGTAACAACATGTGGACGAATTTGTGGCTGTCATTGTCACTGTCAGAACGGTTTCTGACAGTGACATTGACAGAATTTGTACACACATGTGTAGGTCTGATTACCGAACTGCTCCTAAACCACTGTATCCGCAAATGACAATCTGAAATACGAAGGTTTCTCAAACTGTCTTGTGAAGTTGTGGACTGGTTGCTTTGAATCATTTAAATATGAGCGAATTAAATAATAATAAACGACGACGACCATTTAAGCACTCTTCGACATTTTATAGAAATGTGGGAAAGTTGAGAAAAGTGCAGAATGATAATACAAATAGATGAGAAGCACTTTATAGTTACTTAATGTATTAAATATATAATTTTTAATTCTTATTGATAAAAATGAAGTGTAGTGTTGCTTTACACAATAAAAGTAGGAATCAAATGAAATAGAGTATTTACTGTGATATTAATAGAATTTCTGTTGCGCAATGATAGTTTTTTTTTTCAGTACAGATGCTGCTTTTTCTAACGCAGTAGTGCGAGCAAATCAAGCAATGATTCATTTCTTGTCTGGTCGAAACTCTTAGCTTAGATTTAGGTACTGAAAATCGTCGTACGATACACGTACGAAAAGGACATTCACAACTCGTGTCGAAGTAAAACACTCCCTTCGTTCGTGTATTAATTTATCGCTACTCGTATCGATTTTCCTCTTTTCCGCACTCGTATCTACAAGTATTCTGTTTGGGTTACAAAAAAACACATTATTTAATCTACTACGTTTTATTTATGTCTCTTTAACATTACAAATTTGTAGACACTTATCTATACAAAAATCTTGACTTAAGAAGTACAGATCGCTGAAATTAATGTTGATAGTAATATTAATGACGACTACTTCAACAAGTGTCAATTGTGAAATGCCGCAAAATACTAGTTGCTCTACAGAAGACCATAATAATATGATCCCCGATCCTTTACAACCCAGCAGCTCGGTACGCACGTTACAATTTTTTTTTAATCTTCTTTAGTGAGGGCAACTGAGTGCGACGGCATATTTAATTGTTTATAAAGTTTGAGGATACCTGGAAAAAATTAATACATGAAGCCATTTTGAAAATATAATAAATATTCACTGCTTTCGGTCACGCGTGTACGCTGCGACCATTTTGCGACCGTTTGTCGACCGTTTGGTGACCGGTGGCGACTGTTTTTTACATGGAATATTACCGTCTTAATCCATATTTTAACAACTTTATTGGTTTTCTAGGCATTATTTTTATTATTTCAGTATAGTATATGCACCGGAGCACTAAAAATTCACCAATCAATATACATAACACGCAAACACCGAGTAGTCAATAATATTATTACTGGTTAAACTGAGGTAAATTGATGGCGAGTTGATAAATTTAGACTTATTTTATGAAATCACTCGAGCAATTTAATTGGCCATGGTAATTAGCCCACATTATATTACAAATGCAAACAATATTTTATCTTTAACAAATTCTTACGCCATTACATTTTAATGTCAAATGATTTTATTTCTTTTTTACTTTGACGTCTCTGACAGTCGCCATTTGAAAAGAATGAAATGAACGAATGATTTTGGGAAAGTAGTCGCCAAACGGTAATAATGTGTGCATGCGTAGTGCACACTTCTGTCACTTCTGTGACCATTTGTGCCTGTTACCAATCGTCCCCATTTGGGTCGCCGCGACTAAACGTCGACCGTACTGCGACTAAGCATTGAGACCCGAAGACCTGTGTGTACACAAAATAGGAGGATTTGCGTAGGAACGGCGACCGATTATGGTTATATGGGGTCTGACTCCAAAAAAGCACCTAAGTTTTCTGCCTTTTCACAATACGCTGCAACTTTATTTGTTTCCAATTCGAGGTCCAAATAGAAATATAGTTCATGTATTGATCCAGTTTATAATCTGTATATAAAATTTTATCTAAATCCCTGAATAATACCGACAAGGATCTCTAAACTTTTAAGACGTGATCGTTTCCTTGGTCATATTTTACCTTTAGAAAAAAGCTCCACCCATAGCGCCCCGGGCGACAGAGTAACAAATCTATAATTATTGTCTTATCTGTGGAACTGGGTAACTTGCGTTCCCTTTATCTAGCCATCCCATAAATCATTTTAGCCTGTCGCTTTTTATTAGGACCACCGAGAACAGTGTAAAGGGTCTAATTTAAGAGAAGTAGCGGCAACATGGTTGAAAATACGGTAAGGTCAATACGGGTACAATGTATTACCTATAAAACTAACCTAACTACAAAATTAAAATTTTTAAAAAACCCCCGGCTGCGACATAGTAGATCGATTTTCATGAAACATGGCTTAGAACACTCCCGACTAACTCAGCTTTCAGAAAAAAAATACTAAATCTAAATCGGTTCATCCGTTCGGGAGCTACGATGCCACAGACAGCTACGACCTCTGAAAGATGGTTAAATTAGCTCCCTTAGATTCCATTACATAGTTAGTTACATACACGACGACCTAATAAAAGCGTGTTAAAATACAAATCAAATTAAGTCAAATGTTAATTATATTAATTAAGTTACTCGTAATTTGAATGACCCGCGTGTGTGTCTGTGTATGTGTGTGTGTGTCTGCGTGTGTGTGAGTAGAGATTTAACGTAGTAAGTTCTCTACCTCATCGTACGTTTTAGTTTTTAGCCAACATGTTTGGAGCTTTTTACATTCATAGTATGATTTTGAGTGTATATCCAGTAATTTATTAATTTTATTGTATAGGTGTATAGTCGTACCTACTATAAGATGTTGATATGTCCCATATAACCATAATCGGTCGCCGTTCCTACGCAAATCGTCCTATTTTGTGTACACACAGGTCTTCGGGTCTCAATGCTTAGTCGCAGTACGGTCGACGTTTAGTCGAGGCGACCCAAATGGGGACGATTGGTAACAGGCACAAATGGTCACAGAAGTGACAGAAGTGTGCACTACGCGTGCACACATTGTTACCGTTTAGCGACTACTTTCCCAAAATCATTCGTTCATTTCATTCTTTTCAAATGGCGACTGTCAGAGACGTCAAAGTAAAAAAGAAATAAAATCATTTGACATTAAAATGTAATAGCGTAAGAATTTGTTAAAGATAAATATTGTTTGCATTTGTAATATACTCGTAATGTGGGCTAATTACCATGGCCAATTAAATTGCTCGAGTGATTTCATAAAATAAGTCTACATTTAACAACGCGCCATCAATTTACCTCAGTTTAACCAGTAATAATATTATTGACTACTCGGTGTTTGCGTAGTTTGGTGAAGTTTTAGTGCTCCGGTGCATATACTATACTGAAATAATAAAAATAATGCCTAGAAAACCAATAAAGTTGTTAAAATATGGATTAAGACTGGGTAATATTCCATGTAAAAAACAGTCGCCAAACGGTCAACAAACGGTCGCAAAATGGTCGCAGCGTACACGCGTGACCGAAAGCAGTGAATATTTATTATACTTATTTACAAAATGGCTTCTTGTATTCATTTTTTCCAGGTATCCTCAAACTTTATAAACAATTAAATATGCCGTCGTACTCAGTTGTCCTCACTAAAGAAGATTAAAAAAAAATTGTAACGTGCGTACTGAGCTGCTGGGTTGTAAAGGATCGGGGATCATATTATTATGGTCTTCTATAGAGCAACTAGTATTTTGCGGCATTTCACAATTGACACATGTGGAAGTAGTCGTCATTAATATTACTATCAACATTAATTTCAGCGATCTGTACTTCTTTTGTCAAGATTTTTGTAGAGATAAGTGTCCACAAATCTGTAATGTTAAAGAGACATAAATAAAACGTAGTAGAGTAAATAATGTGTTTTTTTTTTGTAACCCAAACAAAATACTTGTAGATACGAGTGCGGAAAAGAGGAAAATCGATACGAGTAGCGATAAATTAATACACGAACGACGGGAGTGTTTTAAATCGACACGAGTTGTGAATGTCCTTTTCGCACGAGTATCGTACGACGATTTTCAGTACCTAAATCTAAGCTAAGAGTTTCGACCAGACAAGAAATGAATCATTGCTTGATTTGCTCGCACTACTGCGTTAAAAAAAAGCAGCATCTGTACTGAAAAAAACTATCATTGCGCAACAGAAATTCTATTAATATCACAGTAAATACTCTATTTCATTCGATACCTACTTTTATTGTGTAAAGCAACTCTACACATCATTTTTATCAATAATAATTAAAAATTATATATTTATGACATTAAGTAACTATAAAGTGCTTATCTATTTATATAATCATTCTGCACTTTTCTTATAACTTTCCCACATTTCTATAAAATGTCGAAGAGTGCTTAAATGGTCGTCGTTGTTTATTATTATTTAATTCGCTCATATTTAAATTATTCAAAGCAACCAGTCCACAACTTCACAAGACAGTTTGAGAAACCTTCGTATTTCAGATTGTCATTTGCGGTTACAGTGGTTTAGGAGCAGTTCGGTAATCAGACCTACACATGTGTGTACAATTTCTGTCAATGTGAAATTCGTCCACTTGTTGTTACCGTTATGTGTGCATACGTCGACTAATAAAGTGTCGTTAAAAATCGTTCTGACAGTGACATTGACAGCCACAGATTCGTACACATTTTGTTACCGTAACAAGTGCACACGACGACTACATTTTGTTATTGTATCAATACGGTCGCATCGTTTGCACGACGTTACCACGCGTTATGTCACATTTGACAGTTAGTTACTGATTTGAAGATTTTGCGACCGAAATGGTTGTATGGGATGTAACACTGGTGTTATTAATAAATTATTGTATTGCATTGTATGGTATTATATTGGGTAAGTGTGTCGTAAAAGGAAGTGTTTATCGTCTTCACATTTGACCTTTCTACTCAATGTATACTCATAGTACTCATTGTCAACTCACGATTGGTGGTAAACGTATGAATTCTCAATAAACACTGAATATACACAGGCCAATAGTGATGGCCAGACACACTTAATTCCCTTATGACACACTTAGTGCGTTTTCACATTATCCGATTCAATATCGGATGTCGGACCGATATCCCATACATTACAGGCGCCATCTTTGATTTTTTCTATTAAAATCCTTCCGACATCCGATATCGAATCGGATAATGTGAAAACGGCCTTATCCGTATTGACCTTATAACTAAAGGCCCATTTACACGTTGGCCGTGCGAGATCTCGCATACGCTAATTACATTGCAGCGTTGCGGTATTATACTGAATTGTATGTAACCTCAACTATCCGTAATGTAAATAAAAAAAAATCAATGTAGTAATGGCATTACAAATTTTAACATTATTACTAAATAATCTTTAATATTTATGATTGTAATAACACACGACGATTGTAATAGCATACTTACGAATTCGCGCGCCGTCTAAATGAATCCAAAGCCTTACAATTTTTACTACGTATTCGTAGATACGCTACGCGTCTACGTAGTCTACGTTGGTCTACGTCATTTTTTATATCAAACTTAATATATTTGAATGACAAACGAGTTTTAGAGTCGAATAAGTACCTGCGCTTTTTTTAATATGAGATAATCGGCTGCTGGTTTAAAGGAATCATATATACATATATATGTGATCATCAATGCTTACCATTGACGTGTAACTTTAAGGTAGGTACTAAGGAATACGAGTTTGTATTCAAAGTTTTACTGACGAATTTATTGATACATTTGTAGCTAAATAGTGGACTATGAAATTAGTAGCATTCCAAAACATATTTCAACGAAAAATCATAATATTTCTATTATAAGTAGTTATAATTTTTAAAGCCCTTAACCTGCAAAATTCTTATGCTTTATACCACACTCTTCCGTCTTTTGTTTCCCGTATCTTAATGCGGTCTGATTAAGTCATTGTGTATCATAAAGCCGTTTCTCACTTCGTTGTTTCTCACGGTCTGTTTCAGTTCTAGTGATAGAACTGCAGAGTTGATGTTAAGGAAGTTATAAACTTCAATCACTATTTTCTCTTATTTGCATCGAAACAACTCATGAGTGGGGAAATACAATACAAATAAAGAAAGAAATAAAGAAAAATATTGTATTTGTACACACATGTTGATGTGATGAACAATGAGAACAAACAATAATAGTTATTTGTTATACAAGAGTGCAAAGTTGTATTTTAACGCCGAGTGTGGAATTGAAAAACGAGCAAGCGGAAGGATTCTATAGTTGAGTTGAATCACGAGCGAAGCGAGTGGTTCGGGAATAGAATCCTGAGCTTGCGAGTTTTTCAATACACGAGAAGTAAAATACATTTGCACTCTGAGGAAAGTACAACGCAAAAAACGCGTTTATCACTGCTTCCAGTAGTTCCACAGGTGGTAAAACATCTTCATCACTAGATTAACCCAATTTTATCAATTTCAAAGTAGAAAATTTTCCTCTATTCAAGGTCAGATTACTTTATCCACTAGTGTATAAAATGCGTGTTTACCCGCTGGATTAAAGGACAAACCACGTGTTTCCGAGCTAGTGAGGGAAAAAAAAAACAGACTATGTGTGTCAGCAAAAAGGATCAAGCTCAGCATTGTGCTTCAACACGGGGGCTGCAGCGCTGATTTTCAGCTTGCTCCTTGTTGGTGACAACCGACCACATACACACAACACACAACGGCAAAACCAATCAATACACACATCATAAAGTAACCAATTCATTGTTTCTAATGTGTATTATGTATGTATGTATATATGTATAAGCTTTATTGTACATAAAGGAAACAAAAGAGACAGTTACAGAATCAGAATCAGAATCAGAATCAGAATCTCTTTATTTGTGAAAACATAGGTACATTTTTTAGGTGGTAACAGTACATGTTGTTTCTCTATGTTTTACCCGCGAGTGCAGGTATACAAACTTTTTGATTGCATGCAGCGTGCAGCTTAACTATAAAGTAGCAATTTATATACAGCATAAATCACACCCAGTTAACAGTGCTGATAACATAATTATAAAATTATTAAACCAAATAATCACATAATTTTCATAACTATACAAATTGATAAACTATTACACACAAAGTATTACACTTAGTATTTTCACTGCAAAAAAAAAATGACAAATAATTATTGAAAATTTAATTCAATTACAGATGTCGACTTTAAGTGCAATTAATATAAGAAATGAATAAAGAAAAAAAAAAATACAAGTTCATTATTTATAGCATTTGGTCATTTATATAGTCTTTAATCGAATAATAACATTTTTGTAGCAATAATTTAATTAGTTCTCTCTTAAATAGTTTAGCATTTAGCTGTAGGATGTCATTCGGCAGTCGATTATAAATGATAGTGGCCATCTTTAGCACGCTCTTGTTAAAGAGAGCGGTGTTACCAGCTGGAATTCGCAATTTGTAAGTGTGTTGCGGCCGCACAGCACGCTGTCGTCCATGAGACACCAGTGTAAACCGATTCAGATTATTTTTAACAAATAGGGCCATTTCTAGAATATACAGTGAAGGAAATGTCAATATTTTTAGTGAATTAAATGCAGGCACACAGCTTTCATCAATATTTAAATTTTCCATAGCACGAATACATGCTTTTTGTGCTTTAAATACATCATAAGTATAAGTAGAGATGCCCCAGAAAATGACTCCATATCTTAATACGGAGTCGACTAATCCGTAATAAGCACTTATTAGGGCTTTACGATTTACAAGTTTGGATAGGTTGCGAAGTGCGAACGCTGCCTTGTTAATTTTTTTACAAATCTCTAGACTTTGAGCTTGCCATTTCAAGTTACTGTCCATTATGATACCCAAAAATTTACATTCATTGACGTAGTTTATCTCAATACCTCTGTAGTTTATGTTTAGGCAGTCCGGTGTAATCTTTTGGTAGAAATGCATAATATTTGTCTTACTTAAATTGATAATTAGATTATTGCTATCAAGCCATGTTACAATACCTTTAAGTGCGTTATTTATATCATTTTCATAACTACTTCTATCATTACATTTTATTATAGCGGTACTGTCGTCAGCAAAAAGTATCATGGGGTGGGGTGTGGCTTTTGGCAGGTCGTTAATGTAAATCAGGAACAGTAAAGGCCCTAATACGCTGCCTTGTGGGACGCCGTACCTTACTACTCGAGGATCTGAACTGTATTTATAGTCAAATCTTCGTTTTATACAAATACGACTTATTTCGGTATATTGCACTCTATTCGTCAGATAGGATTTAATCAAGTTCAATACATTGCCTCTTATACCATAAGCGTTAAGCTTGTGAAGCAATAGTTCGTGATCCACGTGATCAAATGCTTTGGTCATGTCTGTGTATATTGCACATATCGGTGTTCTTGTATCTACATTTCTTACAATTATTTCAATAAGTTCAAAAATCGCCATATTTATTGTTTTATTCCTCCTAAATCCTTTTTGTTGGTCACATAAAATATTATATTTTTCCAAGTAATCGTATAGATTTATATATATGACTCTTTCGAAAACTTTAGAAAATATAGGGATCAACGCTATGGGTCTGTAATTGGCGGGATCTTCTTTGTCACCTTTTTTGAAAAGAGGTTTAACTATGGATGTTTTTAATTCATCCGGATATATGCCTGTACTGATACAAAGATTTATTATATGACACAGGTATCCAGCTATAGAATCGCTTACAAATTTAACTACTGTTGTGTCAATGTCGTCATGCCCAACACTTTTAGTATTTTTTAATTTCTTTATGATATTATTCACTTCTTTAGCGGTAGTCGGTCTCATAAACATTGAATTTAAAGTATTAGGTATATTGTTTTTGTAAGGTTGATTTATTGTTGATGAATTTATTTGGTCTATGAAATAATTGTTTAAGGAATTTGCAATATCTTTAGGTCTGGATGCTACACTATTAGCATTAACACGAACTTTAAGTATGGGCTCCTTGGGACATATTTGTTTCGAGTTATTGATTATTTTCCATGTTGCTTTGTTTTTATTTTGGGCTGTATTTATGGCATAGTTGTTCTGGGATTTTTTTGTAAGTTTAATAATTTTTTTGTATACGTGTGTGTAATTCTCTAGTTCTGTTTTATTTTTTATATTTGGATATAGCCTATAGCGCCAGAGCAACTGTCTTTGTTTTTTGCTACATATTTTAATACCTTTCGAGAGCCATTTAATCTTTTTAAACGTCTTTAAGAGAACTTTTTTGTATGGAAAACACAAATCGTATAACATTTTAAAGTGACCAATAAATTCATTGTAGGCTTTATTCGGATCTCTTGTATTATAGATTTCAGAGAAAGATAAGGAGTCTAAGTGAGTTTTAAATTTTACTAAATTGACTCTTGAGAAGTCTCGCTTTAACACGTGCCACCATTTTAGTATGCAAGTCTTTTTTGTTGGAACTTTTACGATTTGTGCTGTATGATCGGACAACCCTAAGTCCAACACATCACTTTTACAAGAACCCCGAATGTTGTGCGCTATATTATCTATGCAGCTTTTACTAGCAAGTCGAGTTGGTAATCGGAATTGTAACTTCAGATTGTAATTCAACAGAAAGTATTCAAATTCATGTGACGCTCGATTTTCCTTCAATATAATCTATGTTAAAATCTCCACACAGTATGACCTTTTTTTTAGTGTTATAACATAGCATTGTAAGTACACTGTCAAGTCTTTGATAGAAAATGTCCAAAGTACACGGTTTAGGGGGCCTGTATATGCAAATTATTACAAGTTCTTGCTCAAGTAGTTCAATACCGCAACACTCTATAACCCCCGGTATTGACTGCTTAGCTATATTTAACAGTTCGCGACATTGATAATTTTGTCGAACAAGAATGCATGCACCACCGCGATTACTGCCATATCTTGCATAACAAGCGCCAAGCTTAAAATTAGGTAGTGAGAGAAGCTCTTCATTGCCTGACATTATGAAATGTTCTGTTATACAGAGTACATCAATATCCATATTTTTTGCTTTACAATTTTCAATATGCACAGTAAGTAAGTCACATTTGTTAATTAGGCCTGCAATATTTTGGTGAAGAATATATACATAGTTATGCTGGAAAAACTCATTACGATTTTCTACAATGTTTTGTGGACTGTGGAGATTGCACTCTTCTTCTGTCGCTGCTGGCATGATATTTGCCTCTTCAACGATCCTAATTGTTTTTTCCAGAAGGCCGAATATGTTCATCATGCCATACTTGTTTATTTTTCCATTTAATTTAGAAAACATATCGTAGGAATAAGATAGAGCAACATTTGAATCCACTAAATATGCATACTTATAGGTTTCATTGTCGAGGTAGAGCAGGTTATTGAATGTTTCTACCCTCCAATTATATATGTCACAGCCCTTGTAATCGTATTTATAGGTTGGAAGGCATATAATGATATTAGTATGATGTATTTGGCGCAGTAAGTCTCTGATGTAGCGCACTAATTCAATATAATTATTAGTTGTGTTAAAATCCTCTTCTCCTACAAATATGACAAAGTAATCTTTCATAGTGTAGTCCTGTGTTTTCTTATCAATATCCTGTAACAATTCTCGTATTCCTCGGCGGGGAAGGAGGTAGTGGCATATTTTTGAGTCTGAAGAAAACCTGTTTTCAACTATGGGTAGCATCTTGGGTTCGGTAATGGTACTTATTATTTCAATGTTTCTCATTGTCGACTTGTTTGAAACACCGAGGATCTTTTGCGGTGATATTACTTTGTCACCTTTATTTTCGATATCTTTTAATGATTGTGGGGTAAAGGAAAGATGCGGTGTATGCGGTGAACCGCTCAAAGTCTCCTTCATAGGGCTGCTGTTATTGGTGGGGCTGAGTAAATGCGTGGGTACTTTTTTTATTGGTGTGCTTTTTCGAGAATATCCGCTCTCTGTAGCAATTTTTTTTAATAATTCAATTTTGCTTTGTTTTTCCTTAAGTAGTTTATTAAGATCTATTATTTCTTCGTTAAGTCTTGCTATTTCATCGTGAGCACTTGCGAGCTGAATTGAGAGGTCATCTAATTCGGATTTTAGTTGTGATATTTGTGGATCTTCGGCTGTAGATATGTTTGGCAAACTATGCACAGTGTCATCGCCTAAATGCGATTCTTGAGAATGGAAGTCTGGCATTATGGTGCTTTCCAAGGATTGAGAGGGTTGAATGGTCCTTTGTTCTGAGGTGGAGGAAGATGGATTAAGTCTCGACTGTAAGTATACAATTTCTTCTTCTTTTTCTCTCAATAGGTTTTTTAGTGAATTATTTTCATTCAATAAATCTGAATTTTCATTGTTTATCCTCTCTGAAGACATAATTTGTTGTTTTAAATTTTCATTTTCTGATTTCAATATGCTCATATCTTTGTCGTAATCGCTAATTTTTTTCAAGCAATCAGAGTGACTATGATGACCTTCGTCGTCACTTACTATACGTTTTTTTTTCAGGATAGGTCTTCGGGTGCGTAGTGTAGGTTTTTTTGATTGGTTCTTGTTATCCATTGTATTGTTAGAGTAAAAACACCAGGATACCACTATTAATTATACAGTTTATTAAACGGAATCTCAAAATACAAGTTCAATGACAAGCTATCTTCAAGTGACGCTCTGAGTCCGTCTGCCGCCATTTTTGACAGCGATGCTAGTGAAGGGGACGTTCGACTAGTGATGTCCTTATACTCGACCATTCTGACCTTGACCTTTCGTCCCGAAGGTCTCTGCTATCCATGCTGCTACTGATGACTGCCGCAGTCAACACAGCCGAAGCAGGCTGCGCCTCCAACTGATGTCGGTAGACTTCATCTGTTCATTTGTTCTTTTCTTTTCTGCGGAGTGAACAAGAACTTTGTATACTCCAGCTATACACTCAGGCCCTGGTCCTTTGAAGTGATTAACTCGAGTACCGTTGGAAACGGCCGGTGTAGTTTAAGGCTAACTTACACCAAGATATGTAATTTGTCTCATTTTATAGTCGAATCAGAGTATGACATAACTAACTCAAGATTGCATGACCAGACTAGCCTAGTACAAGTAAGTCAGATCATTTTTTTTTTAACAATTCCACGGCCAGTAAGGCTTTAAAACTATTAAGGTGCCAATGGTACGAAAACTACATGTTTTACCGCCATGATCGATACTATATATTAGTCAAATTAATTATGTAAAATATATGACATATAGCGGCGGGCAGGTAATTACCGGTGTACAAAGCACCACCCAATATTTGCTTGTAAATATCTTTACCCATCAATACATTTCATTTCAGGCAAGTATTATGTTCTAAGTAAGACCTTACGTGAGCGGTGCATTCCAAACTAACCGCTAAATATAACAATGATGATTGGCGTTGTTAAAATAGCAAATACATGGAACAAACTCACAGTTGGCTCCGTCACTGTAGGCTGTGAAGTTCCCCGCACGCGCAACAACGCGTACATCAAACTCGTGAGAGGTGAACATGACACACTCCATGTGTGAGCATAGCCGCCTTCTAACACAGCAAGCAGCAAGAAAGCTCTTATTAAAAAGCTCTGTAACATACATGGGAAATACTAAGTTCCTTAATGTAACGAGAACGTGATAATTTTTCCTTGGAACTAAGCCAGTAGGTGATAGAATCAGTACAACACAACTGTCGTTCAAGTAACATGATAAGGTTACGAGAAATTAATGTACAATTGGCATAGTCGATGCTCTCAAATACAGATCCGGCTTACATAGCCGTAAAATAATTTAGTAATAAACAATGACAATGAAGATATTAGAAAATATTGTCATGTAATCTTTTTTTATGAAAATATATTAAGCAGAATACATGGCTGCTCCTTGGCAGGACCTTTAACAACTGCTAATTATTTATCTATCAACATGATAAAATTAATAAAAGGTAATAATCAAATGTGTACTAGCCACCAATTTTGCTATAAGACAACAAACATTACCATATCAAAGCTTCATACGCAAGCCACGGTGATACGGCTGCTTTCGAGGCTGGCGGCGCAACGACCGCAGACGTTGGCCCTTCATGACAAGGTTGTCGCGCAGCCTGTAGCATGCACTCTATTGGAAACCGTAATTCCACCAGCAACCTCTGGAAAGTATTAGTGCAAGCAACCCTTTCAAGGTAACCTTGAGATCACAACTCTTTAAGGTCATAAAACATGCTTTTGACAAACAAGGTCTCAAGCTAACCTCTTAAGGATATACCTCTTAAGGACTATATAACACATGACGGCATCTCTGAAGACCTTCATCACAAATAACAGAAGCAGAACAATCCTCTTAAGGATAGACTATATAGCACATGATGGCGTCTGTAAGACCTACATCACAAATAACAGAAGCAGACCAATCCTCTTAAGGATAGTCTATATAACACATGATGGCGTCTGTAAGACCTACATCACAGATAACAGAACAGAACTAGCCTCGTAAGGGTAGTCTATATAACATATGATGGCGTCTGTGAAGACCTACATCACAAATAACAGAAACAGAACAATCCTCTTAAGGATAGACTATATAGCACATGATGGCGTCTGTAAGACCTACATCACAAATAACAGAAGCAGACCAATCCTCTTAAGGATAGTCTATATAACACATGATGGCGTCTGTAAGACCTACATCACAGATAACAGAACAGAACTAGCCTCGTAAGGGTAGTCTATATAACATATGATGGCGTCTGTGAAGACCTACATCACAATTAACAAAAACAGACCAATCCTCTTAAGGATAGTCTATATAACACATGATGGCGTCTGTAAAGACCTACACCACAAATACCAGAACAGAACTAACCTCGCAAGGATAGTCTATATAACACATGATGGTCCGTCTCCAAAGACCTGCATCACAAATACCAGAAACAGAACTAACCTCGCAAGGATAGTCTATATAACACATGATGGCCCGTCTCCAAAGACCTGCACCACAAATACCAGAACAGAACTAACCTCGCAAGGATAGTCTATATAACACATGATGGTCCGTCTCCAAAGACCTGCATCACAAATACCAGAAACAGAACTAACCTCGCAAGGATAGTCTATATAACACATGATGGCCCGTCTCCAAAGACCTGCACCACAAATACCAGAACAGAACTAACCTCGCAAGGATAGTCTATATAACACATGATGGCCCGTCTCCAAAGACCTGCACCACAAATACCAGAACAGAACTAACCTCGCAAGGATAGTCTATATAACACATGATGGCCCGTCTCCAAAGACCTGCACCACAAATACCAGAACAGAACTAACCTCGCAAGGATAGTCTATATAACACATGATGGTCCGTCTCCAAAGACCTGCATCACAAATACCAGAAACAGAACTAACCTCGCAAGGATAGTCTATATAACACATGATGGCCCGTCTCCAAAGGCCAACATTGCATAAACAGAACTACTTAAGAAACAATAATCAAAGTAACAAATGTATAGCAGACATTAAAGTAATCATTATAATTATGATTCACACTTTAAGTGACGGAAATCACTTCATTTTTACTTGTGGATATCACATTAGTTACACTACCGTGGATACCACAAGATTCAGGTACAATGTGCTTATCAGGAAACCCTGTGAACAGAATATATTATTAACATCATGTATAGGCAACACAACTCGGTTCTTAATCCGGCGTGTATATATGCAATGGCAACTCGGTTCCTAATTTGAGAGTAATAGCACAAAACACCACTCGGTTCTTAATCCGGCGTGCATATATGTAATGACAACTCAGTTCTTAATCTGAGACTAATAAGACAAAACACAACTCGGTTCTTAATCCGGCGTGCATATATGTAATGACAACTCAGTTCTTAATCTGAGAGTAATAAGACAAAACACAACTCGTGTTGTTTTTTAATATCCAGCAGCGCCATCTACAGTGTATGTTTGAATAAGGAATGCAATGTTCTAAATATAATTTTAAATATGACATGATGTTCATGACATTGTATTCTAGTTGTCACTCAATAAATCATCTTCGGAGCATTTACACGTATTTGATTAACAATAGGTTATGGGATGTTAAAATTATTGAAAATAAAGTGACATATTGTCAAATTGAAGTTCAACCACAGATACAGAAAGCTGAGGTAGGATGTCAAAGTTCAGTGGGGGATGAGAGTCCAGATAATTCCAGAACTTTAACTGATACATCATATGATTCGATCAATCCTAGTGAGTATGAGGATCCAGATACCACAGCGGAAAGTGTTTCAGTTCCGGATAATGTTCCTGCTCCTGAGAGAACCGGGCCAGTCCTGAGAACAGCAGAACAAAGAAAAGCTCCTGAAAGGTATGGAATTTCAAATCTTTGTTCAGATGCTAGCCCGAGGGACGATGCCAGTGGTCTGTCACTATCTGAGGCTTTACGCGGACCAGAGAAAGAGCAATGGAGACAAGCTATGGCAGAAGAGTTGAATAGCTTTGAAGAAAACCAGGCCTGGGAGCTTGTCAGTATTCCAAAAGACTCTAGTGTGGTAAAGTGCAAGTGGGTGCTTAAAAAGAAGTATGATAGTGAGGGCAATGTGCGGTTCAGAGCCAGGTTAGTAGCCAAGGGCTATACTCAGAAGTATGGAGTGGACTATGAGGAAACATTCGCGCCAGTGGTAAGGCATACAACTTTAAGACTTTTATTTGCTCTCTCTGTGCAGTTGAACTTAGATATTTGTCATTTAGATGTGACCACTGCTTTCCTGAACGGCTACCTTGAGGAGGATATTTATATGGAGAAACCAGAAGGTTTTCCTTCGCCTGTAGGTAAAGGGCAGGTACTTAAGTTGAAGCGAGCCATATATGGGCTCAAACAATCCTCAAGAGCGTGGTACAGGAGGGTAGATGATTGTTTAACCGAGCATGGTTATACTAGGTCTAAATTAGAACCTTGTTTATATGTGAAAAACGATAACGGTTTGACTGTAGTAGCTCTATATGTCGATGATTTCTTTGTTTTTTCAAACAACGCTGAAGAAACAAAATGCTTGAAACAGGTACTGTCTTCACAATTTAAATTAAAAGATCTTGGTCAAGTGAAACAGTGTTTAGGCATGAATGTTAGTGTTGATAAAGAAAACAATGTTATAACTTTAGATCAAGAAGATTATGTCGACAAGTTGTTGCATAAGTTCAATATGACAGACTGTAAGACTGTTCAGACTCCTATGGAGGAAAGGTTGAACTTAGATAAGGGTGAGTGCTGTGATACTGAATTACCTTACCAACAACTCATTGGTAGTCTCATGTACTTAGCAGTTTTGACGCGACCCGACATTTCTTTTAGTGTAGGTTATCTGAGCCAGTTTAATAAATGCCATGGTAAAGAACATTGGGCTCATGCTAAACGTGTTTTGCGTTATCTTAAGAAAACAAAACACTATTGCCTCAGGTATAGTAGTGATTCTGATTCAAAGCTTACCGGGTTTGTTGATGCAGACTGGGGCAGTAATGTTCTTGATAGGAGGTCCTATTCAGGATATTGTTTCACTTTGTCGGGAAGTGTAATCTCATGGTGTAGTAAGAAACAGACTAGCGTGTCCTTGAGCAGTTGTGAATCGGAATTCATTAGTATTTCTGAATGTATTAAAGAAGCTATGTACTTACGGTCATTATACCATGAAATTACAAATAAAATTTCATTGATTAGAATATACAATGATAATCAAGGTGCTCTGAAGTTATTGGCCAACCCAGTGTTTCACAATAGGTCGAAACACATTGACATTCGTTATCACTTTAGTAGAGATATAGTTGCTAAAGGTTTAGTAGAAACAAAATACTTATCGACAGCTGAGATGCCAGCCGATTTGCTGACTAAGGGTCTAGGGTTTGTCAAGCACTTTAGATTCCTTGAGAAGTTAGGACTTGTGCCTAAGTAGTAGTAGTAGGTATGTTTAGTTGGTTTTAAACCTGTTTCGCTTAATGCTGATGATGCTGATGGCTATGCTTAGATATAGTGGGGGTGTTGTTTTTTAATATCCAGCAGCGCCATCTACAGTGTATGTTTGAATAAGGAATGCAATGTTCTAAATATAATTTTAAATATGACATGATGTTCATGACATTGTATTCTAGTTGTCACTCAATAAATCATCTTCGGAGCATTTACACGTATTTGATTAACAATAACTCGGTTCTTAATCCGGCGTGCATATATGTAATGACAACTCAGTTCTTAATCTGAGACTAATAAGACAAAACACAACTCGGTTCTCAATCCGGTGTGCATATATGTAATGACAACTCAGTTCTTAATCTGAGACCAATAAGACAAAACACAACTCGGTTCTTAATCCGGCGTGCATATATGTAATGACAACTCAGTTCTTAATCTGAGACTAATAAGACAAAACACAACTCGGTTCTCAATCCGGCGTGCATATATGTAATGACAACTCAGTTCTTAATCTGAGACTAATAAGACAAAACACCACTCGGTTCTCAATCCGGCGTGCAACTTGTCTTATTTTTCCCGTGCCCCTAAGGTAACACGCTTACTATATATACCATTATTGAAACACATTCCAGTTAAGCAAGAATAATCATATGGCACTTGGCTTGACTTATCGAGGTTTCACTACATTCAAATAATGTAATATTTTATCTATCATTGTTACTTACCAAATGGTTCTTGACAAAGGTATTTATATATCATCATCAGGCATGGTGCATAAGCTTAATAATTAAACCATCAAGCTTGCCAGACACACTAGAGAGGTGCTCCAGCTGTAGGTATATGTGCAATTTAAAGCACAACATTATCCATATAGCTGCCACCTGCACAACTACATAATTTTGTTAGTTGTGTTAATACTATGCATATGCAAGAATACTTAGTACAGGTGATTGAGTTTTTATAACAAAATATCATTATTTTCGATTCTTGCAAAAGTCACAAAACATGTAAAATATATATATTCTTGTGAAATCAAAAAGCAATAGAAGTGTACAGTTATTTTTATATTTCAAGGAACAGAACATATTAAAAGTAGACAATACTTGTCAACTTCAAACGGTAACCTGTTTGTCATGCTTCGGTTCGGAAACATTCCTTCGCAGTGAAGTGGTTAAAATTATTAGAAGCTCCAATTAAGTTATTTACCTCAGATTATTGCACATCTTTTAAAAACTTAACTGATTGGCATGTTTCAAGCCCAATTCCAAATCAAACTGATTTGTTGTAACAGACAAGTATAGCATGTAGACCGTTAAAGTCCATCGGGTCTATAAATATCAAAATCTCTTACCATTAGCTATGACAAATTTTACCAGTGTCATAAATAGTTCAATAGATATCCAGTTTGGTGTTTCCAGCTTTTAGCAAGATTTAACCTCAGGAACTTCTGGAATCATGCCTTACCAATGCAAGTATTTTCAACTTATGGTCAATATTCACCAGGTTACCGGCAGGCAACTACTGTAATCAATAAATTAATCTGGAAAGGAATGTAATTAAGGAACAAATTATATCACTGATAATGCATTAAATGGACACTGGACTATGTCATGATAATAAATGTTCCAAATGTCTGTCTAGGTAATATATTTGTCTTTGGTTCAATTTAGAACATGATTACATTGATTACATTTCTTGTCAAAAATGTTTGCAATGCTAAACCAGCATTATTATAAACAAAACAGCATCAACAATACACTATACTTCAGTGCTATGCCCTTAATTTTAACACACATTATGGTTTTAACAAGATGCATAATTAACCTCATCAAAATATTATTATTATTTTATCAACATTTTTGATGAATTTGTGCCATGTAATATAGCAACATGTTTCCTCATTTAGAAAAATGCAAGATCATACAGAGTTTATATGCATAAGAATGTCACTAAGACAGATTTCAAAATACAGTCCCCGGAGAAGTGTTAGTGAACTTATAACAAAACACAACAAGACAAGACAGTTGTCAAAGTTTTCTTATGCTTATTTACTCATCCCTTTATACCAACCTGTAGTGAATTTAAAATGTATTTACTGTCAGTATACTTACATAAGCCAGATGCAATGGTACAATATTATTGAGTAGGATAAATACCTTATTCCATGTCATTCCGGACAAACTTATATTTAATATGACAAATAGGGCAAGATAATGATCATCTCTCTTTGTAGATCATAAAACTCATAAAGTCACCTGTTATAAGGAATCATTTAGGTGTAATTTAGATCTAAGTACTTGTATCTTATACTCTGTTTCACTGTGACACCGTGACAATTGTCAATATATCCCAAGTACAATATGTATTATGAATCTGAAACTCATCTGGAAGCACAAAAACACAACACACAAGTGAGCTAATGATTATTCATTACTGCGGCCCCTCTACACATATTATACTAATAATATTCTTTGCCCGGAGCATTTTTGTGAATGACAACTTGGATGTGGTTCATATCTCACAGTCCATGGGTTACTGTGATACTTATTGTGATACACTTTGGGAGCAAGTATTAGTACTTCTTCAACATGTACATAATTTGATCTGAAAGAAAGAAACAACACACTATTGGCTAATAGTGGATGTTGATCACTTCAGCCCCAGAACACTGTGTTTGGATCACTTTTACTTCCGATTTCACACTCATTATGATCAATTATTACTCCAAAGTGTGAATATCTCGTAAACTGCAATGAATAAGCTGAAAGAAAACACAAGACACGCCAGCACACTAGGCATGTTCTATCTCTTTGTTGGCACAATTACGGACAGGTATTTGATCAAAGCCTTTGCCTTAGACTTTTAACTGTAGTATATGGTGCTAGTGTCTTTACTCGTCGAATCAGATCGACTGGTGTTAATTAAATACTGTTGGATGACAATGAATGGTTACGAGCGCGGCGCGAGAATGATGACATTGTCAATTTCGGACAAATTTCATAGTACGGGCGTATATGGGTAACTTAATATCGCGCTTCTGAAACTGTTAGAGTAAAAACACCAGGATACCACTATTAATTATACAGTTTATTAAACGGAATCTCAAAATACAAGTTCAATGACAAGCTATCTTCAAGTGACGCTCTGAGTCCGTCTGCCGCCATTTTTGACAGCGATGCTAGTGAAGGGGACGTTCGACTAGTGATGTCCTTATAGTATTGATACAAAAAGGTCCAGTTTACGATACGAAAAATACGCAAATAAATATTTAAATAATAAAAGAACACGGCAAAAAAGGATATATAGTAGCAAAAACAATTTTTTTTTTCTTGAGCTGGGGTTTGAACCTGCGACACTTTCGTGTAATGTACAGTTAAAAAGAAACAAAAAAAAAAAAAAAAGTTTTGCAGTCAGTAGGATTCGAACCACGAACACTAGAGCAAGCCGTAATATTAGTCCACACTTTGCACGTGGAGCCACTTTGTCAATTACGTAGGTGGGCGAAATATTCGTATCGCTTTTGCAGTTTGTGTAATAGAACAGAAACAAGTGTATTCTAATTCAATACACCCTCAATAAACAAAAAATATAAAACTGCTATCAGCACCACTACACTTGAGTTTTAGTCACTTATTTTACTTATTCGGATGTCCGAATGAGTGTAAACACAAGTAATTGTCACTTTATTTGGGTTTAAGTTAATTTCACTTATGATTAATATAGAACTGTTTATATTTTTGCTGTTTGTACTGTTCTTGTTTGTACACTATAAAACATTTTCCAGCACTATTACCGGGAGTCATTGTTTGATAACATTTTCACGGCTGTGTCATGCATAACTGATCACTAAGAAACGATTATTATTGTATTTTCTACATTCAGTTAATTTATAATAGCACTTAACTTGGAGGCGTTTGTTTAATGCGCGGGTGTTCTACCCTCCAATCGTATATAATCGAGTCAGTAATATACAATGTAGGCGGACTTATCCCTTAATGTTGTTGTATTATGTTGCCTCGTGGTGTATCTCTCTGTCTCTCTGACAAAGCCAGCTGCGTATAGTTTGCTATGGCGAGGTAACGATTATTACGTTTCGCTAGAGGCCCTCGTCCCGTAGCCGAATAGCATTTCTCCGACGCGAAACGAAAACGAAACGCCGCGAAAGGTAGTCTGGCTCTGTCGCGCCAATACGCAAGAGCGATAGAGATAGATGTCTACGAGCGTTTCGTTTCGTTAGCGTTTCGTGAGCGTTTGTGCCATTCGGCTACGTACCCAGTCAACCTAGCCGAAGTGGCAATCGTTGACGCTACGTAGCGATCGAAACGCAATCTCTCTGTCGCACCAATACGGAAGAGTGGTAGAGAAAAATAGCAAAGATGCTACGTTTACGAGCGTAAGCGATTCTGATATGGCTAGACCCCCTGATGTGATTATCGCCGCATTAGTTCTAAATCAGGAGTTTAATTGTGTCCGCTCGGATTTCGATTGAAAATTACCGGAATTGCATATATCGATAGTTCCTAATTAGCATAAATTTCAATCTAAAGTTATGACATAATAACTAGGTAGATTGTGATTATTCCACTGTTCCTGTTTTGTTGCGGTGTAAAATATGGGATAAATATAGGTACAGTCAACCAATTGGAATCCTAGGCCACTCTACAACCATGTCAAAATGATATTTCTAATTAATAACGTCAACGTTTCTAACAATCTGATTAATAACGTCACTATGACCTTGTTTGGTTGGTTCCAATTGGTTGACTGTACAGTACCTATTTATGTATAATTTCGCGCGCCTCAGTCCTACTATGTACTTTTATGTACTTTAGTGGCGCTGGCATTTAATTGGCATAATATGTGTTTCAAAACCAGGTATTAAAATCATTGACGGTGTTAACTAGAGGTATATACCTACATATTGCTTAATTTTCCTGTGGTAGATTTTTCAACACACTAAAAAACCGATGATTAGTAGAACTATCAGCTCACGACCTCCGCATACCTATATTTACCAAAATTCAAATACGTGCTCCATTAGCATAAACAAAACGGAACGTCACAGAAGATGAACATGTGATTTTTTATTTATTTTTCATCACCCTCACACACTAAATATGCTATTGCAAGCAGGCGGAACGTGAGTAATAGAAAAATCGTTCTCTCAAGGGAGTTATGAAATTTCTAGTACTGTACTTAACTTTTTAACATCTATTTACATTGCGAGTGTGATGAAAAACATTGTGTGTAACTCGGGGAGTATGAATATTACAAACTCGAGTCTTTAAATCGCTCCGGCAAGCCGTCGCGATTTAACTTACTCTCGTTAGTAATATTCAACTTCCTCCCCTTGTTGCACAATGTACTATTATTTCTCTACGCAATAAATGTCATATTCTGAGACTTTTACGCTATCGAAGAACGTTTTATAAAACAAAAAAAAAACATGACAAAAGCTTTGGTTTATTAGATTTGTCTCGTCGCGCTAAAAAAGCTATAGCCGCGATAAAATCTTGCAACAAAAATGTATGTGCCGCTGAGTCGAAGCTAGACGCACAAATATATTTAAGTGCACTAGATTTAAAATCCATTTATTACCTGAATCTAAGGAAGTACATTCAGCACTGAAAGATTTAGGAACGTATTTAAGCCTCGAATAGCTTTTTGCAGTGATTTACAGGCTTCAATGAGATCTAATAAGAAAACAATGTATACCTCAAATACTTTTTAGGGTCCCCCACATCTGGCGTCTCGCGAGCGTAGCGTCGGGCCAACGGTATGGCAAGGCCTGACGCCGCGTCGGCGCGACGTCGACGCGGCGTCTTTTTCCATACAGTTGGCCCGATGCTACGCTCGCGAGACGCTAGATGTGGGGGGACCATAAAGTGTAGATATTTACTGATTTAAAATAATATTAAAATACTTAAGCATTGGTTATCTAGTTGATGAAAATAGAGACCTACAGCCATATACAGAGTTTGACATGATAAAACTACTAGCTTCTCGCACGTGGCTCTAAAATTCCACATCGATTGCTATTCATACTACCAACTATCTATTTATCTTCTAACCCCCTTATTCAAAGTTATCAAGCCGTTATTAAAGTTCGTTTGTCCCTTTCTATCACACCAATACGTCAGAAAGGGACAAACGAACTTTGTCGGCTCGATAACTGTAATATACGTTTATGAATAAGGGGGTAAGTCTTGCTACACAGGCTACGCACATTAAAGCCCATTTACACGCTGCGATCTAGAACTCTCATCCGAGTTTCATTTACACATTTGACTTGTTTTCACTAAACTGAAATCAAATGCGAGTCGCAACACAACGGCCCGAGCTTGACATCAATTAATCGGCACGATTCTTATGCTCATACAGTATGTTCTTATAAAGTTATTAATACGAGTATGATAAAAACGATCTTAACTCAAATATTTTCCTCCCCAACATTAGAAGGGTCTATCGCCCAGTTGTCTGCTCATCCCGTTTGATTGCGGACTGTCCGCGGTAATCCGCTATTAGTGGACACCGTCCCGCGGATCACCAACCCTGTGGTCATCCTACTCTGTGAAGCTATTATTTAATTCAGTAGGGAACGTAATGTAATAATGCAATGCTTGTCTGGCCATATTATCAGGAGTGGCGTACACGAAGGAAGGCCTATGCTCAGCAGTGGCCGATTAACGGCTGAAATGATGATGATAATGATGATGATTAACATGAGATAATAAACCGGCCAAGAGCGTGTCGGGCCACGCTCAGTGTAGGGTACCGTAGTTTTCCGTATTTTTCTCAAAAACTACTGAACCTATCAAGTTCAAAACAATTTTCCTAGAAAGTCTTTATAAAGTTCTACTTTTGTGTTTTTTTTCATATTTTTTAAACATATGGCTCGAAAGTTAGAGGGGGGGGGACGCACTTTTTTTTCCTTAAGCAGCGATTATTTCCGAAAATATTAATATTATCAAAAAACGATCTTAGTAAACCCTCATTCGTTTTTAAATATCTATCCAACAATATACCACACGTTGGGGTTGGAATGAAAAAAAATATCAGCCCCCATTTTACATGTAGGAGGCGTACCCTAATAAAACATTTTTTTCCATTTTTTATTTTTGCACTTTGTTGGCGTGATTGATATATATATTGGTACCAAATTTCAGCTTTCTAGTGCTAACGGTTACTGAGATTATCCGCGGACAGACGGACAGACATGGCGAAACTATAAGGGTTCCTAGTTGACTACGGAACCCTAAAAAAATAACCGTTCTCAGTGGCCAAATTAGTCGTACAACACTGTTTATAGTATTAGGTAGTATAAAACTAAATAGGTGTAATAAATGCATAGTGTTAAAAAAATGGTTGATATTTTACGTCCTAGATTAAATATTTATTTTTAACTATTAGGGGACACCTTACAAAGATCAACCTAGCCCCAAACTAAGCAATGGTTGTACTATGGGTGCTAGGCGACGACATACTTACGTATATATATAAATATATACTTATATACATAGAAAACATACATGACTCAGGAACAAATGTGCTCATCACACAAATAAATGCCCTTACCGGGATTCGAACCCGGGACCGTGGCAGGCGGCACCAGGCAGACTCACTAGCTCACTACGCGCTAGGCCAAACCGGTCGTCAAAGTTTACCTACTGCCAGCAATTTAAATGATAAGATTATTGAAGTGACTTAGGTCAAAGTCACTAATCATTTTTATTTAATAATAAGGAAAAAATCTAAATATTCTTAACTGTTATCTGAGTTATCTCATGTTTCTGCCGTTGCAATTTCCCCTATACCTAGTTACTCCGATAGAGTCAGTTAGTGGGGTAATTACTGGCAGATTTGTATGGACGACCTTGCAAAATGTTCGCAAAGGAAGCCACTTGGCACAGTTGTTCCTTGGGTCATTCTGAGCTATTTAAGCCCGGTTGACACGCGGAACCCCCCGACAGGTAGGATGGGGAAGGGGGGGGTAAAGGTACATCTACCAGGTAAAGGTATATTAACACATTAAATATAGCTTTTGAGTTATATTTTTATATCTTATATTAACTAGGCTATATGACCATATTTTTGTTTAGTTGATTTCGCAACTATTTTATTGTAGTGGACAAATTTCTGAAAATTTTCATGGAATAATTTTGCGATTATTCATTGTTCTCCATTTTTTTCTATGATTGGGCAAAAAGTTTGTTCCAGAAATGAATAGCCTATCCTCGAATTATATGAAAACGACACGAAACGATCTGGTAACGATTCTGGGGGAAGATATGGAGCCCAGAACGTAGTGCGGTAGATGTACCTTGAAACCCCTCTCCCTCCTACCTGTTGGGGGGTACCGCGTGTAAACCGGGCTTAAATAGCTCAGAATGAACCACTGTGCCAAGTGACATCTTTTGCGAACATTTTGCAAGGTCACTGCCACTAATGACCCTACTAAGTTGCATTTCACAGAATAAAAATAAATATGACCATGACCAATCTCATAATCGAAATACTACTCGTAGTACAGCGTACTGTGTTTGAGCACGTGATTAACAAAAACCTGAAACAAGTTACCTCAACCTTTAACTCAATTAGGTCTAGTAATTCAAAGCAAATTGTGTTTTTGAAATGTGTCCAAAGTTGCTCATTTTTTTTCAGTTAGTCGTAAATATTAGAAACTAAAACTAAAATATACCTACCTATAACTAAAACCTTAACTTAAAAATAAACTACCAGTTAAAAATAACTACCTATAAATAAATAGTTTTTTTAGTGGCCACTATCCCCAGTCTCCTCTACAGTTTATATTATGTCTTGATAAGAACTATCATTTTGACCACTTGGCGACGTTTAAAAGCAGAAGATGCGGTTTTGACAACATTCACATTTTCACACGGTCGTGAACGCTCGTCACATATTTGGTAAGATATTTTATAATTAAATGTATTATTCTATCCCCTGTCAAATATAGTGAACAAATAAATTCGATAAAATCATCTGATTTTTTTTTTGAAAATTTATACATAGGTAGTGAATAAACTAAAAAATTATTAATTTTCATTTAGGGGTCACTACGACCAACCTGCCAACTTTTATCTTACGTCCTTATTGCGATGTAAAATAAGGTTAGCTTTTAATTATGTTACGTGACGATATTTACTTATTATGTAACTACAGGGGCTTATTTGATTTTATTTTTTTTGCAAAGGAAGAAATTATTTACTCGGAGCCATGAGATTTTATTTCTTTCAGGCAAGTTCGTGTCATTCACCAGACTGACTGCCTTGGTTTGGATTATCATGCCCTTATAGTTTAGATGTCAAATATACGCGGCATGAATGAAGAAAAAACTAAGTATAGAAACCTGATGCCTGAATACCCAATGTTTTTAAATTTTACTTTACAGGTAAACAGCCATGTTGAAGCCTACATTGACACTGCTGGTGTTGAGCCTATGCCTCAGCCTGGTCGCTGGCCGGCCACGAGATTCACAGAGCTCCGAGGTCGACCATTCCGACCAGCGACCAACCGGTCGCCCGAATAACTCGGCATCTGACAGCAATAACCGCAAATGTACACTCCTCATTTTCTGTAACGACGGACCTTTGATTCAAATCGGGCATAATAATTCAGGATAATGTTATTATCCTAATTTTTAAGTAGTGTCTGTTACTGCATTTTAAGGTAAAATATTCAGGTACAGTCAGTGACCAACATAAAATTAGTTTTTTTTTAAGAAATGTAGCTCGCTCAACATTTTGCTTTTAAATTGCAGTCATGTTTTTAGTGTTTTTATTAGTTTGTGTGACCATAAAATATCTGAAATGATTCTTCATAATACTCCTATTTTTTGTTATAATACCTGATGTACTTATAAAGATACATACTTTCTTGTACCACGAGAATGTACCTCTACACGAATGTACCTCTACAATGTCGTATGTACATCTACCCAATAAACTTTCTTTAAAAATTACATATCTTTTAATTAGTACCTTCATGTGAAGGTACTAATTAAAGCTAATTCTTCTTAGCAAACAATGGCAAATAATGGCAAATATTTGCCAAACACCACCAAAAACCTACACAGAACCCATGCTTGTCGAACATGCCCGTTTGTCGAGTATAAGTAATTAAGTACCTACCTTTAAAAAAAAAACGTACTGGCAAACAGCAAGAAAAACATTCAAAACACCTAATGACACGTTCTTCGTTTTCGTTGCTTGGTGTTCGACACGGTCGAGTTCACAAACATCTTTACAAGCCACCGTGATAAATTTTTACCTACACCTCCGTATGGCAATGACAATATTATCACATATTTTTGGAATGTTGGTTTGTAACGAAGAAGCGCTGGTGACCTAGCGGGAAGAGCGTGCGACTTTCAATCCGGTGGTCGCGGGTTCGAATTCGAACCCCGGCTCGTACCAATGAGTTTTTCGGAACTTATGTGCGAAATGTCATTTGATATTTGCCAGTTGCTTTTCGGTGAAGTCAGAAGAAGTGGCAGTCGCTTTCGTAAAACTGGTAGCTACGCCAAATAATTAGATTATTTGTCACAGCGGACCCCAGGCTCCCATGAGCCGCGGCAAATGCCGGGATAACGCAAGGAGGATGATGATGTTGGTTTGTAACGATGTGTGTTGAATCGATTGTACATTGTACAATGAACCTTGCTTTGAAAAAAAAATGTTTAACATTAGACTTATATTGACCGGGATATAGACCGTGATTACCTTTTTGACAAAAATCAAAAAGGTAATCACGGTCTATATCCCGGTCAATATAAGTCTAATGAAAATAACCGTGAATCATTCAAAACTCTTATGTTTAACATTGATGCCAACGGCTGCTTTCTTTCATCTATCGATCGCCAAGAGCATGACTTTATTGTAAGATAAGGTAAAGGACACTGTGCGGTCTAGAGGAATGTTCTGGCGGCAGACATGTAAGGTATATCGACCGCAAATTACGAGGTCCATCATGTACCTTGCAAGTAGAAGTAATAAAGGTATCATACTTTGCAAAAGTTCACAGTTTTAGTTCATACTTGGTTCCTTTGAAATTATAATCTTAATATACAAAATGGTTCGTCATAAAAATGTTGTAAATAGGCATTCAATTATTACTATCTTAAGGCTGCTTTCAAAAATAACGTCAAAAGAATGTAAAATTGATAGTTTTAGTCGGTGAAATACTACACTTTCTGTTATCCAATAGATTTATTTAATTCAAGTTCCAGTTAGAGCATCTTATTATCTTGATTTTTATAAGACTGGATTTTTAAAAACTAACTCACTAAATTAATTATGAATTTTTCTCTAATGCACGTTTAGAAAAACGCACGTATAGAGCTGAATCAGTCGATCTTATTTGTAAAATTTGGACAATTTTGAATATTAAAACGGGTAAATTTATAATTCGTATATCCTGTACCACAATCATTTCAGACTACATTTTTATTATAGGGTTTTGAAAAAGAGTAAACTAGCCTAAGGCGAATTCAATTTTTTTCAGAAATTACCTAAAATTAAGTGACAATTTCTTTGAAAATCTACATCACATCGAAGTAAGTTTTATACTAAATTAATCTGCAACGTTTACTTAAATTGCTGTTATGCCTTAGTGATTATAAATTGCTATTATTGATTTTTGCCAATTTTTTGAAAACGAGCCTTCACCGGTACAATTATTACCACTTTTGGACATTTTCTCATATTTTGTTAGACCAAGTAGAAAAAGCCCTATAATGTGATATATATTTATAAACTACTCGCAAAGCCCTTTAATTTGATACGACACACGGTATGATCGAGCGTTCGGTTGCGATTTCACTATTTTTAACACGAAAGCCCTCTTAATTGGAAAATATAAACAGTAGACAGTTTGTCTAAAAAGTACGACTTGACAATTCATTGAAAAAGAAGACACTATTAGGAACTAGGGAGACGATACCGGTATATACTCCTTGCATATGAACCTGGCAACCTTAAAATGCATACCTACCGACACTTTTCGAGTAATGGTTATGAAACGAAGTCACTAATGATTAATGAACCTGCTTCTCTTGCGATAGAGTCTCGGTTTTTTAAGAGTAATAGTAGTGGACTAATTTGGTAATAAAAACATCAGTATTGTTTATCATTTTTATTAAGAAGACAAACTAGTATACATATATACATAATTAAATCGCTTTTTTATCATATCATAAAATGATATTTTTAAACATTGCAAGAAACTCGACAATTACAACAGTACCATTTTGTTACTCTTTAAGAAAAATACATCTTTCTATCCAGAGTTATTATTACCCCACTGAATTAGCGGGCCATCATTACAGAAGATAAGAAATCTACAATCGCGGTTGTTACTATTTTGTGTGGAATATGAGCCAGACGGTAGCTGGTCGTGGTGAGATGAAGGCTCAGGTTGTGGAAGAGAAGCGACGAGGCAGCCGAGCAGGGCCAGCCATAGCAAGGAAAATGTAAGCTTCATTATGCCTGTGAATAGAGAAACCAATTTTAACAACTTTTTATAAGGGTCGGTAGCACCAAACCACAGTATAATAAAGAGTACTATCATACAGTATAGCCACTCCCGCTCCTTGCGGAAAGTGCCGCCCTCTTGGTTACCTCACAGTTACCGCCTGTCAAAAAAGCGAACAGTCGATCTGGCATATCTCACTCATACAAGCATGGTACGCGTTCACCTACACGAGCTTGGAATGTGTGCTAGGAACGCGCCTCTTTCACATATTTGATCGCCAGTCTCCGAGATGTGACCAAACCGTCGGTTAAATCGTTCCCCTTAGATTGTATGGGAAGTTCCATAGACCTCTGCTGCGTAACATTGATGTTCCTGTCAAAAAAAATACTGACGCAACTGGCCCTTAGCCTATAAAACTAACTTAACTCTTCATCGAGTTAGTGACAATGAGTAAAAAGGCCAGACACACTTATTAACTTTTCTTATTAATCTTAAATAGAGAGGTATCTTAAATTTTAATAGTAATCTTAAAACAGAGGCACATAACAAAATATTGTATGTAACTGCATTCTCTAACAGGGAAATATCATGAGGTATTCTAAATAATTAGATTAGAATGTGAAAGTTAGCGCAAATAAGGTACTGGTGATGGATACTAAAACGGCCTAAGTCTTAAGCTTTCCCACGTTCATAATTTCATACTTTTGTAAGTGTTAATGAGCTTAAATTATAATACATGTACATGTTTATGAGTAAGGTACAGCGGGACAATTTCGACTGGGGGGAAAACGCAACTAATACATTTTTTTCCATGTTTTACTATGTTTGCATTATTAATTAGAGTGTCCACCGTTTATATATGGTACGCGTGTTCAGTGGAACTAAACTTAATTGTAACTAATAATGGAAAAAAATGATCAATTATAATTATGCCCAGTCGGGATTTGCCCCGCTCTACCTTACAACAAAACTGCAGATAAATTTTTAAAATGAGAAAAATGGAAAATAAAAATTACAATCGGTTATCATAGGTGCTAGTACCTTACTTGGTGAAAAAAAATGTTACATACTGAATATTTGCAGTGGTGCGTTCACGTTCTTCTCTAGAATTTGAATGGTTGTAATTTCGCGTATCTGTCGTATTTATCTGTCAATTGACCACCACGTTTTTGCGTGTTAACGTTATCAGATTACACACATACAGCCAACCAATTGGAACCCTAGGCCACTCTACAACCATGTCAAAATGACAAGCAGTAAGAGATTTCTTACAATCTGATTTATATGGCCACTATGACTTGCTATGACATAGTTCTACAGTGGCCTAGGGTTCCAATTGGTTGACTGTACATACACAAACTTTTAGTGTAGTTTTGGCACAAATCTAGCCTTCAATACGAGTAGCATTACAATGAGAGTCAAATTCGGACGCTGTGTAGTTATGGGAGGCCTTCGAACGTATTTTTAACCGACTTCAAAAAAGGAGGAGGTTCTCAATTCGACTGAATGTTTTTTTTTTTTTGATTTTTTTTTTTATTTTTTTTTTGTATGTATGTTACTCGATATCTCCGAGAATCGTGGACCGACTTTCAAAATTTTTTTTTTGATCGAACTGGTATAACCCCGAGATGGTCCCATTGGCACCAAGTCAGGGTCTGATGATGGGATCCTGGAGAAATCGAGGGAACTCTTCAAATGTTATAGGCACATGTAATGTTTTTAGTCTATTTTTTAAAGGTACACCAGTATTTACGTCTGATGGTAATAATTTTATGTGGCTGAGCTGATGATGGAAGGTCAACTCCTCAATGGTTAGGAGTTTAAGGATAATTCTTTCACTACTGTACATGTATTCGGACTGATACATATAATATCACTAGGAACCACTAAAAATCAACTGAGCTGATGATGGAAGGTCAACTCCTCAATGGTTAGGAGTTAAAGGATAATTCTTTCACTACTGTACATGTATTCGGACTGATACATATAATATCACTAGGAACCACTAAAAATCAACAAATAAATAAACTTTTTAACAAAAAATAAAACCGCCTTCAAAAATAAGCGCGTTACAAAACACGGAGAAACTAAAAAGCCAAAAAGAATAAACCTTTCAATTCAGATTTCTTATCGTATTGCAATAAGCTAAACATCCAAATTATAAACAAATCAATTATTTTTGGAGTCGGTACCAGCCTGTGTATGGTTGGGTGGGGCAAACAGGCAATAGCAAGGCGACGAACAGGTCTGGTACCGACTACAAAAATAATTGATTTGTTTATAATTTGGATGTTTAGCTTATTGCAATACGATAAGAAATCTGAATTGAAAGGTTTATTATTTTTGGCTTTTTAGTTTCTCCGTGTTTTGTAACGCGCTTATTTTTGAAGGCGGTTTTATTTTTTTTAACTTCATAAGTAAGGTGCACCGGGACAATTTCGACTGCGGAACAATTTCAACTAATCGTGTGCCATTATGTGACCTATTCCCTCTGGTCTTAAAATTTTTTTCCCAATAGACTTACTGATTTTAAGGCTTCGCTTTTTTGTAAACTCGCCTCATTCGGTGACACGCCTAATTCGGTGAAACAACCAAAAATCGTCTTTCGGAATAGTGCTTCAAAGCTTGTATCACCGAATTAGGCGTGTCACCGAATGAGGCGAGTTTACCCTAGTCCTCGTATAGTTGTGTAAGTGTAGCACAGTTGTTTACCATCACTGAATTTGCGCGTAGGTTTTCCCAGGAGAGCACGGCTGAGGTCAATTTTTATCTGCATACTGTGCGTGCATGATATCATTAGCTATAATAATTGTAAAATATTTTGGGCGACCGAGCTTCGCCGTAGACCCGAGTCTATTTTATTATATCACGTCTTTAGAGAAAACAAATAACTTAACAATTTTTTATTTCTAGCCGGGATTCGAAACCCTGACACCTGCGATGTGCTTGCGAACATTAGATCGACCTCTTACGACTGAGCTACGCCCAGTCGATACGCGGTAGGCAAAATTAACGACCATATTTTGTGTTTACTTACGCGACAGAAAAACGCATGATACCTCGAAAATTCGCGTTTTCCGGGACCTAAGGCTAAGCTAGATCGATTTTTCACCCCCGAAAACCCCCACATAACAAATTTCAGCGAAATCGTTAGCGCGGTTTCCAATATCGTATATAAATAAATAAATGAATAAATAAATAATAAATATACAAGAATTTTCAAGTATTTGTACTGTAATCATGTTGTGAAATAAATATATCTATATCTATATAAATAAATAAATAAATAAAAATAAAAAGTCATTTATTGTCGCAAATAATTTTAAGGTATCTATTATTTAGGTACTATTAAGATTACAATTCTAGAGGTTTAAAAGCAACGTATACTATTGGAAGTCTTTAAATTATTCTATGATATTAAAGTCAGTGCGGGCAAGACCGTCATACTTTATTAGAAATAAAGTTTGAGTGGATAAAACTAGATGATTAAAGTGGTCTGGGATGATCAGCATGGTCCTATGAGCTAAACAAATATTATATTTTACAGAGCTGTTATAATACTTTAGTGAAATAAGGTAAGCGTAGATATAGAGGTATAAAATACAAAAGTTATATTCAGTAGACGGACTTCCCAGATTTCCCAGGTCTTCCCGACACTGACCTTAATGCAAAACTAACACCACCATTTTAGACGCATAGTTGCCTATAAATCTAAATAGGTACAATCGTTAAGAAAATGCTAGCTAATTTATAAGTAAGGTATAGTAATGGCGGTAAGATATTTTAGTAAGCCTCTATCTAATTTTACTTTCTACTTAGCGCAGTCGGAAGACATCTTTGTCTTTCAATGTAATGTTATGGTAGAAAAGCATGTCGTGCCAGCGGGTAGTCAACATGGAACGGTATGGAATCACGAATGCAAAGTTTGTTTTGTTAGAGTTATTGATATTTGATTAGTTCCCAGAGCTTAGAGTATAGTCGGCTTCAAATATTTTATCATAAATGCGATGGTAATTACCCGTTTCCAGTCATGGTGGCCGCATCTATACCAAAGCTGTAGGCACACCTCGGACACTGGCGATCAAATTTATGAAAGAAGCGCGTTCCTTTCCTAGCACACAGTCTAAGCTCGTGTAGGTGAACGCGTACTATGCTTGTATGAGTGAAATATGACAGGTCGACTGTTTGCGTTTTTGACAGGCGGTAACTGTGAGGTAACCGAGAGGGGGTGGGCGGCACTTTCAGCGGGGAGCGGGAGTGGCCATACTGTACGATAGTACTCTTTATTATACTGTGCTGTAGGTCTAGCCGAAATGACAATCGGTTGACGCTAGACGCCGATCGAAACGCAATCTGTCTCTGTCGCGCCAATACGGAAGAGCGATAGAGATAGTTACGAGAAGGATATTATAGTAACTATCGTAAGCGTTGGTACATTTGGCTACGTGCCAAGTAATGTTGGACACTGTCCCGATTAGGCGATTATTAGGGTTGGTACAACTTGACGTTCGTTTGTAAAACTACTTTTGTCTTTTGGTGCAGGCTATTTTTTTTTATACTACGTTGGTGGCAAACAAGCATACGGTCCGCCTGATGGAAAGCAGTCACCGTAACCTCTGGATGCCTGCAACTCAAGAAGTGTCACAAGCTGCCAACCCATTAGAAACTTGTACACTCCCTTTTGCTGTATTAAATACAGAGCAAAAAGGAGTGTACAAGTTCCAAGGAGGGTTCGGGTTGCCGACGACTCAAAGGACAAAGACGGAACAAATTTAGTTCCGTAGGTCCTTCCATCACCAGCACACCGCATCCTCATTGAGCTCTGGCAGCCTTACTCACCGACAGGAACACAACACTATGAGTAGGGTCTAGTGCTATTTGGCTGCGGTCTTCTGTAAGGCGGAGGTACTTCCCCAGTTGGGCTCTGCTCTAGATTCAAGCGAGATGATATTTGCTGTACTAGCTGTGCCCTGCCACACAAAGCGGGATATCATTCACTATGCCCTACCTCCTACAATAATAAATACTTTTTGTTTCTTAGTTGTTGTAAAATGTCATAAAATTTGAGCTAACTCATAAAATCTAACTCAGTTCCTAAATAATGACGATATTTGCCGCCACCAATGGTACAGAAATATAGTGACAATTAACAGGAATACTTATCGGTCCCTGTCAGAAATTTCGTGTAAACAGTTTATAGATTTGGATCGGCATGGGAATTGTTTTCGTGACTAAAGTCGTTTGAATATAAAGTCGAAATGGCTTCCAACACACAATGGTGTTTTTACCCGACCACTGCTATGCAAAATCCTGCTTTGCAAAGTTATTATCCGACTACGGCAACGCTAAAGGAAGGTTATGATTTTGACCGGTCATCATCATATCAGCCCTTTATCGCCTACTGCTGAGTATAGGCCTCTCTTCTAGTACGACACTTCTCTCGGTCCTGGGCTAATCTCATACAGTTGTGACCCGCAAGGATGTGGGATGTTTGGTGTTTGAACGGTATCGGTACGGTACGTAAACTTGAGCAGTTTCATGTGCTCTGCCTATGCTGTTTGGGAATTCATACCTGTATGCATGTATCCCACGCAACACACATAATGAAACGTGCCAAAATAGTATTTTATGCAATCGTGATATAATACAAAGCTTTTCAGTCGAGTACCATGTTTAGGCCACGAAGCTTGCTGAGTGGCCTAATAGTACGGTACGAGAGTGAAAAGCTTAATTATATCACTATTGTATACAATACTTTTTCTATGAGTCATCATCTTCATCATCAATGGACGAAAAATATCATCATTCAAGTTAAAATTAATCTTAATAGCGTCGTTCACCGTTGTATCAACATCGAATTACCTGGCAACCAATTGTTTGTGATTGGTCGATAACGCGATAGATAAAAAAAAATGTGTTTCAGATGCAGAAAAAACTGCCAGGTATCGCAAATTAGTATAGAACTTGTATGAAGTTCTATTTTTGAATTTTTTTCAGTTAACTAAACCGAAGTGTAATGAAATATTATAGTTGACTAAGTGTCAAAGACTATCCAACACTGAAAAGTCGGCAGTTATAGTTTAGTTTGTGGTGTCCTAATTGACAGATTAAAGTCGACGAGTAGAAAAAATTACATTAAAAGTGTATAGTCATAGAATGTGGTCATCTGTTCCCAAAAGGCGCACCCAGTACTCAAAACTTTAGAATAATGTTTGGGTGATTTGGAGAGCACAAAGTCATTTGGCGAGTAATTTAAAACTCCCGTCCTGAATCGCAGGGTCAGGGAACTTGCTGATTGCTAATTAGTTTTGCAGTTGCGGTGACAGACGGACGGTTTAGGGATTGCAATCCGGTCCGATCCTCTTAAAAATTCCGGATCCTGTCTTTCGGCCGGATTTTTCAAGAGCTACCGGATTCGGTTAAATCACGTACCAGTTAATCCGGTATAATAAAAAGTGAGACTGAAGACTTTACAGTACGTTATGCTGTTTTGGTGGTGTGAATGCAACGAAAGGTAAGTGCGAGTTGAACAGAACATGGAACTTATGAAGAAGCTTTGACATTTTTATGTGAGAAAAGGTATTGCATTGCAAATTACATATTTCACACAAATTGTATAGTAAGATCGTTACTATTTATTGATAAAAGTTCAAAAAGGTAATTCACGTAAATAAACGGCCAGCGTATAAACAAATCCGGTTTACCTCTACAATCTCTAGGATACTCATTATGCTTACGCGTCGAATTATTAGCGGGTTCGGCCTTCGAGTGTGTCACGATGTCGATAAGTCTGTGCAAATAATTGACCAACATTTTATAAAGTATGAATATACATATATTATAATATGTATGTGATATTTGATTTTGTTTTCGAAAATACATACAGTATTTAGATTAAAGAATGTGTTTCTCATCTAGTGATTTCATTGACTGGTTAAATTGTGACTTCTTATAGTACGCGCCCGTGCCCGTGTGGTGACGGGTTAAGAATTTCACCACCCCCTTTCTTCCCGTGGGTGTCATAGAAGGCGACTGTGGGATATGGGGTAAATTGTGGCGTAGGCGAGAGGCTGGCAACCTGTCACTGCAATGTCACAGTTTCGTTTTCTTTCAATCCCTTATTTGCCAAGAG
This sequence comes from Leguminivora glycinivorella, assembly GCF_023078275.1. Classification (NCBI taxonomy): domain Eukaryota; kingdom Metazoa; phylum Arthropoda; class Insecta; order Lepidoptera; family Tortricidae; genus Leguminivora; species Leguminivora glycinivorella. Next base: position 18,169,426 of record NC_062979.1, on the reverse strand, counting down.
TGGCACTGAAACCTGAGTAGTTTCATGTGCTCTGCCTACCCCTTCATGGGACACAGGCGTGACTGTATGTATGTATGTATGTATGTATGTATGTATAGTACGCGTCTAAGTAAATTGTTTACTGGTAGTCACTTCCACTGCGTTAAGTCCGGAGCTAGTGTGTTTTAAGTCAGTAAAGCCTGACCAGAAATATGACTATTGTCAGGAGGGCGCTGTTATTCCGATGTATGGGGGTGACAGTTCAGAACAGTATGAAGATAATAGTTGTAATGAAATTCCGCAACATGGCACGTAGTCATTTATTTCTGGTCAGGCTTTAATAATATTTTTCTACTCCCGTACTGTTATTCGTCATTTACCGTGTCGTGCATAGATCGTTAAAACCCTACATAAAAGATGCCCGCCCCCGCCCGGCGCCCCGCGCACCCACGCATACGATATAGCTCTTAAAGCATTGTTAGGTAGCCTTTAAGGGATATAGCGGGCCGCGGGGCGCCGGACGGGGGCGGGCGGCGGCGCGGGGGAGTGCGAGCGACAGGGTGAGTGCAGAAACATTGCAGAGGACAAATCAAAATACTTATAGGGAACAGTGCGAATTTCACGGAAGTTATTCTAGAAAACTATTCAAAAGTAAGTGCATGGTCGTAGAAAAAGTATTGTATGCAACGGTGTTTAACTGAGTCAAAAAATACTCGTGGCGTCTTAATAACAATTTTCGACTTCGCCTCAAATTGTTACCCACGCCACTCGTCTTTTTTGACCTCCTTTAAACGCCTGTTGCATAAAATACTATTAATGGCCAAGGTATCTTAAGTGTAAACTTAAACGTAATTTAAGTGGAACTCCACTTAGTTGCGTTTTGAGATTACAGTCAATAAAATTGAACTCTTATGTGAGTTTACAGTCAATAAAATTGAACTCTAGGTAACCTAAGACGAAATCAAAGTGACATTTCAAACCTGATCTCGAAGAGTCCTCTACTATTTATTTGTTAAGGGCTCTGGGTTTCATTTTATTGCAGGGTACTTTTTGTAGACTTGTTCAAAAGGAAAAGTTTCTTTCGGATCAACAAAAATATAAACTCGGCTCAGTGTACTGTGAAACCTTCTATTTATATTAGTCTCGGAGGGACCAAAAGTCTAAGTGAGGTCGATGACCCGCTGTAGTTTAACGTTCTGATGCTTTTAGCTGAATGAAACTACCTGCCGGATCGAGAAAGGCATGAAGAATTTTTGGCGGCGCAAAGGAACTTCGATTTATTAAAAATAAGCAGGTGGAGGACACCTTCTTCAATAATGTTTACCTCAATTATCAAAAATAATAAACTCTCTTTGATGATTTAAGAATTATTTTTAATATTGCGCATGTTGGGGAAAGTGAGGTGAAACAGGACCGTAAAAGAACTGTTGAATTACAAACATATTTTTCGAAAAATCTACAAACTGTACATGTACAAGTTTTAATTTCCATCTGCGAAGTTCCGAAGTCCGAACTATATAGCCCGTTAATGTATGGGACCACCCACGTGTAGTGGAGAAAACATACAGAAGAATAGTTTTGCTACACCTTAGTTATGATCACCCGGGATGGATGAAAACCATAACATCCTGGCAACAGTACTGTCTTCTTCCACGCCATACGATAAATAATAATTATATTACAGATAAGGATGTAATGAGTGAAAGTAGGCACCTTACCTGGTACCTAGTTAGGTGTGAAAACTTTCACTTGTATGGATTAACTTCACCACTATAATATATTAGGTATTTCAAATATAACAAAATATGTATTACCTATGAATTTGCATGGCACTAAAGCAATATCTACAGCAAAGAAATATACGTAGGTACCTAGTTTAAACTCTTATCTTGATATTATATCACATACATTGTAATAACACGAATTAAGAAATAGGCTAAAAATTTTTTAGAGACAGGTACATAATTTTTTGGTTAAATATATTTTAAGCCGCTGATTTTTCAAAATTGAATGATTGCTAACTTAAGAAATATGTAAATTCAACTCTAGAACTTCTGATGAACATAATAATGTATGTACAAAAACTTTAGGAATGACCATATTAAAATTAAAACTGGGCCTACTGTCGCTGCTATCTTGCATGTTTCCCGGTTCAAAGCTTGCAAGTCTAGCGACGAAATAATGTTTGGCGTCGGGCTTTTCAATAGGTTTAGACTGTGAATCATTTCCAAGTTTTCACATATGAATTTTAGTAAGAAGAAGAACAAATTTCGAACTTCACGTTTACGTGGGCCATTTTTTTTTTCAAGGACATCTTTGAACTTTTTTTTTGGATTTGGAATTTTTTATGTGGTTTCCACTCAGAATCGCTCGCTCTTTCAATTCTAATAAGCAGGTTTTAAGTCCTAATAAAATATGGTAATATTTTATTTCGGTTAATTGGACAGTACTTTATCATATAAGACAGACTTAAATAACTTTTTAACAAAAAATAAAACCGCCTTCAAAAAAGCGTGTTACAAAACACGGAGAAACTAAAAAGCCAAAAATAATAAACCTTCGAATTCAGATTTCTTATCGGATTGCAATAATCTAAACATCCAAATTATAAACAAATCAATTATTTTTGTAGTCGGTACCAGACCTGTTCGTCGCCTTGCTATTTCCTGTTTGCTCCACCCAACCATACGCAGGCTGGCCCCGACTCCAAAAATAATTGATTTGTTTATAATTTGGATGTTTAGATTATTGCAATCCGATAAGAAATCTGAATTCGAAGGTTTATTATTTTTGGCTTTTTAGTTTCTCCGTGTTTTGTAACACGCTTTTTTTGAAGGCGGTTTTATTTTTTGTTAAAAAGTTAATTTATTTGTTGATTTTTAGTGGTTCCTAGTGATATTATATGTATCAGTCCGAAAATATATACAGTAGTGAAAGAATTATCCTTTAACTCCTAACTATTGAAGAGTTGACCTTCCATCATCAGCTCAGTCACATAAAATTATTACCATCAGGCGTAAATACTGGTTTACCTTTGAAAAATACACTAAAAACATTACATGTGCCTATAACATTTGAAGAGTTCCTCGATTTTTCCAAGATCCCATCATCAGACCCCGACTTGGTGACAATGGGACCATCTCGGGGTTATACCCGTTCGATCAAAAAAAAATTTTGAAAATAGGTCCACGATTCTCGGAGATATCGAGTAACATACAAAAAAAAAAAAACATTCAGTCGAATTGAGAACCTCCTCCTTTTTTGAAGTCGGTTAAAAAAGGGTCAAGTAGCCTATTTAATATCAGAGTTGTTCCTTCTACGCCAGTGTTGTAAAGATTAAAGTAATTCTAGTATTGATTAAACAACGGATGCACTTAACAGACAGGAAAAGTAACCGAAAATGTCATTAAAACTTAATCACGAGCACTTAAAATGAGCAAAACCGTACATCCCCAGCGTCCCCTTTGGAAAAAATATTAATTTGGCATCTCCATCAAGATGTCATCGTTGGAGGGTAGACAGGGGAGAGATAATTAACAATTAGTTAATGGAACGGGAGGAATGTTTGCCGGCTCCTTGTGGCGGAGTAGGGATTCCACGCAGGTTAGAATGGATTAAGCAAAGCATTAGGAAAAAATGTTGGACTTTTGGTTGCGGTGGAGAGTATTTGTATTTGACTGCATTTCAAATATATTATTTTACACTAGGTCGTAAATAAAGCACCACAAGAATATAAACTCCAAAAATGTATTTTGTGGAGTGGCCAGTTATATTTCAGACGACGTGTCTGAAGAATACTGCTAATAGTTACCTTGAATGGTTAAACTGGTGGTAAGTACTTACATTTAAATTTAATACAAAATATTATCTATTTTTTAAAGACACACGGATCGAACGCATTGAACAAATACGGGTAGGTCAATTTTATTTGTCTACCCCGAACATTTATAAAAACGAATATCGGGTAGTTTGGTGTTGTTTACATCTCCATTGACACTTCGCTGGGACGTCAGTCTCCGCGACCACAGCTAGTGCAACCTAGCCGAAACGTTGGATAAAAGGTAAAACTGTTATTTTATCGCATTCGTCCCGTGTGTGTCTTTAAAAAATGTGAACAAAAAGCGAGAAATTAACGTGTTTAATGTTATCTATGTACCCTAATCTGGAAGTCTAGTAAGAGTGCTAAGGGCCACTTGCGCCAACGAAAATGGAGGGTTAACCCTCGGGTTAACCCACCATTTTATATGGAATTTGACAGTTGACATCCCACTAACCCCGAGTTAAGTGCTTGGTGCAAGTGGGCCTAAGAGTAATGAAGTTTCAATACTGACGCCCATTTTACTGTGACGATGAGTGGCTCGAACAAAAGGAAGTCCACAATGTCTCAAAATCCCAAATGGATTGACTTTTGTTTCCTACAGGTAGAAAGCTGATTTTATTTTATGCTGCTTTATAAATTCAAAAGGAAAGATGATTAAGTAAGAACACAGAGGAATAAGTAAGGGAGTTGTAACTCCATAAATCCTAGAGAGTTCGATCAAAACATAACTTAGATTAATAAAAATGTCACCACCTCCTTTAATTCAGCGGTCAATTGTGGTGTGGGCTGGTTGGCTAAACCTGTCACTGCAATATGACAAATTATTTTAATATTTTTTATTTTATTTTCTTTATTGGGGAAAAAACAGACATAGGAAGGTCATACAGATAAGAAGATATTGAAATACACAATAATAGCTACAACCTACATCCTGAGACAATTCCCACTACCAATACCTTAATTAATTAATAAATAATAATAAAAAATAAATATTATAGGACATTCTTACACAGATTGACTGAGGCCCACGATAAGCTCAAGAAGGCCTGTGTTGTGGGTACTCGTTATATATATAATATATAAATACGTATATACATAGAAAACATCCATGACAGGAACAAAATATCTGTGATCGTCACACAAATATTTAAATGCCCTTATCGAGATTCGAACCCGGGACCGCGGCGTAGAAGACGGGTCACTACCGACTGCGCCAGACCGGTCGTTAATTGACAATGAAACTCGTTCAGTTCTGCTCTGCCTACCTATTTTGAAAATACACGTGTGACTTTATAAGAACCGAGTACCTATTGGCTTTTTTTTGTTTTGAGAATCAACCAATGATGTTACTTATTTTAATACTTATATTCGTGGAAGGTACTATCAGCTGCAAAAGTGCATGGCGAATTTATCAATGAATTCATTCATAATTTCTCCATGCAATTTCGCAGTTCACTGTACATCATTGTCGCCTAAGTATCACATAGATAGATCGTAGGGAACAACTCAAATTATTTTATTAAATATTTTTTTGATTTGTTTTTTTTAGTACCTTAGTACCTAACACTACTATATGTATATAAATTATAAACTGAAATTGATACCATACACTAAATAAAAAGCGATCAAGCCCACTGGTGGCGAAGCCGGGAATCGAACCCGGGTGCTGACGTGCTCAAACCATTACACCACCCGACCGCCGGCACGGGTGGTGATCGCTTTTTTCTTTAGTGTGTGGTATCAATTTCAGTTTATTATCACATAGATTCTTAAAAATACCTATAAAATCATCATTTTACACCCCGTTAGCTTAAATTATTTCCCATCGAAAAGGTGCATTTCCATTTCCCAGGTAATCCTTTGATGACTATCCAGGCTATCTCCATAAAACTGTCCGAACGACCTTACCTGGCACAAACACTTACAACAGAACAGACAAAGGGGTCGTAGATTCAAATCCACGATAGTGATCTCCAATTTAACTTTAGCGATTCGAGTTTTGCGCAACAATACAAGTGCAGGGCGCAACTCGTTAACTTTTCCAATATATTCGAGAATCGAGTAACAAACGCACGGTATGTTTGAACTCTGGACTTTGAACTTCGGGATAAGGTACTATGGTATACCTAGGATTATTAGACCACCGGTCTGGCCTAGCGCGTAGTGACCCTGCCTGCTAAGCCGCGGTCCCGGGTTCGAATCCCGGTAAGGGCATTTATTTGTGTGATGAACACAGATATTTGTCCCTGAGTCATGGATGTTTTTTATGTATTTATGTATGTATTTCTCTATATCAGTAAGTTTATCGTCGCCTAGTAGCCATAGTACAAGCTTCGCTTAGTTTGGGTCTAGGTTGATCTGTGTAAGGTGTGCCCCAATATTTATTTATTTATTTTCTTCGCTCGATGTTCTCTGTAAGCTAGCTATTAAGTTTTAAGCTGAAATAAATAAATGGTTTTTAATAAAGTTCATTTAAGTAGGCACACAACTGTACGTTTTATTATTTAATGATGACAAATGTCTATCCACATAATAATTACGTTCAAGGGTACTCAGATACACAATACGTCAACGCAACTGTTTATTTGGCAAACTTTTATTGCTGACATTTTTAAAGATTAAATAGTTACCTACTTACTTGAACAGTTACTTAAGCCGTGGCTTGCGTGGGCGACGGTCGCGCGATGGTCGCGCGACGGCGATGCGACGCATACGAAATCAAACCTTATCGATATGGAAGTATGAGACGCGACGGCGACGGTCGCGCGACCGTCGCCCACGCAAGACACGGCGTTACTGTTCAGTACTACTGTGTATTAAGGTATATAATGGGTAAATAAAGACCTAATTTTTAATTCTCAAAAATGAAATAAACAAGAAATTAAATATTTAACATTCGATTTTATTTTAAATTTTGGATAGAAGACGTATAAAACCTTAGTTTTTGGTACAAAATAAGTACCTATTGATTTGGTTTAAGACAAATTTTAAAGCACCATGTAATGCCCATCTGTTTTGTACTCTAGCCCCTTAAGATAGATGTAAACAATCTATAAACCGATTTACGCGACGTCCCCGGGTCATTGACACCCCGTTTTAAAACCCTCGGTCATGATTGGATCCATGTAAAGTGCAGGACAAACACGGGGGAAGACCGCCTTCCAATATAAACCTACTGATTTGCGACGTTGCGATATTTGTAGAGGTGTTTGTGATTATGATGCTCCCACACTGGCTCTTATATAGTATTTTATGCAACAGGCGTTTCAAGGAAGTCAAAAAAGACGAGTGGCGTGGGTAACAATTTGAGGCGAAACCAAAAATTGTTATTAAGACGCCACGAGTATTTTTTGACTCAGTTAAACACCGTTGCATACAAATTACAATACTTTTTCTACGACCATGCACTTACTTTTTAATAGTTTTCTAGAATAACTTTCGTGAAATTCGCACTGTTCCCTGTATTTTGACTTGTCCTCTGTAATGATCCTGCACTCACCCCGTCGCTCGCACTCCCCCGCGCCGCCGCAACGCCTGGCGCCCCGCGCACCAACGCTATATCCCTTTAAGGCTACCTAACAATACTTTAAGAGCTATATCGTATGCGTGGGTGCGCGGGGCGCCGGGCGGGGGCGGGCATCTTTTATGTAGGGTTTTAACAATCTATGCTCGACCCTGTAAATGACGAATAACAGTTCGGGAGTAGAAAAAATGTTATTATAACATGGTGTGACAGGAACAGCGCGATGGCGCGATGGCGCGCTGTCTCTGTCACACTGTGATATATTGTATAACATTTATGACAGCCAAGTGTGAGAACAACATTATATGAGGAAAGGGGACGGCGTGTCGAAGTCCTCATGTCCCTCCCTGGATAATGACATTATGGAACATGTTTTTACACAATTCGAAATATTTTATTAAAAGCTATGATCCTTAGATAGACATTTGTTAACATGGCTTAAGTGCATAGTATCCCAGTCCCAGTGTCCCTGGCATAGGCAACTTGACTGTACTTAATAGTTATTTGTTATACAAGGGGGCAAAGTTGTATTTTAACGCCGAGTGTCGAATTGAAAAACGAGCAAGTGAAAGGATTCTATAGTTGAACCACGAGCGAAGCGAGTGGTTCGAGAATAGAATCCTGAACTTGGCGAGTTCTTCAACACACGATAAGTAAAATACATTTGCACCCGTGTGTAACACAAAACTTTTCCCCTCACTATAGCGAGGAAAGCACAACGCAAAAAATGCGTTTATTACTGCTGCCAGTAGTTCCACATGTGGTAAAACATCTTCATCACTAGATTCACCCATTTCTATCAATTTTAAAGCAGAAAATTTGGCTATATTCAAGGTCAAATTACTTTACCCACTAGTGGATAAAATGCGTTTTTACCCGCTGGTATTAAAGGACAAAACACGTGTTTCTGAGCTAGTGAGAGGAAAAATATTTTATACCATGCACGAAATAAAGCATCAGATAATTATAGAAAAACAGGGACAGAAGTTATTTTTAACTCCCAATTTATATTTTATAAATCAGATAGAAATATATAAAATAAATCAGTTGACCGTGACGTCTCTCAACTCGATTTCATATTAATTCCATATTAGCAAGTTGTTCAAAATCGTTTTCAGGGTTCTTAAAAAGAAGCTGATTTGACTAAGAGGAAAGTAGCCTATTGTCCGAGATACAAAATTGGTTTAGAAAGTATATCTCTTTTGATAAAATAAACTAGTGCAAAATATCAAGCACTATTCACCTATTTTATTTACAACCATGTCGTATAAAAATGAAAAACCAAAACACAGGGACATAACTTTTGAAGTTTATCACAAAATAGCAAAGCGCTCGACGTTTTAAAGGCAGCAGGCTGCACTTTACGGGGGTTGAAGTGGAAAAATATGGGTTCAAATGGTGCAATACATTTTTAAATTATGCAGAAACTAAGGCGATTTACACACTGTTCCGCGGAGAGTGAAGATTTAGATTTATCCATAACTCATTCAGTTTTTTGATGAAACAAGTACATTTATTCCCTGTTTGTCAGGTTAAAAAAATGTTTCTTCTACATTATCTTTCTTCCAAGTAAACCATAGTTGTTTTATTTATTGATCATTTTTTTTATGGTTTTATTAGAAATAGTTGGTTTATTTATTGATCAATTTTCTATTTTTTTTATTTCTATGTCCTGTACTGTCTATAAAACAATATTAATAAAGTTATTTAATAAATAAAAATGCGCGTAGGTATAGCAAAATAGTAACTAATAACAGTAAATACAGTAATAACAATTCAATGGTCTTTCGAAAAGAAAGAAACATTGAGATTATCCTGTTTCGAATACAATTGAGACAGACAGGTCATTAAGTTAGGATTCCAGCAAATCTAGGATTACTGAGATTTTTTTGTACAAGATTGACGACGGTGGAATATAACAAAGTCTCGAAAAACTGCTTACGTAATGGGTTACGCTTAGGTATTTCAATCAAACAAAAGCTTTTATATAAGATGTAAAATAATTTACTGTAAGAAATTGCTACCGGTAATGTCTTTTCCATTGAAAAAAACAAGAACTTCTTGTTCTTTTTCCTTTTTAGCCATCGTTTACGCTTTGTAGCGTAGCGTAGTTGTCTCTATGACTCTTCCCTAAATAGTACGTAAAACAGAGAGCGCGTAGCGGTAACGTAGCGTATGCCTATATCAGTTATGTTTTGTTTTCTATAGCGTGAAACTATTGGCTTTGTCGCGCCACTGTAGAAGCGATAGGGAGATTACTACTGTACGTTATCGAAACGTAAGTGATTGTTACGTCGGCTAAGTATTCAGTACACAGACCAACCCCTATAGACATCTATTACAAGACGACTCGCGGGCGCCAGCCTTCCTAGTATTTGCACTGATATAAGCGCGGGCGCTCGCCGTGCCCGATCAGTATCGACCAAGTAACAGACCCGAAAGCAGCGCGTGTTTTTCGCACAAAAAAATTGGAAAAGGGTATTTTGATGCCTTAAAGATGTCCACCTGTAGTGTGAAATGGTGTGGAAAGGTAACAAGAAGCTCAAATTTAAAAACAGACGGCATTACATTCCACAAATAAGTCATATTTATAATTTATTCAGAGCCGGCATAGGTCAACTTACATTGGCCACTTACGCGTCAGTAGAGGGACAGTCATACTTCTGTCCCTTTTCATCTGGCGCGACTGCCCGCCGTCCTTGAAACGGCCAATCACAGCGCGCTTAACACATTCCCCGCCCGCTCCTCGCACCCCAAACACTGGTGACTCGTATCGCGAACCAAATATACAAGACTGCCACTCTATAGGAGGTTCTCTGTGATTCAGTACCAGGAACTTTATTGCCATATCGTTTTAACGCAAAAATAATCCTACGGCATTTCTAGTTATCCAGTATTGAATTTACGGTCAAATAAAAAAAGAAACAAAATAAAAAAGTTATCAATTTGGCGGAACAAAGGAGCGCGACCGGAAACTAAACGCTGGCGGGAAAGGCGGTGACAGACCGCGGCGTGTCAGCAGATTCCGTCAGTAATCCAATATGGCGGAGCACCGGACACGCGAGGAATAGGCGCAAGTGGGGAGATTATGGGCTACGGTTAAACTTTTATCATACTGATGTTGTTCCGCACGCTGGCCGCCACGGTATACTTAGATTCAGTTTCTTAGGATAGCGGTGCCGTCATATTGCGGCCCCATATAAATTAATGGATAAAATATCGTAGTCTGGAGATTAGGAAATTAATAAATACAGGGGACTTTACGCGAACCGTATTAATGAAGAAATATTTTAAGTCGATAAAATTTAAAAATCTCCCTGTCACACTTCAAGTATTTTATTTGCAAACATGTATTAGGAACACATCATTGTACCTCAAAATCTAAAAGAATTTATTTTACTTATAAAGACTTATAAACATAATAGCTTCCCGCTTAACTAATATAGGTATTTATTTGCAGTTTGTTTTTGTCAATTTTGTGTAAATTAATTGGTTAATTGTTTTTTAACATAGAAATGGTAATTTTTTTGAATATTGTATAACTAGCTTTATTAATAGTGTGTGAACCTGCCTTAAAAATCTATATTATTTGTGGTCATGGTTCGTTAATATTTCTTGTATGTGGGTAGCTTTTGCACATTGTCATTTTTCCTCAGTCACCCGTTGACCACGAACGCTGTAAAGTGTTCGAAACGTCGGGATGAATTATAAATTCATTATACGCGATTTAATCCGTTTCCATAGTTTTATTTCATGAGTAACTATCGCGGTAACCGAAGACAATATAATATAGGTCAAGTTTGGAGAAATCTTTATTCACAATATACAAATACACTACAATATAAATTAACAATTTCAATATAAGCTAAAAAATGTACAAAATTTTCAGTTTTTGTGATTTGATGCTGATCTTAAATCTCCCTTGTGATATTCCTCTGTTAAAATGATATTTCAAACTTCAAATTGACATTGTTTTTTCGATGACCACCCCTTTTTTCGCTCGCTGCGATAACTTGCACCACCCCGTAAAAATAAAACTGAGTAGGTAATATTTTTCTATTCTGCCAAGCTTTCATTATTCGAATTGTAGTTGAATTATGGATCGGGTCCTTCAGATAATAATATTTTCCAACAAAATGCTTTTCATTATTAATTAAAATGGTGCTTTTCCGAAAATATTAATAATGAACGCACATTTATGGAATATTGTTCAGTTTAGTAAACATGAATGAGGCTTTGGTGTTGGATAAGTTCATTAATATGAAAATTTCATTTAAAATGGATCGTTTCTGTTGAATTCGCAAGGTCAAATTACTAGTGTGAGTTACCTTAAATGAACTTAAGTTATGTACCTACATATTTATGTGTATTAAAAACAATAAAACGAATGTTTTGACTTCAGCGCTTTTATTAATTACATAGGTACTTGGTTTCTAATATCTATGTTTAAAATATTACGTCTTTATTTAAGTATTATCGCGAAGTCTATAATTCACAGCGTCATTAACTAGGTAGTTAGGTACAACTACGTATACTTAAATGTAACAATAATTGAATACCTATAGATTACATGTTATTCGTTTTCTAGCACCGCATGTAATTTTGACGCCCAGGCTGGCCTAGTGGGTGACTTCCTGGGTTCGAATCCCGGGTACATTTAACTGCTGGACGAAAAAGATCCTCTACCATGAGATTTTCATGTCATAAATTCGTTACTCGATAGCATAAACGTGAAATGACATTAATTCTTCTGCCTAATAGTTACTACCTATACATCTTCTATACATCTTAGTGTTTAATGTACTAACGAACATAGCTTTTTAATTGTAATTTTTATACTAAGTAACATCGTATGGATCAATGATGGAATGGATCTGAAATAAACTTTTTTTTATTATTAATTGTAAGTGAACAGTGCCACCGAATGGTCACTTTCTAAAACGAAAAATGACAGAGGTACTTACCTACTTACATTTTCCGTGAAATTTACGCTATCCTAGTAAAATACTGCATAAAAAGTCATGGCACGGCCTCTGTTACCATTAACTCCTATGTTTTGGCAGTAACAATAAGTAACTGCGTAGCGCATAGGACACGCTATATGTAGTACAAATATCTGTGCAATAATGTTGCAGTTACGTTTGAGAGCACTCGGCAAATTGGCTGGCAACGTGTTCACGCATTCGTTAGTGTAGAGGCTGGCCCACATGCGCTCACTGCGTTTTTCTAACGACTCGGCCACGATATTGCGACCATAAGGAGGAGCTGCGTGCGTAGCCGAATGCACAAACGCTTCGAAACGAAACGCTCGTAAATATCTATCTCTATCGCTCCTGCGTCAGGCGCGACAGAGCCATACTACCTTTCACGGCGTTTCGTTTTCCTTTCGCGTCGTAGAAATGCCATTTGGCTACAAGGCCTGGACACATTGATTGGACCTTTCTTTCGTTAGTTGCCACCAGCGTAGTCGGGAATCACATTTTAGTGTTTTCAGGACTTTCAGTCTTGATTGTTTTCAAGACCTAACGCTACGCTTATCTACCTTTACTCGTATATCCCTCAGCATGCAAGAGCGATAGAGAGGCAGATTTAGATTTTCTGCTTTCGCAGTATGATATCGATTACAAGTCATCATATATAAAACACAATAATACCTACTCTTTATTAAGTACCTTCGTACATTTTATATCCAATCAACAATTACTCCTTGGACCGAAAAATAATAGTTATTGTTTACGCTGCTGAGCCGCTCGCATCGTGTTGTAAGGCCATAATGCAATTGTATTGCGTTTATTGGCTCGGTGCTGTGAAACCTTTCAAATTCGTTCTGTACAGTAAATATTGGTGCAGCTCATTCGACAGCCGGCTTCCATTGTCATGCCGTGGATATTTTTTCTCATTTTAACCAAATTTTCGCAGACCGGTTTCAACACACATTTTAACGATAGTTTTTGTGGTCTAATTGCCGCGACTCTTAACGTAGATTTTCGCCCGTATTGCTAAAATTACACATTTCAATAACACATAACATAAGAAATGGAAACTAATGGCGATACACAAAAACTGCTCTTTGAATGCCACTCTCAAAATTACAAGTAGGTAATATTATATTATAGCTAGAACTTGAGAACGTGTTCCATTGAAAACTAGTTCTTACTAGACTTACTTCAACGTTAATGTTATTTCAGAGTGCCGTTTCTAAATGCTTAGGTACATAACTTCGATGAAAGGCTCTCCTGCTCCTCTTACGAAACTTCGCAACTTACATCAGTACCAACAAAGGTAACTTTCCCCTATACATCAAAACTCTGCAAATCACGTTCTGTTATTTAAAAGGAAAACAAAAGAACATCTGGTAAGTGGGTCAGAAGGCTGGCTGCCTCCCGAGACTGCCGACGGTAGATTTATTGCTGCCTAACTTCGGAGCAGATGCGGTGTCTGTGCAACGTGTTTTGGTTATGGAGTTGGAAACGTGGTCAGTAAAGGGTGAAGGCACATTACTGGGTGCGGGTAAGTTATCCAAAGTTTCGTGTAGTTTAGTCTCTCGCGAGGATCCATTTTGATAAGCGTCAATGTCTGCTATGATTACAACTGATCTGGGGGCACGCCCCGCCATGTCAATGTCTAGTTCAACGAAAAATCTACAGCTAGGCGCAAAAGTATAGGATACGAAATGTCACTTACACAAAAAGAAGAAGGGTACTTTAAAAAGTGCTTTCATCTAAAAGACTAACTTTATGTAATTAATATTTTTACTGCTTCCAAAAAAGTGCTTAAATTGCCCAAATAAATAAAAACATTAAGCCTAAAAGTAGTAATTTATTAGCTATCTCCACAAGCAGTTGAGATAGCATTAAGAAAAAGGCAGCAATTTTCGCTGTTTCAGTAACTTTCATAACTTAAATAAGAAGCTAAACTTGCATAAGGGGTTGTAGGATAACTTACAATTTACGGTCAAGTGAAGTTTGAGTTAAATGATAAGTTACTCGGCCAACAGAATCGACTAAGGTTTTAATTTTGTGAGGAAGTTTTAGGAGTTATCTATATATCTATATGTAAAGTCAATAAAAAAAAATTTGTCACACGATGTCACAGTGTTGATATCCTCGTATTGATATTTTAGCCAATATTCTTAACTTGATTATGACTGTGTTAAAATTATTGTCAAATATTAATTTATTAGCGGCATCTAGCCGACAATCCACCAAATATGTACCGTAGCTTTTTCTTGATCGTTCCGAGATACATTTCTTTCTTATACTTTTATCTGTCTAAACGAAGATATTATAATTATGTATCTATAGTCTCCTTAATGGCTTTATTTTGATCAAAATATTCTCCAATAATTCGTGAAATTAGGTAGGAACGTTCATTTAAAGCTTTTATATCTACATCCGATCTCCGTCATCCGATTTCTTTCCGTCATTCTTCGGATGTTTTTTTTTTAATACCACGTCACTGGCAAACAAGTATTCGGTCCGCCTGATGGAAAACGGTCACCGTAACCTATGGACTCCCCAAAGATACTACCTACTACTATACTATACTATACTATACTTTAAATTGCTCTAAATAATAAGGCAAATAATTATCGAAATTAAATCCAATTTGATAAAAATAAATATTGAATCGTTCCGTCCTTTATTGGAAAAGTGCTTCAATTTTATCTAGAGCACATTAAATTATTAAGTGATCGGCTGCAAGCCCAGGTGACCTATCAAATTAAATTATCACTCTGAAGTGTCTGCTTTATTTTAAAATTTGATTTTAATAACGGGCGTGATAATATCCCACCAGTTCTCAAATAACGGGAAAAATGTGAAATTAAGATGATCACAATATTTCTTTCGCATCAAGGCTTTTTACCGTCTTATAACAAATATTTATGTAATTTTTTTTTTATTATGTTCAACGTATTTGGGTGGATTTCAAAGCCAAAACTGTCGTTGAAAACTGGAGTCAAATTACTACTAAATTGTCTTCCATATTCGTCTGTAAACAAGTTTATATGTAGATATATGCAGAAAGCTTTACAAATAGGTATATTTCTTCATCCATATACATATCACGATGAGCAAGTACCTACCTATAATCTTAGCCACACAATCAAGGCTACTAACTAAGAGACTGAAACTGTTCTAGTAAGAGATCTAGATAAGTAAAACAAATTGTACCTATACGCTAGATTAGCCACACTTGCAACATAGGCACCAAATAATAAAACACACAGGCGATTACACAACCCGCAAAGAGCAAAATTTAAATATTTGACTTTTTACACCAAAATGTTATACAAAATCTACCCTGATGAGATTAAAATAAAGTCTATTTTTGATAACCTTATGTTATGAGTTTTAATAACCTCCCGAGTCCCAGGTGCAATTGTTTTGTTTTTGAATTTAGAACCCTTTATAAAAATGGAGAAGTTCAAAATACAATTTTGAATTAGTTCAAAAATTATACTCGGGGACTTATATAGTTAAAAGGATTTTTTGTAAATTCCGCGTTTGAAGAGGCAAAGGTAACCGCAATGTGGTGGGTTTTGCCGCAACGCGTTTTTTATGGTTGGAATTTATGCCCTTTTCATATTACTTTAAAATGTGAGACCGTAATAAAAATGTATTATGAAACGTTGCAATGCAAATATGAGGATCATTTTGAAATGGTCATATTATGTGTGGTATTTATATTTCACGTCCGCGAATCACAAGTAGGTACCTACGTATTTAAGTAGCTACGATAATGCCATCAATCCCAACGACCCAATTCTAGGATAAAATATCCGTCCAATAACAAATACTCTAACTATCCGTCATATAAACAGTCATTGATTTTTCTGTTCAATATGTATAGCCATCAATGTTCCTTATCGATAAAACACATTACATAAATCCTAGAAATTACTATTCCGATACTTAAACTACATATTAATTTGGCCTGTGCGAATCATTTTCGTTTCATACCGGGAAAATATCCGCCTACGGCACAGCGCTACCGTAACTCAGCGGTGAATATTATTATAATAACAATCCAAGGTTAATTGCCCCGTCAATTGTGGTCGAACTCCCAAGGGCGCAAGGACAATTCAAGGGTCGTATAATGTGACCTCACAAAAGGGCTTCTGCATTGTTAATCGAACATGGGACAGAGTTTCCATACTAATAACTACAATGTCATTTTATTATTTAGGTAACTCACGACGACTATGAACACGATTCAGATAGTTCTCAACAGAGTGGGATAAGGGCTAGAGCATGATGATGACGACGAATTCAGATAATTCTCAACAGAGTAGGATATTTAAGGGCTATGATGATGACGACGAACACGATTCAGATAATTCTCAACAGAGTGGGATAAAGGCTAGATCATGATGATGACGACGAACACGATTCAGATAATTCTCAACAGAGTGGGATAAGGGCTAGAGCATGATGATGACGACGAACACGATTCAGATAATTCTCAACAGAGTGGGATAAGGGCTAGAGTATGATGATGACGACGAACATGATTCAGATAATTCTCAACATAGTGGGATAAGGGCTAGATCATGATGATGACGACGAACACGATTCAGATAATTCTCAACAGAGTGGGATAAGGGCTAGAGCATGATGATGACGATGAACACGATTCAGATAATTCTCAACAGAGTGGGATAAGGGCTAGAGCATGATGATGACGACGAACACGATTCAGATAATTCTCAACAGAGTGGGATAAGGGCTCTAGAGCATGATGATGACGACGAACACGATTCAGATAATTCTCAACAGAGTGGGATAAGGGCTAGAGCATGATGATGACGACGAACACGACTCAGATAATTCTCAACAGAGTGGGATAAGGGCTAGAGCATGATGATGACGACGAACACGATTCAGATAATTCTCAACAGAGTGCGATAAGGGCTAGAGCATGATGATGACGACGAACACGATTCAGATAATTCTCAACAGAGTGGGATAAGGGCTAGAGCATGATGATGACGACGAACATGATTCAGATAATTCTCAACAGACTGGGATAAGGGCTAGAGCATTATGATGACGACGAACACGACTCAGATAATTCTCAACAGAGTGGGATAAGGGCTAGAGCATGATGATGACGACGAACACGATTCAGATAATTCTCAACATAGTGGGATAAGGGCTAGAGCATGATGATGACGACGAACACGATTCAGATAATTCTCAACAGAGTGGGATAAGGGCTAGAGCATGATGATGACGACGAACACGACTCAGATAATTCTCAACAGAGTGGGATAAGGGCTAAAGCATCATGATGACGACGAACACGATTCAGATAATTCTCAACAGAGTGCGATAAGGACGAACACGATTCAGATAATTCTCAACAGAGTGGGATAAGGGCTAGAGCATGATGATGACGACGAACACGATTCAGATAATTCTCAACAGACTGGGATAAGGGCTAGAGCATGATGATGACGACGAACACGATTCAGATAATTCTCAACAGACTGGGATAAGGGCTAGAGCATGATGATGACGACGAACACGATTCAGATAATTCTCAACAGAGTGCGATAAGGGCTAGAGCATGATAATGACGACGAACACGATTCAGATAATTCTCAACAGACTGGGATAAGGGCTAGAGCATGATGATGACGACGAACACGATTCAGATAATTCTCAACAGAGTGCGATAAGGGCTAGAGCATGATGATGACGACGAACACGATTCAGATAAAACAATTTGTTCAGGTTTTGTACAGGTTTTGAAACTACCAGTTTGATTATTAATTTACCCGCGCACTATTTTCACTAAATCATCTATTTTTCGCATGAACAACCGCTCAATAGATATGAAAGGTATACATATGTAGTTTACACTCATGCACATTACCAGCTCGTGATAAAATGTGAACTATAACCAGTAATTGACACTAATTTGTTTTAATCAGATAGCGAGTTGGACAATAGTACCTACCGAGGTTTCGACGCAAAAACAATTGTCAATAATTATACTTTAAGTTGCATTTTTAGAGTAGGTGCATATATCAAATTCATTTTTGAGATAAGTAATAAATAAAAATTGGGACAAAGCTTAGTCTGTATGTAATTGTCAATTACTGAAAATAAGGTCAAGTTTAGTCATCATCGTTTCAATTTTTAGGGTTCCATAGTCAACTAGGAACCCTTATAGTTTCGCCATGTCTGTCTGTCCGTCCGTCCGCGGATAATCTCAGTAACCGTTAGCTGAAATTTGGTACCAATATGTATATCAATCACGCCAACAAAGTGCAACAATAAAAAATGGAAAAAAATGTTTTATTAGGGTACCCCCCCTACACGTAAAGTGGGGGCTGACAATTTTTTTCATTCCGACCCCAACGTGTGATATATTGTTGGATAGGTATTTAAAAATGAATAAGGGTTTACTAAGATCGTTTTTTGATAATATTAATATTTTCGGAAATAATCGCTCCTAAAGGAAAAAAAAGTGCGTCCCCCCGTCTAACTTTTGAACCATAAATTTATTTTTATTTTTATTTTTAATATAAAAATCCTCCTTCTTTCCTTTAATATAAAAATGTTTTGAACCATAAGTTTAAAAAATATGAAAAAAATCACAAAAGTAGAACTTTACAAAGACTTTCTAGGAAAATTATTTAGATCTTGATTGGTTCAGTAGTTTTTGAGAAAATTACGGAAAACTACGGAACCCTACACTGAGCGTGGCCCGACACGCTCTTGGCCGGTTTTCATAAAAAAAGTTTACTTTGTGCTGTTTGCTGCTTAGGAGTTTATTAATAAGCTTAAGCTCTAATGATTTAATCACAAGGACTTGTCAGTGCTTCATGTAGCTAACACATCAAATCTCTGTCACGTTGTATACGAATTTCAAACAAATATGAACAACTATTTTCTCAACTATAATACATTATCAGTGAAACCGCTCCTAAAGCCGCTCATCACGTTATAAATCCGACTTGTAGTGGAGATAATGCGGCGCCCCTACTCAAACACCCACACAGTCAGTAACGGCGTAGATGTGGCATATGTATAAGGAAAACGAATTATCAGGTGGCGTAGCCGAATGGCATTTCTGCGACGGGAAACAAAAACGAAACGCCGCGAAAGGTAGTCTGTCGCGCCAATACGCAAGAGCGATAGAGATAGATATCTACGAGTTTCGTGAGCGTTTCGTGAGCGTTTGTGCCATTCGGCTACGTACCCTGGTCCTAATACTGGTAAATGATACATCATGCTGTACAAATCCAGCTAAAATATGTTAGTTGACGACATGATATAAGGATTTCAAAAAACATGCGTATGAAATTCATTAGATTTCCACACGTGCGACTGTAGCGCGATTTGTTCCCGCGACCTTTACAGAGGGTAACATTTTGCAGACACAAACCTTTCGTCACGTACGAAATAAATATTTATCACCTTTTTAGGGTTCCGTACCAAAAAGGTACAACAGGAACCCTTATGGTGCGACTCTGTCCGTCTGTCTGTCCGTCTGTCACATTCCTAAATATCTCGAGAACTACTAATGCTATCAACTTGAAATTTGGAATAGTTGTGAACATTGTAAACCTCTACAAATAGAAAGTATAATTTTTTTAAATATATTCATTTTAATTGTAGAAAATGGCCAAAATGAAAGGGGGCAAACTGTAAATTTCAAGTTACTAGGTCAAGTGTGGTATCGTTGGAAAGAGCTCAAATTGAACGTAAATAAGCTATTTTTTATAATTTTTTTGTTGTGGAAAAAAAAAGAATTTTGAAGGAAAATGTAAAAAAAAATACCGTCCCCCCCCCCTTATCTCCGAAGTTTACCAACGAAAAATTATGAAAATTTTAGTAAACATTGGTTTTATGCTATATATTACAGGAAAAATATAATCGTGTTTGTATTTTGAATACTTTTTTTTTATATTGTCTTCGGTTACCGCGATAGTTACTCATGAAATAAAACTATGGAAACGGATTAAATCGCGTATAATGAATTTAAAATACATCCCGACGTTTCGAACTCTTTACAGCGTTCGTGGTCAACGGGTGACTGAGGAAAAATTAAAATGTGCAAAAGCTACCCACTTACAAGAAATATTAACGAACCATGACCACAAATAATATAGATTTCTAAGGCAGGTTCACACACTATTAATAAAGCTAGTTATACAATATTCAAAAAATTTACCATTACTCTGTTAAAAAATAATTAACCAATTAATCAACTAATCTACAGTCGCTATTTACGAATCTACCGGTGAAAGACTGCATTGAAATTGTCAAGAAGAGGTTGAGAGAGCAGAACATGTCTGAGAACTACGCCAAGTTGTTGGAACATTGCCTCACATCGGGCTACTTGCTATGGAATGGTGAATTCTACCTTCAAGTGGACGGCGTGGCAATGGGGTCTCCGGTGTCTCCAGTAGTCGCCGACATCTTCAAGGAGGACTTTGAGGAGAGAGCGCTCTCATTGGCTGCCGTTCAGCCGAAGATATTTAAAAGATACGTAGATGACACTTTTACTATACTTCCTAAAAGTAATGTTTCAACTTTCTTAGACCATTTAAATTATATCCATAGTAAAATACAATTTACTATGGAATTGGAGAAAGACTGTTCCCTTCCCTTCTTGGATGTTCTCATTTTGAGGAATCCTGATAATAGCTTAGGTCGCACTGTGTATAGAAAACCTACTCATACTGATAGGTACTTAAATGGCAAATCCCACCACCATCCCAGTCAACTAGCTACTGTAGGCAAATCTTTGTTTCAGAGAGCCCAAAGGATATGTGACGACCAACATTTGACCGCGGAGCTTCGACATGCCAGGCAGGCGCTGTTGGCGAACGAGCTCAAGATACCGCGTGTCAAGCAGAAGGCCCGATTGAAGATCCCTACAGTCGAGCGCCGGCCTGCAATTCTCCCTTTTGTTAGAGGGGTCACAAATAGGATCAGCCACATCTTGAAACGGGCTTCTATTAAAACTTATTTCAAGCCTATGAAGAAGATGTCCCAATTCCTGAGGCCTGTGAAATGTCAAACTCCTCTACAAAGCGCGGGAGTGTACAGGCTAGACTGTGAGTGCGGCCTGTCATATGTGGGACAGACGAAACGAAGCATTTCCACACGGGTGAAGGAACACATAGCGGATGTCAAGCACCGTCGGCAAAGGTCTGCAGTCTCTGAACATGTCATGGATAAAGTCAATCATGCTATAAAGTTTGACAAGCCTCTGGTTCTTGCTAAGGAGAAGCGATATATACCCAGAATGTTGCGAGAGGCCATTGAGATCAAGAAATATCCAAACTTTAATAGAGAGGATGGCTTTACTTTACCACCGGCTTGGGATCCAGTAGTACATCTGATAATGGAACAAGCACGACGTAGGCTGTGAGGCATTTGTGTTGTATGGTGTTGGACATTTGCAGTTTGTTTCTTTGTCAATTTTGTGTAGATTAATTGGTTAATTATTTTTTAACAGAGTAATGGTAAATTTTTTGAATATTGTATAACTAGCTTTATTAATAGTGTGTGAACCTGCCTTAGAAATCTATATTATTTGTGGTCATGGTTCGTTAATATTTCTTGTAAGTGGGTAGCTTTTGCACATTTTAATTTTTCCTCAGTCACCCGTTGACCACGAACGCTGTAAAGAGTTCGAAACGTCGGGATGTATTTTAAATTGATTATACGCGATTTAATCCGTTTCCATAGTTTTATTTCACTTTTTTTTTAATTCACAAAAAACTTTTCAGATTTTTACTTTCAATTTACCCACCCTTGGTATATCGTACTTCAAATTAATACGAGATGTTACGTAAACCATCTTCTGTCCAATAAAGTGAAAACTGTTTAAATCGGTTAACATTATAAAGAATTATCCCTGAAAAACCAGGTCGCGCAAATTAGTTAGCAAATTGACCGGGAGATGGCGCTATACACTATAATACTCATTAGTGCCTATACTTTTGTCTTCTAGTCAAGTCATTAGAGTTATATGAAAATATGAGATTATTTTTACTAGGTAGTTTGAAAGAAAGTTTGTACGGAACCCTCGGTGGCGGAGTCCGACTCGCACTTGGCCCGTTTTTTTTAATGTTGGTTTAACACGTGGAGATCAAATCGTCTTCCTAAAGGTCGTCTTTGATCCCTACTGAAAACATGTCAAATAATTCAAATGTATATTAAATGTAAAGTATCTACCCGCTTTGAATGCCGTTTCATAATTATACATATTGCGCCTATGTATGATGATATTGTTGATGGTGAATGGTGATTTTGTAGTACCTACTTAAATAATTATTTTGGCTCAGTGATCCAAAAATAACCTTGACTTCTGAAACTACAGAGCTTGCCTCTTGATCCTGCTCGACCAGTTGAATAACGCTGAAGGAGATCTTCTGGCACACTTTCTTCCCACATCTACCACCCCTACTTATACCTACCTAATCCATGCATTTTTTCGTAAATATGGAATACGAAGCATACCCAACCTTACTAAACTACTTATCCGTAATCGTAGCACTTCTTAGCGCTAAACTTATATCAGCCACGTCATCTGCGCAGATTATCTTATCCAACTTACAGTCCACTTCGATGTAATCGCATCTCATATCACCACTTGGCCGAAGACAGTTTATAGGGTTAACGATGGAACTTGTAGGTCGAAAGTTCGCAACAGTGTCCGAAATGGCGTATGTTACGCGTAAAATGTTACACGTTACGACCTTTTATGTAAGGGACAGAGTTCGCAACTACGCTCGAACTTCCCAACTATCTTGGAGGACCCTCACTGATCTTCCATTCTGGCTACTTGATGCGTTAGTAATTTTGTTATGAATATATTTGGTTAAGTAGCTTAGTTAAAATTTCGTCTCGTCTGTGCCTTTGTACTGGATGTAAAATTACCAACTTCCTCCTAATTCGAACTTTAATATGCCTGGAAACTTTACTCTAGTCTAGATATATGTGTACTATAGGAATGAAATAAAATTACACAGTCAAAAATCATTTCTGCCTGATTCTTTCAAGCAAAAACGTCACCTGTTTATTATGTTACATGACATAATATTTTAATATTTTTAATACGACAATAGAGTTACAGTAAAACATGTATAGTCAGATTTCCTTCATACATTTGCGTACTCTGTCTGCTCCTAAAAGTGGTTTAATTTAATTAATTACGCAATTTAAAAAAAACCTGAAAGTGAAAACATGATGTCGCAGACTGTATAAATCGCATTTATAACAAGAAAATCATGCTGAATTAATAGAGGTATCAAATAAATGGAGTGCTCAAGGCAGGTACAAAAAGGGGCTGAAAGAAAAAGGTTTTGATCCTTTCATAAGCTGTGTGGTCACGTCTCGGAAGTGTCAATGTTTGCCGTCCATTACATCTTGATCCTTAACGAGCATTTGACGGATTAGACCGCCATTTTTGTTTTTTGTTGAAGCGCGAAATAATCATTGCCACGTGTCGCTAGCTTACATATTTATTTTTCCACTCACTAGCTGGAAACACGTGTTTTGTCCTTTAATACCATCGGGTAAAAATGCATTTTATCCACTAGTGGATAAAGTAATTTGACCTTGAATAGAGGCAAATTTTCTGCTTTAAAATTGATAAAAGTGGGTTAATCTAGCGATGAACACGTTTTAACACCTGTGGCACTACTGGAAGCAGTGATAAACGCGTTTTTTGAGCTGTACTTTCCTCGCTATAGTGAGGGGAAAAGTTTTGTGTTACACACGAGTGCAAATGTATGTTACTTCTCGTGTGTTGAAAAACTCGCAAGTTCAGGATTCTATTCTCTTAACCACTCGCTTCTCTCGTGGTTCAACGATAGAATCCTTTCGCTTTCACGTTTTTCAATTCCACACTCGGCGTTAAAATACAACTTTGCACTCTTGTATAACAAATAACTATTGTTTGTTTCGGTTAATATATATTGTTTAACACAAAGAAAATGTTGCTTTCCCAGTTTCTCTAAAAAACTAGGTGCCTTAATTGTAACTGGGAAAACATTCGAAATAATGAACCTTCCTTTATTAACGGAAATCAATAAAAACAGGATATAGCCGACAACGTCCTGCTGATAATTCCCAATTAGCAGCAAAATCGTCAATAATACCTGATGTTGGTTCATCGTAATCCTTTATTTTGCTTGATTGGATCCACTCGTCAGTCGCACACAGATCTGGCCAATCAGGGGGCCTAATTTATTTGACAGTCCATGCACGGATTAATTGCAAGACATAATTGGTCGGCTGCCACACAACGGCATTGTAAACATAATTTGTGGCTTTCCAGGCCTAAACGGTCCTCATTCTTTGAGGCCCTTTCACTCCCAAATTCCAACAGAAATTCTGATAAAATTGGTCTAAGTAAAGTGAAACATTAGGTATTTAGGGTTTTTTAGGTTTTTTAAAAAGTGTTTTAGAAAAAGTTTGACTTTTTAACCGCCGCACCCAAATCTCAAGGAAGGTGGTTTTCAATTCGTCTGTATATTTTTTTTATGTTTGTTCCACGATATCTCCGTCGTTACGTGACCGAATTTGAAATTTTACAGATTGGTCCCATTTTTATCAGAACACAGTTCTGATGATGGGATCCTGGAGAAATCGAGGGAACTCCTCAAATCTGAAAGGCATACATATGGTGATTTTTGTGTTTTTATAAGAACAGCAAGCATTTACGTACGGAACAGTGACATTTCGTGCAGTGGAACTGCTGATGATGGTCAGAACGGAACTCCTCAAATCTGAACGGCAGACTTATAGTGACTTTGGTATTTTTATAAGAAGAGCATGCACTTACGTCCAGAACAGTGACATTTGGTGGATTGGAACTGCTGATGAAGACCAGAACGGAACTCCTCAAATCTGAACGGCACGCTTATAATGACTGGTATTTTTATAAGAACAGCTTGCATTTACTTTCAGAACAGTGAAATTTAGTGCAGTGGAACTTCTGATGATGGTCAGAACGGAACTCCTCAAATCTGAACGGCACAATTATAGTGACTTTGGTATATTTAAAAGAACAGCATGCACTTACGTCCAAAACAGTGATATTTGGTGCAGTGGAACTGCTGATGAAGATCAGAACGGAACTCCTCAAATCTGAACAGCACACTTGTAGTGACTTTCGTATTTTTATAATGACGGCATGCATTTAAGTTCAGAATAGTGACATTTATTTGTTAGGAGATTTGTTCTCTTTGTTATGCCTTACATATTGAGTTTTCAAGTCAAATTCTGTCAAGCTCGATTTCTTATATGTAATCGGATATCAGATTCACGAGGAATTGAGGAAACTCCTCAAACCTTACCGGTATACGTATATTCATTAAATTTGTGTTTCCATCAAATAATCAAAGATTTATATTAAAAGCAGTTTTAAAAATTACCTACACATTTCTACATAATCCAATATTCGCAAGTACCTTTCACCAGAACCCCAAAAGCGGCAATTTTTTTTTTTTTTCTTAAAAATTATTAGGCGCGTTTTACATAGGCCTATACATGAAAAACTGTCCCAAAAATTTTCTCTCCAAATATTCCCTTTTTTTAATTGCATGAACGTGGCGCTCTGGAAAATTAATTTTTCATACAAAACTTTGGGACGATTGTGTATAAGGTCTGAGTATAAATGATTCGGAGTAAAATTACGAGTAGTAAAAGCAAGAATTATTTATACAGGATTTACATACTTCACACTAAGAATCATACCTCGGTTTTTTAGCGTCAGCTATTAAATACTATCATAACTACTTACACTGATGATGCCTAAATTTTTTTTAATGTGTATTGATGTGATGGTCATGATTGTAAAATAAAGAAATATGTCATTTGTTCTTATAAAAAATAAAAACACACAAAAATATTTGGGGAAAATATGATTTTGGCAATTTTCAGGCTACAAAACAGCGCCAGTTTTAAGCCTAAAAGGCCCATACATTTCAGGGGTACGCTTTTTTGTATGGGCTTGTCAGTCCAGTGTGGTCCAGTATTAAATCTTTCTTGGTAGAAGTATTTTTTTTAAACATGAGTGTCATGTTAAAAAAAAGTTAGTCATTACCCCTGATAGCTAGCAATTCTTTTTTCATACACTCAAAGAAATAGGTACGGGCTGAAAAACAGCGCTGTGCAGTCACTAGACTCGCGGCACAAGCTGAGTCTCGAGCCTATTGTCGCACCTAGTATTTAACTGTTGGTAGTTACTTAGTTATTTTAGTCCTCAAAGTTGTGATCATAGCTAATATAGAATATAGACATGATTGTACTGTATCATAGCGTAGCTTACTCTTAGTTGCATGATAGAAATAAATACTTAAGTAATTGTACCTTAAAATTATTTGCGACAATAAATGACTTTTTATTTTATTTTTATTTTTAATTTTTTTTTTAAAACGCTCAAGAACCTTTGCGGCGTGGAACGCCATATTTGATTGGCAATTAGCTCTTTTGATCGTTGTTGGGGTCGCGGGATTAATGTGGGATCGATGAGATGACTTGTGTGTTTGTTTGATGTTAATAAAAATTTTATTCGCAATCACGGATTTCGTAAGCAGGTATTAATAGGACTTTTTTGACCATACGATGAAATCAATGTTCAAAGTTGTAAGTAACTAGTGAAGTATTATAAATGTTAATATAAACTCCTTTATTTCTACCACGCTGCAATAAAATTGCTTTAAGCAAATTCATCGTCATATCATATCATATTCATCCTCCTTGCGTTATCCCGCCATTTTTTGCCACGGCTCATGGGAGCCTGGGGTCCGCTTTGACAACTAATCCCAAGATTTGGCGTAGGCAGATAGGCACTAGTTTTACGAAAGCGACTGCCATCTGACCTTCCAACCCGGAGGTAACTAGGCCTTATTGGGATTAGTCCGGTTTCCTCACAATGTTTTCCTTCACCGAAAAGCGACTGGCAAATATCAAATGACATTTCGCACATAAGTTCCGAAAAACTCATTGGTACGAGCCGGGGTTCGAACCCGCGACCTCCGGATCGAAAGTCGCACGCTCTTACCGCTAGGCCACCAGCGCTTATCATATCATATCATATTATTTAGCATAATTTTATTATTTTACATGCTGCAACATTAACGACTGATATTAAAATTAAATATAATCGCTCCTGTCATACACATTCTACAACAATTCCACTATTCGTTTTATACAAATGTTCTCGCTTACCTATGTTCAAACCTATCAGCCATCAAATATGGAGTGCGCCATATTTGCTTTTACTAGTTTATTTACCAAATGTTTTCACTGTATGTATACAGCACGTATACAGTGCTTACGCCCAAAGCACAACAGATAATTCCCAAAATGATACAAACGGCCGGTCGACTAGAGATAGACTGTTTTGATTGACATAGCTCCGGGGCAAAATTTTAATCCAGGATCAGTTCTGTTGTAGTTCGAGCAACATTATCTGTAGAAGGAGTGGAAGGACGCAATGAATGGTTTGAAATGTCTGATTCGGTGTTCAGCGGTGAATGCCCCTCGGAGTACAGAAGAGCTCTTGATGAGAGCTGCAGACGTGTCATAGTTTAACTATAATTTGGCTACGTGACGTTTTGGAAAGTAAATTTCAGTAAAATAGTAAAGCGATTTGTGTATTGTTTTATTTGTACCAATTAATGGTAAAGGCTGAAACGAAAGATCCTCAAAACTTAGTTAGAACGGCGCATGTTCGCTGCCTAAACTTGGGCATTTTGATGACCCTTAGGTACAAGCCCCCAACCAGAATACACAAACTTTGAAATTGATCTGTAAAATGTTTAGATACTTATATGAACAACAATACAGCTTAATATCTACTAAACTAGGTAAAGCAGTTAAATATTTTACTCTAGTTTAGATAATTACAGAAAATGACTATGCCGACTTACGTTTTTATTATCTGCTCGAATTATAAACCCCAGCATTATTGCATACATAATTATTGGGTTGGTAAGAAAGTAATGAGCGAATCATAACCAATATTGTAATTTTTATTTAATTTATTATTTTAATCATTTATCAAAAATATAACGGCCTTCGTTATCTACTACTTGTCTCCATCGTTCTGGTAAAGAATGAATAGCATCGGCGAAGAAGTTCTTAGGTTTAGATTCAAAAAACTCAGCTATGTACTGTCGTAGATGGGCTTGATCATCGAACTTTTTTTCATTCAAGGCATTGCTTAGCGATCTGAACAATGCGTAATCCGTAGGTGCCAAGTCTGGAGAGTACGGTGGATGAGGTATCACTTTCCAACCTCCCATACAACCATTTCAGTCGCAAAATCTTCAAATCAGTAACTAACTGTCAAATGTGACATAACGCGTGGTAACGTCGTGCAAACAATGCGACCGTATTGATACAATAACAAAATGTAGTCGTCGTGTGCACTCGTTACGGTAACAAAATGTGTACGAATTTGTGGCTGTCAATGTCACTGTCAGAATGACTTTTAACGACACTTTATTAGTCGACGTTTGCACACATAACGGTAACAACATGTGGACGAATTTGTGGCTGTCATTGTCACTGTCAGAACGGTTTCTGACAGTGACATTGACAGAATTTGTACACACATGTGTAGGTCTGATTACCGAACTGCTCCTAAACCACTGTATCCGCAAATGACAATCTGAAATACGAAGGTTTCTCAAACTGTCTTGTGAAGTTGTGGACTGGTTGCTTTGAATCATTTAAATATGAGCGAATTAAATAATAATAAACGACGACGACCATTTAAGCACTCTTCGACATTTTATAGAAATGTGGGAAAGTTAAGAAAAGTGCAGAATGATAATACAAATAGATAAGCACTTTATAGTTACTTAATGTATTAAATATATAATTTTTAATTCTTATTGATAAAAATGAAGTGTAGTGTTGCTTTACACAATAAAAGTAGGAATCAAATGAAATAGAGTATTTACTGTGATATTAATAGAATTTCTGTTGCGCAATGATAGTTTTTTTTTTCAGTACACATGCTGCTTTTTCTAACGCAGTAGTGCGAGCAAATCAAGCAATGATTCATTTCTTGTCTGGTCGAAACTCTTAGCTTAGATTTAGGTACTGAAAATCGTCGTACGATACACGTGCGAAAAGGACATTCACAACTCGTGTCGAAGTAAAACACTCCCTTCGTTCGTGTATTAATTTATCACTACTCGTATTGATTTTCCTCTTTTCCGCACTCGTATCTACAAGTATTTTGTTTGGGTTACAAAAAAAAACACATTACGTCGGTGAGATTGCCAATTTCGCTATGTGCATTTTAGCTACTTTTCAGGAGAGACAAAAAATCGATTTACTAGAGAATTAGGTACAAACATCATTTCAATTTATATCCAAAATGTGTCAAAAATAGCAAGAAATATGTTGTGTGAAAAAAAATGGGAAATAATAAGTCACAAATTAAGATATACTCGTTTTTCTTAATTTTGTGCACATATGGGTATTGGTTTTGAGCTTACTAAATACATATGTGTAAGTCATGCACATAGGAATCATAAATACTATTCATTTGAGGTTTATCAGAGTAAATTATGTGCGTTTAGGGTAATAAAAACAAAACAACATGATCACTTTGTATCAGAAATAAATGATATTATCCAAAGGTAAATGTCAGTATCTGACAAAACTAAAGACCTTCCTTGTCAATTACTAATAATATATATTTACGTACATACATTCATACAATCACGCCCGTATCCCATAAAGGGGTAGGCAGAGCACATGAACTACTCAAGTTTCAGTGCCACTCTTGGCAAAAAGGGGTTGAAAGAAAACGAAATATACATTTATAATAAAAAAAGAACTTAAAACTCGTTCTGGCTAAATTCAACGTAATTATAACGACAACCTATGCGATAGCGACATACTTTGCCACATAGCTGACAAGGGAAACTTGCAACCAATTGAGATGGTTTGCTACGGTACTATACCTTGTTTCCCTATTGTCTGCAAGTGCCGCAAACCAGGTCCATGGACGAACTTGCGACCATCTTCAATGCACTTACGCCACTCCCTCCGTTTCTTAGCAAGCCTCTCCTAGTTTCGGTAGTCGATCTAAAAGGCAGCCATGTCCTATCAGCTGCAAAATTGCATGGCGAATTTATCAATGAATTCATTCCTAACTTCTCCATGCACTTTTGCACCTCTTGGCGCAGTCTTTGAAGCGAAGCAATGACCTCCCAACATCTTTTTTGGCATTCGCTACTGTTCCCAGAAGAACACGGCGTGGTAAACGAGAGGGTTCCATCCTGTGCATATACTCCATCAACGCAGTCGCCTCTGTTTGAGAAGCACGATCAGACTGGGCAGCGATTTCTAGAACTCTCTGGTTTGACGACCTGTGATGATATGCCCAACATCTTACGCAGGCATCGCTTATAGAAGGAGATGCCACGGCGTTTGACTTTGGCATACGTCTCGGATTCGTACAAGAGTATGGTCTATACACAAGCCTGAAAGACTAACACCTTGGTCTTAGTAGTCAGGAGTCTGTTTTGCCATACTCGAGCACTAAGCTTCCCAAAAGTTGTAGCTGCCTTGCCGATGCAAATGTCAATCTCTGCCTAGGGCGAAAGATTATCGGTTATTGTCGTAAAGTGGTCTCCAACAGCGTGCCATCGAGTGGAATTTCTGCCTTGGAGATTGGACCCATCATTAGCTGAAGCTCACAGAGGTAGCAACAAAGGCTGCGTCATCGGCATAAAGTATTGGCATAAAGGCTGCCAATTAAAAGTTCCTCGCGTTTCTTCTGTGATTTGAGGAGTGATGTGCTGTACAACTTTGAACTTTCTATAGGCTCTTGTATGCAGATGAATACCAAAGCAGCAAAGACACACACGGTACACGGTAGGAGCCAAAACGCAGCGCTGTCGCACACACCACCAGGGACTGAGGAGTCAAGGAAATCGCTGTGATTCCGGCACCTGCGCCACCCTCTTGGAAACTGGCCGTTGGAGGTTGAGGAGTTTACCACATATTTCAGCTTGGACCTTACTCGCGCCTAACGGGGATTCCATCCCGGGCTTGACTTAGTAGTTTTCCTTCTCGAAGACAAGTGGCTCATCTCCCCTTTAGCTATTCGCTGCTTCGTTTGTGAACTTAGTTGCCTTTTACAACACCCACGTTCTTCTTACCAGGGTTGGTGCTACTCTTACGCCGGATATACTACACAGTAGATGATACCTAACTACACCAATAAACAATTACTTTTAAAATAGTGTTAAAGAGCAATTCCCGTTAAGTTTGTACATTTGGATCACGTCTCCGATTTTGATAAAGATTGGTAGGCTGATAGAGTCCATGATGCTGAGCAATATCCACTAGGTTTCCCAAAATGTCCTATATAGTTTGTATGAACCTTCCTTTTTTGTTACCAAATTTCTATACATTTTCGGTATCAAAAAAGGAAAGTTTCATACAATCAACCTAGGACATTTTGGGAAACCTAGTGGATCTTGCACAGCATCATGGACTCTATCAGCCTACCAATTTTTATCCAAATCGGAGACGTGATCCAAATGTACGCACTTAACGGGAATAGCTGTAAAATAAGTCAGATACGAAGTTATCATAATTTATCAGTATCAAGAACGTTAGAATGAAGTATAATTGCTACCCTCTTACAGTGTTAGAAAATGTTTTGCGATAAATGTGAAAAACTTGCCGAATAATCGACGACAAAAAGGTACTTCACAATATTAAACATAATAAGTATAACAGCTTTACGGTTAAAATATTTAGCTTTGAATACCACAAAAATTGAAAAATAAAGACATATGACCGAAACTCATAAGCACACTAAGCAACAATCCATACTAAATCCACACATGTGCAGTAGTAATTATCAATTTCGTTTATTTTACTTGGTTACCAAAACCTGTATGTGCTTGGAAGTACATGTGTATTTATTTTTGGGGCTAAAATCACAAATGTGTTTAGTTAAAACATGATCCAAGTAGAATTTTCGTATGCTGGTTTTTGCATTAGACGTGGAATACAATTTTAAAGGCAAATTTGCAAAAAACGAAAAATCGAAAAAATGCACATAACGGAATTGGCAATCTCAACGACGATTATTTAATCTACTACGTTTTATTTATGTCTCTTTAACATTATAAATTTGTAGACACTTATCTATACAAAAATCTTGACTTAAGAAGTACAGATCGCTGAAATTAATGTTGATAGTAATATTAATGACGACTACTTCAACAAGTGTCAATTGTGAAATGCCGCAAAATACTAGTTGCTCTATAGAAGACCATAATAATAATATGATCCCCGATCCTTTACAACCCAGCAGCTCGGTATGCACGTTACTGAGTACGACGGCATATTTAATTGTTTATAAAGTTTGAGGATACCTGGAAAAAATTAATACATGAAGCCATTTTGAAAATATAATAAATATTCACTGCTTTCGGTCACGCGTGTACGCTGCGACCATTTTGCGACCGTTTGTCGACCGCTTGGTGACCGTTTGGCGACTGTTTTTTACATGGAATATTACCGTCTTAATCCATATTTTAACAACTTTATTGGTTTTCTAGGCATTATATATTTTTTTTTTTAACTTCTGATTAGCAGAAACGTCTGCAATCGATGCCGTTAGGCTTAGAATAAATTTAAAAGTGGAAAATGTCTGCCTTGGCCATCCAGAGGCCGTGAGTTCAAGTCTCACCCAAGGCAGACATTTTCCACTTTTAAATTTAAAATTATTTTTATTATTTCAGTATAGTATATGCACCGGAGCACTAAAACTTCACCAATCAATATACATAACACGCAAACACCGAGTAGTCAATAATATTATTACTGGTTAAACTGAGGTAAATTGATGGCGCGTTGATAAATTTAGACTTATTTTATGAAATCACTCGAGCAATTTAATTGGCCATGGTAATTAGCCCACATTATATTACAAATGCAAACAATATTTATCTTTAACAAATTCTTACGCCATTACATTTTAATGTCAAATGATTTTATTTATTTTTTACTTTGACGTCTCTGACAGTCGCCATTTGAAAAGAATGAAATGAACTAATGATTTCGGGAAAGTAGTCGCCAAACGGTAACAATGTGTGCACGCGTAGTGCACACTTCTGTCACTTCTGTGACCATTTGTGCCTGTTACCAATCGTCCCCATTTGGGTCTCCGCGACTAAACGTCGACCGTACTGCAACTAAGCATTGAGACCCGAAGACCTGTGTGTACACAAAATAGGAGGATTTGCGTAGGAACGGCGACCGATTATGGTTATATGGGCTAGCTCCAATAGCTTTAGCCGAGTCACTTTTGCAATGTGTGGGCGAGCATTGTCGTGTAAGAAAAAAACTTTAGCATGCTGTGGACGATTCTGACAGATTTTTTGGTTTAAATTTTCAAGCTGATTACAGTATACTGATGCGGTAACAGTCATTCCACTTGGTAGGAGTTCCCAGTGAATAATACCATGAATATCCCACCAAACGGATAGCATAACCTTTTTCGGGTGAGGCTCTGTTTTTGGTGCCTCTATTCCTTTTTCGTTTGGAGCTAGCCACTGACGTTTGCGTGTGTGATTTATATATAAGACCCATTTTCCATCTCCAATGATAAGATGGTCCAACCAGTTGAATGTGCGGCGAAAAGACAGAAGTTGTATGCAGATATCGGCACGGCGGTTTAGTTGATCTCTATCAAGTTCGTGCGGTATCCAAACACTGTATTTGTAGTTTTTTCCCAAGTCGTGTAAATGTGTTTCTATGGTGACATGAGAGCAGCCTAACTCGGTAGCAAGAGTACGACTCGTTAGCCTCGGATCTCCTTCAATTAAGGTTTTTAATTTGGCTACATCAATCTTCACCGGTCGACCAGACTTAGGTTGATCTGATAATGAAAAGTCGCCACTACGAAACCGCTGGAACCATCGTTTCGCCGTGGCCTCAGACACAACTTCAGGAGCAATACGCTGACATATATTACGCACTGCTTCGGCGGCTGAATGGCCAGACTGAAATTCATATAGTAAGCAATGCCTTACATGCACTTTTAATTCGTCCATTTTCTTCCTTATATTAGCTCGGCGACAGCTAGTGAATGACTGACGAGAAACTGTGCGACTCGCCCTTTATATACTTTCGACCATAGAAGATTCTAGAACTCTCTCAAAAATTTTATGTGGAATTCAATTGATCCCTCATTACTTTCTTACCAACCCAATATAATTGTTTTCATCATAAATACTACTCTACATTCTACAAATTTTATTCACATTCTCGCATTTGTCGAAGTCTACTCGAACAATGAAGTGTGTATTCCTCGTACTAGTTTTAAAAGTTTTTGGCCCAACCGGGTTTGCGGTTGACGGCCGAAGCATTGCTGATGAAACTACCCAAAATGGTACAAATGCAGAAGTAGATTTGGCTAACGATAGCCCAACTGTCTCGCTTGATATATTAGCTCCAGTGAACCAAGGATTGATAATAATATACGGAGCAGGGCGTCTCGAAGAAACTACTGAAACAAATTATGACATTTTATACGCTCCTCATCACTCCGTTTTTGAGGTTATGTGTCCCAGCGGGTATCGGAGAGCCTTAGATGACAGTTGTCAACGTGTTATTGGTATTTCTGAAGGTGTAAAGTTGTAAACTGTTTATTTGGGTACCTATGAATTGTGTCAATAACATGACGCATTCGAGTAGTTTGGATAAATACAGAAAATTGCATAACGCGAACAATAATTACGTGCCAAAGTACTGCGCTTATGAAAACATTAAGCAATTTTAAAGCATACACTTTTCATTGCATAAATACCTACGAATATGTATAATCCTTTTCATTATACAATAATTCTACTGCACAACTTTTATTTACAACGCATGCCGCATTTTTCAGTCTCCTCGACCAACTATGAACTGTGCCGTATTTCTCGTGCTAGTTTTAAAAGTTTTTGGACTAACCATTGGTGACGAAGATGAAACTACCCAAAATGGTGCGACCCAAAGTGTCAGTTATATAAACGATGACAGCCAAGCTGTTACATTTAATCCAACTATTAAAGCTCCAGGGGATGAAGGACTAATTGTAATATACGGAGCAGGATATTTTCAAGAAAATGATGAAAGATTTTATCAAAGTTTACAACCACCATCGTTGTTCCACGCTGATTGCCCGTCTAGATACAGGAGAGCACTCGACAATAGTTGTCAACGTGTCCTTTGACTGTTAAATCGGTGGGACATGATATTTTAGAGGAAATATTTGTATTACGAGTATCATGTGCATTGCTATTTGAATAAATATACCTAAATCTGTGAGTGTCGTAGAAGTCGTTTGTTGGATAACTTGGATAATGGGTTAAATTGTGGTGTAGGCACGGGCGCCAATTTGTAGTGAAACTTCAAATAACTCAGTTAAGAATAAGTACGTTTAATTTAACACGGCTAGCAACCTAGCAACATCAATTTTACTATTTCGTTTCCTTTCCACCCCTTCGTTGTTTTGCTAAGAGTGGCACTGAACCTTGAGCATATACAGCTGTGTGTGCAAAATAATAGCAGTCAATAAGAAAATGAAAACTAATAAAAACCACAATTTAAAATTATTAATTTGGAATTTTTCCTTAGTTTTTATTTTCTTATTGACTGCTATTAATTTGCACACAGCGTAGAATTGGCGCAGGATATTTTGTTACAAGAACGACTTCAGGGTTCAGGGTTAACATGGCCTTATTGAGATTAATACATATACATTTTCTTTCATCGAAAAGCGATTGGAAAATATCAATTTATAATTAGTAGTAGTTACTTATTATATTAAGTGGAACCACAATTGTTTTGTTTTATGTGTGGTAGGTATCTGTAATAGGCTAGTTTCCTACTAGTCAAATCAGCTTCTTTTTGAGAACTGTCAAAACGATTTGCTAATATGTAATTACTATGAAATACTGAAGAGTCACGGTCAATTCATTTACTTTATATCTTTCTCTTTGACTTATTAAATAGAAATTGTGTTTAAACATAACTACTGTGCGTATTTTTCTTCTCATTATGTGGTGCTTTATATAGGTAGTCATCTCTTTTGAGTGCATTTTATACGCATTTCACTGAATATCTTTTTCCACAGCCTAATATTGTTGGCAAGAAGTAATCAAATTATATTGAAAGGATGAATCGCGATATCTCTTCCCGGAACTCAAGTGTCTGCAGAGCGAGCCGTGTTCCAAGTATTGGGTTGGTAAGAAAGTAATGAGCGAATCATAACCAATATTGTAATTTTTATTTAATTTATTATTTTAATCATTTATCAAAAATATAATGGCCTTCGTTATCTACTACTTGTCTCCATCGTTCTGGTAAACAATGAATAGCATCGGCGAAGAAGTTCTTAGGTTTAGATTCAAAAAACTCAGCTATGTACTGTCGTAGATGGGCTTGATATTCGAAATTTTTTTCATTCAAGGCATTGCTTAGCGATCTGAACAATGCGTAATCCGTAGGTGCCAAGTCTGGAGAGTACGGTGGATGAGGTATCACTTTCCAACCTAGCTCCAATAGCTTTAGCCGAGTCACTTTTGCAATGTGTGGGCGAGCATTGTCGTGTAAGAATAAAACTTTAGCATGCTGTGGACGATTCTGACAGATTTTTTGGTTTAAATTTTCAAGCTGATTACAGTATACTGATGCGGTAACAGTCATTCCACTTGGTAGGAGTTCCCAGTGAATAATACCATGAATATCCCACCAAACGGACAGCATAACTTTTTTTGGGTGAGGCTCTGTTTTTGGTGCCTCTATTCCTTTTTCGTTTGGAGCTAGCCACTGTCGTTTGCGTGTGTGATTTATATATAAGACCCATTTTTCATCTCCAGTGATAAGATGGTCCAACCAGTTGAATGTGCGGCGAAAAGACAGAAGTTGTATGCAGATATCGGCACGGCGGTTTAGTTGATCTCTATCAAGTTCGTGCGGTATCCAAACACTGTATTTGTAGTTTTTTCCCAACTCGTGTAAATATATTTCTATGGTGACATGAGAGCAGCCTAACTCGGTAGCAAGAGTACGACTCGTTAGCCTCGGTTCTCCTTCAATTAAGGTTTTTAATTTGGCTACATCAATCTTCACCGGTCGACCAGACTTAGGTTGATCTGATAATGAAAAGTCGCCACTACGAAACCGCTGGAACCATCGTTTCGCCGTGGCCTCAGACACAACTTCAGGAGCAACACGCTGACATATATTACGCACTGCTTCGGCGGCTGAATGGCCAGACTGAAATTCATATAGTAAGCAATGCCTTACATGCACTTTTAATTCGTCCATTTTCTTCCTTATATTAGCTCGGCGACAGCTAGTGAATGACTGACGAGAAACTGTGCGACTCGCCCTTTATATACTTTTGACCATAGAAGATTCTAGAACTCTCTCAAAAATTTTATGTGGAATTCAATCGATCGCTCATTACTTTCTTAGCAACCTAATAATATCAATCCTATGAAAGCATCAAACCTAACCAGACTCAGCGAAATCCTTTTTATCAGTTATTCAACAAATTGATGAATGCTTTTTACCTAAAGTGGCCGTCAATGGAACTTCCAAACAATGTAAACAAACCGCCATTTTGAAATTGTCTCTGAATGATGAATTTCTTAGTGATGCGAAAATACTCTGTCAAATATTGTCCAAACGTCAATTAAGCGCTCTCCACACTCGCGCGATATTCGATATGCAGAAAAAGTCCACACTCGCGTTCGCGGCATCGGCATGCTTACATGCCAAGAAAAGCAGTAAAATAATATTGGAACTGTCAGTACCGTCATTTTTAGGGTTCCGTAGTCAACTAGGAACCCTTATAGTTTCGCCATGTCTGTCTGTCCGTCCGTCCGTCCGTCCGTCCGTCCGTCCGTCCGTCCGTCCGTCCGTCCGTCCGTCCGTCCGTCCGTCCGTCCGTCCGTCCGCGGATAATCTCAGTAACCGTTAGCACTAGAAAGCTGAAATTTGGTACCAATATGTATATCAATCACGCCAACAAAGTGCAAAAATAAAAAGTGGAAAAAAATGTTTTATTAGGGTACCCCCCCTACATGTAAAGTGGGGGCTGATTTTTTTTCATTCCAACCCCAACGTGTGATATATTGTTGGATAGGTATTAAAAAATGAATAAGGGTTTGCTAATATCGTTTTTTAATAATATTAATATTTTCGGAAATAATCGCTTCTAAAGGAAAGAAAAGTGCGTCCCCCCCCTCTAACTTTTGAACCATATGTTTAAAAAATATGAAAAAAATCACAAAAGTAGAACTTTATAAATACTTTCTAGGAAAATTGTTTTGAACTCG
The DNA here is from genome assembly GCF_023078275.1 of Leguminivora glycinivorella. Taxonomy (NCBI): domain Eukaryota; kingdom Metazoa; phylum Arthropoda; class Insecta; order Lepidoptera; family Tortricidae; genus Leguminivora; species Leguminivora glycinivorella. The sequence continues at coordinate 18,130,747 of NC_062979.1, read as the reverse complement.
ATAGGTTCAGTGGTTTTTGAGAAAAATACGGAAAACTACGGAACCCTACACTGAGCGTGGCCCGACACGCTCTTGGCCGGTTTTTTATTTTTTTACCTACCTAAACAATGATGGTTGGTACAAAAGAGTATTGAATCACTACGTGGTTGGTATAGAGCGTGAGTTGGGTAGTGTGTAGCTGGCTTTACAATATCGGCAACTTTAGTCCCAGCCCTATCCATAATAGACAATTGTAGAACTTAAAAGAAACAATAACGTCATTTTGTTTCGCCATAATAACCTAACTTTTAAACCATTTCAAGTTTTTAATGAAATCTCCAGATTAAGTTATTAATATAAGGTTTTGCATGTTACGATAATAGGACCGTTTCAGTAATGTATGGTTTCAGTGGTGTTTAGTGAGGCAGTGTGAGAATTCAAGGAGAAACAGTGACAAAACAATGTGATGCCGTTTGTTTACATTGTTTGGAAGTTCCATTGACGGCCACTTTAGTTGTTAGATTTATGCACAGATTATTAAATTAGGTACATACTAAGTATATACTTTAAAATCGTCACAGAATATATAAAAGTAAAGTACAGAAGACTCACTCCTTTGATGTTCACAAAATGCCGCCATTCTAAAATATTACCTAGATTAAGATTTTTCACACACAATGTAAATTGTTCATGAATAAATGACTATTACTATGACTATTAACAAACGGACCGCTCGTGAGTAGCCGACATTGAATTCTATAGCGCCGCGCAAAGGTCGTCACCACTGAATGTACTTGTAGTGCGGCGCTAGAATCGCGGAGTGAGCCGCCCCTGATATATCATAAGACGATTTAAATTCAAATAGTAAATAAGTAGATAAGCAACACAAGAAAAAAAAAATAGGCGAACAAAGCCTAGGCGATTTTCACGTTGACTAGGTACCCTGAGATAATTTCCGGCGACCAACCTTCACGACCCAACTGCCCTTGTCCACACAATATTATGAGTGCTACATACGCGTATGAACTACAGTATGGGGTCCTTCAAAAAAGGAGTGTACAAGTTTCTAATGGGTCGGCAACGCGCACGTGACACCCCTTGAGTTGCGGGCGTCCATAGGTTGCGGGGACCGCTTTCCATCAGGCGGGCCGTATACCTGTTTGCCACCGACGTGGTATATAAAAAAAAATACGCGTAGGTACTGTAACTATGAGCATAAGTGTAGCTTTCTTTATGTTTACTGGTTTACAAAAGAGAAAACAGAAGTAGCAGGGCAGGGGCCCTTTTCTCGAAGCTACAAGTTACAATTTACAAGAGGATTTACTGTCTATTGAGAACTAAGATTGCTGACTATCACGAGGCCAAAAAAAAACGACCAAGAGCGTGTCGGGCCACGCTCAGAGTATGGTTGAAAATGTTTTTAATCTTTTGGAGCGATTATTTCCGAAAATATTAACAATATCAAAAAAATATTCGTTTTTTAATACCTACCCAACAATATATTACACGTTAAGATTGGAAATAAAAAAAATCACTCCCCACTTTACGTGTAGGGGGGTACCCGAATAAAACATTTTTTCCGCTTTTTATTTTACCACTTTGTCGGCGTGATTGACATACATATTGGTACCAAATTTCAGCTTTCTAGTGCTAACGGTCACTGAGATTATCCGCGGACAGACGGACGGACGGACGGACAGACAGACAGACAGACATGGCGAAACTATGAGGGTGTCTAGTTGACTACGGAACCCTAAAAATGTTCCAAATTGTAACCTAGTTTATACATTAAACAAGGTTTATAATATAACAATGACCTATGATATGAGGGTCTATTAAATTTAAACTTCCACCGTTAAACTTCATTATCGCTAGTTCCGACATGCCCGTCACGGAGTAGTGTGATGGATTCCCCTGAGATCGCTCGCCAAATGTAGGATAAACTAAAGATATCAAAAATAAGGAGTACGTAATTCATATCATTTCGATTCAAAGTTCTAATTTGATGCGCCTTGGACCTTAGTGGAACACTATGACTTCACAGCGCCGATAGTCGATAAGAGATGAGTTCGAATCACGCGCGCGTTTGTTTGAATAGACTGGACGCTTTGCTGTTTCGCGTGCAGCGGTGTCATTGATTTTATATTTTTAGATCGTATGCCACGTCCTTACGTTGTAATAAATAAGTCAATGGGGTCCACCCGTTAAGGGTTAACCCGTGTCACGCACCTGTGACCAAGATTAACGATTGTGTAAGTAAATGAATATGATGCATAGATAGTCGTGCTTACTTTACTTATACGAATATTAAGTGCCGATGTTTTTGGTCTTCCAATCTTATCCTTTGTCAGATAGGCTATAATATATGTTCTTAAAAACAAAAATAATCATCAGCCGGTCGTATTGCGGTGAAAATATTTTGTAATTTGTGAAAAATCAGAAACCAACGTGGAAATGGCAGCTGACTTTCTAAGAAGATCTAGCTATCTGGCCCCGTAGCCGAATGGCATTTCTCCGACGCCAAACGAAAACGAAACGCCGCGAAAGTTAGTCTGACTCTGTCGCGCCAATACGCAAGAGCTATAGAGACAGATATCTACTAGCGTTTCGTTTCGTGAGCGTTTCGTGAGCGTTTGTGCCATTCGGCTACGCACCCTGATCCGCTCTACGAAGTATCGTACAGAAAGCGACAGTCATCGGTCACCCAAGTCTCGCCGGCATGTCACATGCTAGAGATATATCTACACCTGGGACGCTCCTATGTATGTGGCGACTCTGCAATGTACATACAGTCAACAACACGGCTGTGAATACAAAGTGCCAAAAAATTTATACAGAACTTTATTGCCTGTACATTAAGGTGTGTTTATGTCACCGTAAAATATACAAATTAAGCCGCCACATAACAAGCAAAATAAATGTCAATTTTGTTCCTTTGGCAAGTTCGACCGTTTCCTTAAACAATATATCGAATTTTGATAGTAAAAGTTTAATTAAGGTTTTTGATTGGCATCTGTGATTGCAGTGTCTATTTGTGTCACTCTATGGGCACAGAACGATCTACTATAAAACCGACCAATCAGAGCGCTAGCTTCGTTCCGACGCCATGACAGTTTACAATTTGACGGGTTCGCTTCGTTAGATTATAATCTAACGTAAAAATAATCCGTCAAATTGTGAACTGTACCTTACGGTTCACAATATTTCGTTAGTTCATAATCTCGCTAGTGAAATTATAAACTAACGGTTTTTACAATTTTACGGTGACATATACATGTTTTTGGCGCTTTGTCTATATACACAGCTGTGTTGTTGACTATACGTCAAATATGACGTAGGCGCCTCATGTTTCACACAAAGCAAAGTCGCGCAAAGCTTTCCGACCCCCGTTTTAACTATTCAGACATTCCGAGGATCGTATTATGACTAAAACACCCACGATATTGTCAAAAGCGTTCAATTCATCTGTACGTAATTCAAACACAAAACTTTAAACCAAGCGAAAACTACAGCCGGCCTAGCCGAAAGGACAATGGTTGATGCTACGTCACGATCGAAACGCAGTCTGGCTCTGTCGCGCCACTACAGATCTGATTTGCGATAGGTAGAGAGGAGGAAGCGTAAGCCATTATGACGTTGGCTAGCTACCCAGGACAGGCCCCGTAGCCGAAACGAAAACAAAAGATAGTCTGGCTCTGTCGCGCCAATACGCAAGAGCGATAGAGATAGAATAGATATCTACTAGCGTTTCGTTTCGTGAGCATTTGTGCCATTCGGCTACGCACCCAGGACTTCCAATTCACTTCCACCACCAGTTTCTAGAATTATCGGAACACGAAAACAACAACAAAGGTTAGCTCCGATATTAAAAAAGTTTGAAGAATGTTTCGAATGATGGCCTCATAGCGAGACGCCTGAGTAACTCGGGATGCAAGTGAATGCGCAAACTTGTGTTCTTCGCCTGTACCATGGGTATTTCATGTTGTAGAAAAATATAGATGAAAGGTTTGAAGCAGGATTTAAATAACATTGTATCACCTTTAACCTGTACACTAGTGAAGCATACCGTAGTGAAAGATAGCTACCTACAGTTCTACAGCATCAGCTTGCTAGTCAGTCAGTATACCGTAGTACCGCTTTTGCTCTCTAAGAAGTCAATATTTTAATGAAAATTATGTGAATGCTTGGTGATATAATGTCAAAGTGGAAAAGTGGTGCCATGATGACGTCACAGACCTATCATCTAGGGGTTTTTACAATCTCTTTTAGAAAATAGCTTCGCTCGCGTCAAATTCGATAATTGTGGAATACTCCATACAAACTTCCACCCCCATTTTAGGGAAGTGGAGGGTTAGAAAGAGACAAAAAGTAGCCTGTCACTTTCCATCCTTTCAACTATCACCACCTAAAAAACCACGTCAATCCGTCGCTCCATTTTGCCGTGAAAGACGGACAAACAAACACACACTTTCCCATTTATAATATTACCTTAGTATGCATTAATTGATATCGTCATCAGAAAAAATGTATTTAATTTTTGCTTCTAGCAAGTAACTCTTTCAGGGCGTTATCATGCAAGTTCTCTACAATGAATAGTTATTTGTTATACAAGGGAGCAAAGTTGTATTTTAACCGAGTGTGGAATTGCAACACGAACTAGCGAATGGATTCTAGGGTTGAACTACGAGCTAGCGAATGGATTCTATGGTTGAACCACGAGCGAAGCGAGTGGTTCGAAAATAGAATCCTGAGCGTAGGGAGTGTTACAATACACACGAGGTAAAATAACTTTGCATCCCGTGTGTAACACATTACTTTCCACCTCACTAAAGCGAGGAAACACGCAATATAACCACAAAATTAAAATTTTGAAAAAACCCCCGACCGCGATATAGTGGACCGATTTCAATGAAACATGGCTAAGAACACTATCCCGACTAACTCAGCTTTCAGACAAAAAAACTAAATCAAAATCGGTTCATCCGTTCGAGAGCTACAATGCCACAGACAGACACACACACAGACAGACAGACAGCCAAACAGACCGACAGACAGACAGACATACACACAGACAGAAACGTCAAACTTATAACACCCCTTCGTTTTTGCGTCGGGGGTTGAAAAACAACTGGAATATAATTGTGTCGCTTAACTTCAAAACTGGGTAAATCCATTCTGCTATAAGGTTGATTATCTTTCAGATCATATTATATTTTTTATATATTCAACCTTAAAGCAGAATGGATTTACCCAAGTTTGAAGTTAAGCGACACAATTGCACAGAAATAAGTCAATTTGCGTTTATTACAATTTCCACTATGCACCGACCGACACCACAAAAGTTTCAAATTAAGAATCAAGAAGAAAAATCTATTTGGGTGCGTTCCGGTTTTTGAGATTGCAATGTTACTTAAGGTGCGTTCTGAATAAATACAGTGGAAAAGTCAAAAATACAATTTTTTGTACGATTTCAAGTGTTATAATTAATCATGTTATAAAATTGTTTAAATTTAGTGTTTTTAGTCGGATACAATTCGATATGAAATTATTTTTACGTTCACATCACATGATTTGTTAAGACAATTTAAGCACAGGGAGAAAATTGTCCCGTCTGGGACATGCCTTTACAAGAATTTATATTTAAAAAAGTAACTAATGACACGTTCGGATTTCAAATATTCTTTGCACTCTTGTGGATAAAATGCGATTTTGCTATCTGTTTTTAAAGAATAAAAAAGTCCTTTCCGAGCTAGTGAGGTGAAAAATTATTTATATTAAGTAGTTATTCTGTGACATTGACTTTGTCGAATAACGTATCCATATACGTGAAAATCTCGTGGTAGAGAATTTATGCCAGCTGCATTGTTGTTTAACGGAATGAAAAATCTTTCTCTCGTTGGTTGAATTTCAAGTTTTTGCCGCAACTACAAATGGGAACAGCAAGTCTTCACTTGACGGTATGCAGCTCGCAAAACTGAAATAATACCTACTTACATTCAAAGGCGACACTCAGGTAAATTTTGAACAATCAGGGAGAAAAATTTGAAGCGCTATGGTGCTACTCCATCGTATTGGTTGTTCGTGTGAACAAAATAATATCAATATACCTAACCTATTTAAAATCATTTTTAAGCCCCGACGCAAAAACGACGGTGTTATAATTTTGACGTGTCTGTCTGTCTGTCTGTGTGTATGTCTGTCTGTGGCATTGTAGCTCCCGAACGGATGAACCGATTTAGATTTAGTTTTTTTTTGTCTGAAAGCTGAGTTAGTCGTGAGTGTTCTTAGCCATGTTTCATGAAAATTGGTCTTTTATGTCGCGGTTGAGGGCTTTTCATATTTTTAATTTTGTGGTTAGGTTATTGTTAGCGAAAACAAATAGAAACTCTATTTCAAACTCGATTGAAAGTTCTCTAATCGAAGTAGCTATTCTCTACAAAGCGGAAACGCTAGAATCGGCTACAAACCGTAACGCTACGAAAACGTTGGCAGGGAATAAACTGATTCTTGACGCGACTCTCGAGACTTTATAAGCAGTAGGCCTAGCACATGATTGCCGCGAGAGTATGTCGCCGCGAGATAGATGAGACGTCTTCTTCTAACTATACTAAAGACTGTATCGTTAAGTATGAGGACAACTTTGAGTAGCCGTATTTATTTGCTATTATATTTTTTTCTTAAAACAAGACATAGGCTTAATAAGGCACATAATAAGGTTCACATTTTGTCCTAGAAACTCGACGTAAAGCAAGTGGTTTAGACAGTATTGACTTAATCCTCCCGAGTAACAATTACGATTCCGGACAAATGCTACTAGAAAATTCACAAAGTGCGTAAAAAACGATACGATTGCGAAAAAAAATTGTACTGTGTGAACCTCAACGACATATTATGATCCACAAAGCAGAATATCTGGACATAGTCTAGCCATAGTTATTTTTAAGAAATAAAGTTCAGGATCTGTGTATGGCGGCCATTTAGAGAATGTGGCATGGTGCTTCCTCTAACTCCGACTTTGATGTCGAATTTAACTATCATACACTGTTTATATCGATTTGGTTTAGGCACTGTTCAAACACCGTGAATGTCAATTAGACTTTGGCCTATGGCTAATTTTTTTATCTGTTTCTCTCATCCTGCTTGCATCAAAAATTTACGACAATCCGGAACGTTGCTCAAAATAGCGTTTTTTTTAATTATATAAATTCACCGCATTTATTCTGCAAGTACCCAATTGAAAAACCATGAAGAGGACTCTTAAAGAATATATTTTGGCAGCATATTAACCTTTGTTTGTTGAAATCGTGCAAACAGTCATTGAAATATTCTCAAATTAAGCCAGATAGGGGTTGTCCGAAATTTATTTGCTAGACCTTAATGAAAGTACCATAAAGTCTCTAAAATAAAATAAAAATTAGACCTTCTTATATCAAATAGTGCTTACCAATACCTTCAGATCATACTCTCGGAACATAATAATATAAAATTATGCACATGTCAACATTTAGACGAGGTTTGTTTTGTCCTTATACTTATCGATACAGTCTTTAATGCTAATGACATAAGGACGGGTAGTCTATCTCGCGGCGACATAGTCTCGCGGCAATCATATGCTAACCCTGCAGGTTTGATAAGCACACAAATTATTTAATTAATTTAATGGAAATATTCCGTTGATTATATTTTGAAAGTCAGGCAGAATACACTTAGAAGAAGCTAATAACTGTACATGAAAACTGTAAAGCCTGACCAGAATACCTACGCGCCATCTTGCGGAATTTCATTACAACTATTTTCTTCATACTAAACTGAACTGTCACCCCATACGTCAGAATAACAGCGCCCGCTTGACAATTGTCATACACCCTGTTTTTATTGAATTCCATTAACTTGAAGGGAAGGTTCTTTAGACCAAATAAAATTAATTTCTCTAAGAAACTAGCGTCTTAACTCTTACGGTTATCGAGTTATTAAAAAAATAAAGATAATTGTACTGAACACGTATGTGACAGCCTTTACCAATTTCTAATGCTATTTGTTTTGACATGTGCCATCAATCACTTGACACTAACTTGAATGTTATTCTTAAGGGTGTCTCACACTAATAAATTAATTTATTATGTATGAAAACTAAAAGTGATATACAGGATGGTTCCTGATAATGAACCTAGCTACGTGTCGAATTTAACGGAAAACAAAAAAAACACGGTGTATATTTCTGGTCAGGCTTTAGGTAGCTACTTATAGTAATTTTCTTGTCTTGATTTTTAATTAAAGCGCTTCAGCCAAACCCCCGCTTAGCATTAATAATAAATTACTATTTCCACAAAGTTCGTTTTGTGAAAACTTTTCTCTAATTAGCGTACTTTATCAAATGTCAACTCAACGTTCTCATTAGCATAAAATACCGTTTTAAAATTCCAACTTTAATGGCTATAAATTAAGTTCAATCGATGAATCGAGTTAATCGCCTACAACTTTACTCGATCCCTGCCGTCTCTCTCGCGGAAACTTTGGCTAACTTTGCCCTGCATCCATACAAACTCACGTTCACGTTTCAAAATCCTTATTTTAAACGCAGCACACTCCATATTTCTCTAATTTAGAGATAAAGGTATATTTCACGGACAGTTTCAGATTGCAATTCATAAACTAAAGCGCCACGGTAAATTAGGTTTTATGCGTCGGTAACAAAAGTTACTTTAGTACAGGGTAGCATGAGTTGGATACCTAGCCAAAGTCACAATCGCTTACGTTTTGGAAGCGTATCGTAGCTAGATCTCCCTATCGCTCTTCGTAGCCGAATGCACACACGCTCACGATAATATCTCTTTCGTAGCTATCTATCTCTATCGCTCTAATCTTGCCTATTGACGCGACAGAACCAGACTACCTTTCTGCGGCGTTTCGATTTCGTTTCGCGTCGCAGAAATGCCATTAGCCGCCTTTACACAGTCGCTCTATCACGCGTTCCCGGAGCGTACAGGATAGCGCGCGGTTAAGCCTGTGCTGGTTTTTAAGGTTCACGTTCTTTCGCGTGTGCTTGCGCGTCGAAGTTTTTGAGAACTGAAAGAGCGTGCGTGTAAAGGCTTATCGTGCGCTATAGAACGCGTTATTATTATTTATTGTTATTAATAGTATCGATTTATAAAGAGTAAGTAATTTAACCACTAATTCTTTAGTCCACGAGCATATGTCCGCCATCTTGCGCGCGCGAATGAACGTACATGTAAAGACAATCTCAACCACGCGAACCGCGCCCGCACTGGCAGCCCCCTCCCCACCCGCCACCTTTACACGCGCATTCTTTGTGTGTGTGTGGATTGAGTGAGCACCTTCCGAAAATAAAAAAAAATATGCTGATCATTTAGTAAAAGTTCTAAAACAATTGTAAAACGAATCTCTGAATTTGTAAAAAGATAAATCAAAAGATACAGCCATTAACATGTGCTCACTCAGTTCTCACAAACTACCAACGAAAACAGTGAATATATTCATTTAACATATAATATTTATATACTAACATTTAGTAAAAAATAGGCCGACCTACCTCTATAAATATTAGATCACCTAGTGACGTATTAAATTTTTTACAAATAGTTTCTTATGCTCACTCAATCCACACACTTTTGAAAAGCCGAATTTTGATGAAAAACATAAGATTTAGACCGCTATTATATGTGTATAGTTTAGTAAAAGTGAAATGGGAATTTGTAAAATACAAAACGAACCACTAACGTGTCAGGTTTTTTTATAATAAATTTTTGTAAGTGCTCACTCAGTCCACACGTTTTGAGAAAGTTAAAAATGTAAATATCTTACGATTTGTAGCACCTAAGACACTCGAAAGTACTTCAACATTTAGTAAAAATTTTTACTAAATATCCACCATCTAATATTTTATATTCGTTGTCTGGTTTTAAAGATATTCAGACATAACTTTTCTCATACAAATGTATCAAGTAGGGTGACCACACTATGTCGGCTCCTGATTTTCCCCACCTTCCCATTGTCATATTGAGATTGGGGAGTTTCGTTCAATTTTGATAATAGTTTACCGGATTTGTAAGTGGGAGCGAGAAAAGAATAACTATTTCTCGCTCCCACTTACAGATCCGGTACGCTCATCTGTTAGCGCGATTAGATTACCAGGTTCTGGTTTCTTACTAGTGAAGTATTATATTCTTTGTTTCTTACCAATTATTATTCATGTCCTTTTTAATGCATGCATGTCGATATGGTTATTATCCTGACGTCGATAAAAATTACACAATACACATCATCACTAGGCCAAGAACATAACCTAAAAACAGTTTGCAGATGGAGAATTAATATGGTATTAGTTTAATATTATCAAAATTGAACGAAGGAAACTCCCCAATCTCAATATGACAATGGGAAGGTGGGGCAAATCAGGAGCCGACATAGTGTGGTCACCCTACTTGATACATTTGTATGAGAAAAGTTATGTCTGAATATCTTTAAAACCAGACAACGAATATAAAATATTAGATGGTGGATATTTAGTAAAAATTTTTACTAAATGTTGAAGTACTTTCGAGTGTCTTAGGTGCTACAAATCGTAAGATATTTACATTTTTAACTTTCTCAAAACGTGTGGACTGAGTGAGCACTTACAAAAATTTATTATAAAAAAACCTGACACGTTAGTGGTTCGTTTTGTATTTTACAAATTCCCATTTCACTTTTACTAAACTATACACATATAATAGCGGTCTAAATCTTATGTTTTTCATCAAAATTCGGCTTTTCAAAAGTGTGTGGATTGAGTGAGCATAAGAAACTATTTGTAAAAAATTTAATACGTCACTAGGTGATCTAATATTTATAGAGGTAGGTTGGCCTATTTTTTACTAAATGTTAGTATATAAATATTATATGTTAAATGAATATATTCACTGTTTTCGTTGGTAGTTTGTGAGAACTGAGTGAGCACATGTTAATGGCTGTATCTTTTGATTTATCTTTTTACAAATTCAGAGATTCGTTTTACAATTGTTTTAGAACTTTTACTAAATGATCAGCATATTTTTTTTTATTTTCGGAAGGTGCTCACTCAATCCACACACACACCATTCTTTAACACGCGATTGCTGTATCACGCGCGATAGAGCGTCTGTTTAAAGGCGGCTATTCGGCTACGGGGCCAGACTACGTTTCCATCGCCACGTAGGGTC